>NC_139252.1:12814117-13345707 GCF_977018435.1 Lepisma saccharinum
AAAAAAGGCATATCTATGTACATAAAAGTGTGAACAGATGTGTTTTGTCTGTGTGCACTCTTAGATAAATTGATAAAAAAAAGCAATATAGTTATAAATCAAAGACTATACCTAATAATATTAATTTCAAAATAAGCTGATAGAAAAAGATATAATAACTACAGTATAAGCTTTTAATTTTTGTTAATTACAAAAAAAATAAAAGTTAAATACAGTAAATAAACTTGGTCCCTTACATTGAAAAAGGAACATAAATTGAGAATATTTGAAAATAAAATCCTTAGGAAAATACTTGGGCCTAAAACAGATGAGGAGACAGATGAGTGGAGAAGATTACATAATTTAGAAGTACATAATTTGTATTCATGTCCAGATATTATTAGAATGATTAAATCAAGAAGACTTAGGTGTGTAGATCATGTGGTACGAATGGGAGAGGAAAGAAGAGTATACAGGATTCTTGTTGGGAAACCTGATGGTAAAAGGACCAATAGGAAGACCAAAACAAAGATGGAGGGATAATGTAGAGATGGACCTAAAGGAAATTGGTAGGGAAGGAAAGGAGTATATAGATCTTGATCAGGGACAGGACAGATGAAAGGCATGAGCTTCTGCAGCCATGAACATTCGGGTTTAAGAAGACTAGAGAGTTAGTTAGTTATACATTAAATAAGCATAATATTTGGATTGTAAGTAGAGAATATAACAAATGTACAAAGCATTGTGCGAAAACTATGTCAACTTTGCATTATAAGCAGAAAATTAAACCAGTTTGCCTTAGAAATACATTTTAAGAATAGCACAAAATAGCATGCGTAATAGAAAAATTAAGGAAACTCTCTGATGCATAAAAGTACTGACTAGTGCTGAATGAATCAATTACTGTAAAATATTATTCTCTGAATCAAGTAATTTAACTGTAAACATTATCTTTTGTGTGTAAAATATAATTGTTAGTTGCACTGATAAGTACAAATATTAACTTTATACGCATTCATATACTCTAAATAACATAACTTTGATATATAAATTAGTAACAATTTGTTAAAATTAAGTTAAACTGTAGAATTGTTTTCTTAAATAAATATAAAGTAGTAAAAAATACTAAACAAATAATTCCTTCTTTTCCTATTTAAAGGATGCCAAACAGTGTAAACCAGTGGTTAGTGGCTGATTAACATAAAATTTGAAGGCAGTAACAAAATTTTTAAAAAATACTGTTTTTACCTAACTTTGTGAATTAAATACTACTATATTTTGTCAAATTATAAATAAAATATACCTATTTCTTTGGTATTTGTACTAAAGTGAAGAAAATGTTACTAAAACTTGGCTAGTACAGTAAATCTGAGAGTTTTAGCTTTATTTGTCCATAACTGGATATAATTGTAACTTGTTAATCTCGCCAAACACAATCTTTACCTCAATTTTGGAAGCTAGCTGAACTTTAGCGTTTCGAATTACATATAGTGAAGGCCTCTATAGTGGAAAAATACACCCAGTCTGTAAAAATTTGGAAATGTTGTCTCCTTCTCTGTCGAACCAGACCAAGAGTGTTCTCAAGTGTTTCAATATATTTCTCAACATAACTAACTTTTCAAGAAAAGAATACCTTGTGCCCAGATAGCTTAGTTGGTATAGCGTTAGGCTTTTAACCTATCTGTCCAGGGTTCGAGTCCCTGTCTGGGCGATAACAATTTTTAAATTTTGTCATCGGGTCTTTAGCAGAATGGATATAAAATATGTTTACAGTCTAACAGATTATTATTTATCTAAAATTTTGCAAATAACCTTTTAAGTTTCTCAAATATCAGCATCTTTAGCTAACAGTACAGCATAACCAGTATTATTATAATAGAAATGTTCTGGTGGTAGAACCTACACCTACTGTAATATCTCTGTGGTATTAACTTACATGCAGCCCATAACTTTTGGGACTGTTTCTCCTCCGTTACATTTCCTCGCCATTTACCCTTAGCGTCGCGATTAGCCTCAGAAGCAAAAAAAAAGCGAAATCTTATATTTGTTCTTTTTATATCTCTGAAACCACCTATACTATAGAACTACATTTAATGAAATTTGCAGTCTTCCTGTTTGATCTGTTAAATAATCCAGTCAATAAAAATATACTTACATAGAAAAATCCTGATACAGTTGGATTCTCAAAAATATGTACAATCAGTGTTCTTGATACATTTAGCACCTGAGATAGTATAAATCAAAATCTAGTTAGTGTTGGCCTGTGTGCTTCTGGTACATGTAGTTACTTGAAAAAAGCAAATATTGGTTGTGTAAAAAATAGCCTCCTTGTGAAACAGTAAAAAATCAACCTCATTTCCTCGTAATATTAGCTGTAAATGCTTCTTGCAGGTTAACAAAGCTCTGGCGTGTGATCCTACATCACCTAAAATCCTTTGTAAAGTTCGTGTTGTCCTATAAATTGTCGATATACATACTAAGTCTCTAGTTACAGCCTAAGCTTTTAGCTTCAATAAATGTATTTTAGTCCTCGGAGACATATATTGATCTTAGAGTAAAAATAAACCTCGTATAATATAACAAATGCAAATAACACAGATACTGATGCACCCAAAAAAGCCAGTAATACTTCAAAAGTACCCTGAAAAAGGCTATAAGGATAAATTATTCTTCTAGCATAGAAAAAAGTTTAGCAAATGGACCTATGGTTCATATAGTCAATCGTGTGTGAACTTCGTCTTGTCCTGTGAATTGTCAATATATTGATAAATGGTTATATTTAAAAAGAAAAGAAACAATGTTGGTAAGCGTCCAAATATGGACCCTCGATAAAGGGGTTTCAGACCTCATAGATACACAATAATTTTCGTTACACTAAAAAATTGCCCTCGTATAAAGGCAAATAGTCGAAATGTTAAACATTTCGTGTACTTTATCCAGTAAGCCTTAGCTAGAAATACAATAACAGCGTTACAGACATAAAAATTAAGCAAGCTTTGATATTCTAGTGGCACATAATAAGTATAAAATATCCTTTAAAATAATGGATGGGGTATCTGAGATCAAAATTTTCAAGCCCTCTCTCCTGCATAAATAGGCTCTAGAATTCACTAAGCCTCAAAATAATATTGGGTACATAAAATAAAAAGCTGATGGAGAGTGATGCTGATCACATCATCTCCAAACAGCAAAAACAAAAGTATATGGATGGAGCCCTACCTCATATATTTAGGAAACTTTACCTAGTATAAAAGTTACAAAATAGTCAGCAAACTCTAAAATAAACAAACTTTCCTACATAGCAGGCGTAACCTGACCTAAATAAATACATATAGAAATACAAAACAAAAAAATGGCATAGTGGAAATCAGTAAACCCTAATAATAATAATAATAATATATTCTGTGGATTACATTTTAGCTAAAAGTACTTTTTCTTTAGTGTTTTTGAAAAAATTTAAATAAATACTAAACTCTAAGTTAAAAATTTGTAAATGTATATATGACACAAAACAAAATAATTAAAAATTAATACATACCCTGCAAAAAATCAGTAAAAAGTTGAAAACATCTCTTTGTGCATCCAAAATATAGTAACAAATCCTTCCTGACTGGATTAAATTGTGTTATTTGAGTAATAGTAAGCCTAAACTTGTAAAATAAAAGGGTAAACCTTGACGAAACACACTTCATGTGTATAAAATTTAATTCAAAACACCTCTCTCTTTCTCTTTCTCTCTCTCTCTCTCTCTCTCTCTCTCTCTCTCTCTCTCTCTCTCTCTCTGTGTGTGTGTGTGTATCTGTGTGTGTGTGGATGTGTGTGTGTGGATGTGTGTGTGTGTGTGTGTGTGTATCTGTGTGTGTGTGGATGTGTGTGTGTGGATGTGTGTGTGTGTGTGTGTGTGTGTGTGTGTGTGTGTGTGTGTGTCCAAACACGTTCAAATCGTGTTATTTGAGTAAATATTAGGCTAAACTTGTGAAATAAACAAATAAAAGTTGAGAACACACACTTTGTGTGTCGAAAATATAACTAAAAGTATTTCCTGAATAGTATAAATAGTGTTATTTTGGTAAAAATAGGTATAAAATTGTAAAATAATAAATTAAAAAGTTGTAAAAATATCTTTGTGAGTCCAAAATTTAATAAAAAATGTTGCCTGAATAGTACAAATAGTGTTATTTTGGTAAAAAATTAATATAAAGTTGTAAAATAATAAGTTAAAAGTTGAAAAATGTCTTTGTGAGTGCAAAATTTAATAAAAAATGTTGCCTGAATAGTACAAATAGTGTTATTTTGGTAAAAAAATTAACATAAAATTGTAAAATAATAAGTTAAAAGTTGAAAAAAAATGTCTTTGTGAATCCAAAATTAATGAAAAAATGTTGCCTGAATAGTATAAATAGTGTTATTTTGGTAAAAAATTAATATAAAGTTGTAAAATAATAAGTTAAAAGTTGAAAAATGTCTTTGTGATTGCAAAATTTAATAAAAAATGTTGCCTGAATAGTACAAATAGTGTTATTTTGGTAAAAAATTAACATAAAATTGTAAAATAATAAGTTAAAAGTTGAAAAAAAATGTCTTTGTGAATCCAAAATTAATGAAAAAATGTTGCCTGAATAGTATAAATAGTGTTATTTTGGTAAAAATACATAAAAACTTGTAAAAGATTTGACATAAAGTCAAAGTTTGGTAAAAAAAAATAAACTCAATGTTATGTTAAATAGCACACAGTAACATAAATTTACTACCTAAATCAATAATCAAAGGGTCCTAGGTTTGTTACCCCGTGATAAAAGCAAATAGTGAAAACTGTAGGCCCAGTCCCTGATAGGTCTCCCTTTTTCCTAGTACATATAATAAACCCCTACGCTTCGTTCTCCTTGTTCAAAGTAAAGTTCTCGCTCCAATCTAATTGGGTATCCAAAAACCTCGCTAAAGCGTCCTGTGCCTTAGAGCAACCCTGAGCGGAATATTAATTGGCGGCGGAAACCGGTTCTACAAGCGACGCATAGCTTCAGAGATTTGACCATTGCTGCGCATTCTCAGACATCCTTTGTTGTCTGGTTGAATCCCTCCCCTGCCCTACGGCATTGCATACCTTTCTCCTGTTCTTGCGTACTGGTTAACCTTGAAAAAACCGGTTCTGAAAACCTACCGACGCGATCTCTGATTGGTGAATCAGGTTCCTTCTTTGTTCTGACATTGTGACGTCATTTGACCTTGAGCGCACTTCCCCCAAATTCCTTTCTCCTCTACCTGCGCGGAGTTCACCCTTGTCTGTCTGGCATCAGACTCAGCTCACACGTTATACATAGTTCGTCTCCGCTCAATATATTACATGCCATATAACATTATTACATAGTACACAATAAATATTACCGTTGCATATCGCGGGTTCGAGTACCGGGACCGTCTTCTTTCGTACCGTTACCACCGTTCATAGCAGTTCATAAACCATAGAAAACTTATTTTCAATATTATAAACATTAATATTATAGTTTCATACATTACATACTTTGCAGTAATGAATATAAAACCATATGCATAGCGTTTAGTACCTCTAATTACCTTCTATATACATATTTTTCATAAAATAAATAAATATATATTCATAAAAAGTTATAAACATGCAAATACATAAATGTAAAGTATTCTAAGTACATGCAAATAAATTCTAAGTACGTGCAAATTAATTAAAACCCGTGCAAATTAGTTATAAGTACGTGCAAATTAAATTGCGAATATTAAATAGCGATTGAGCTTATCTCAGATACCAACTACTAGGAACATATGATGAAATATCACGTTTTGTCAATGTATCTTTTCTTAGAGGAAAAGTATCGCGCAGATAGGAACAGCGTGGATTCCTCTTTTTTCTAAAAAAAAAAAAAAAAATACGTTGTACACAGATTTTAAACTATTCAAAATAATATCATGTGGTCGAGTGGACATTTTCTTTCAAGTTCGGTCATAGATGAAAATGATTATAAACTCTCAATTGGCAAGCCAATATCAATTTACAGAGGGTCTGCTTCGACTGTAACTTCATGAGCTCATCTAAAAATGTTGTTAGGTCGGTGATAACGGAGCTCATTTCGAATGTTGTATAAGCAGAACGAAATATCGCTTACCACCTTTGTACGGTGCATTCATTAGTCATATCTGCTACAAATGAGATGTTAACATTATTTGCCTCAAGTCAAGAAGTAAGTCTCTATATAAACCCACACTGGAAATGCACTTGAAGTTGTGAATTGTTCATGTTTCACTTTGATGTGGGCTGTTCAACAGAGTTACACTTGCTCTAGTGATAAACTGAGTAAGATAGTCTTTTCTGTAAACATGTAGTAAGATTCAACATAGCACATGTGATTTTGGTGTGTCAATGCTTATGGTCCTGAGTGAGTGTTTTCACCACATGCGCAATCGGATATTTAAATCGTATCAACCTAATAATATCCAGATATCACAAACAAAGACAGAGAGTTTCCCGAGAAATAAACTGTAACGAGGTAATAATTGAGACTGGCCTATTAAATGAAATAATCTTAACTATTATAAAGAAAAGGGATCTTGTTCAGAGTATCTAATTTTACAAGGGAGAGTCCAAAGAAAGGTTTCTTCCCGTTCCATCGCTTCTCGAAAAATGGGCGTGGTTTGTCCGGGTCCATCGCTCCTGCTATCGAAAGTGTCTTTTCCGTGTCAGGTGTTTCCGATCCATCGCCGCAGAAGCGTCAGTTGTATGCAGGTGTTGTATGCAGACTTCCATCCTTCCTTTTAGTATCGGTGTGTGGTGTCGTGTGTTGCAAGATTCTGTTCTCCTTGAAAGCAATTTTAAGTATGTAATCTTAATGTTATTAGGTCATTTTGTATGAAAATGAAGAAAAGTTACAAATCATTAAATTATATGGAGTGGTTGGAGATACTTAATTTAACAACCTTGAACTTAAGAAGAAAAGATAAAATTAATGTATTGATACAAAACATTTTGTCAAATAAGATTGATAGTGAATAATTTATAAATACAATAGTACGTAATGTTCTAAAATATAAAACAAAAAATAATTTATTATTATCTGTAAATTTGAAAAAAATAGTGTTGAATGTATAAAAATATTATTCGATGATTCTAATTACGACATCCCTCAAAATATTATATTTAGGCATAGGATGTGATTTGCTGTAAAAAACCATTATCACTTAATCTTTAATATTACTCTTTGTGACACAGTGCTGTATAAGGTTGCTTTTTAACTGTTCTCAATAATTTAAATAAACTATTATTATTATTATTAAAAGGCCGTGGCCTATGTACATATATATTTTGCACGCGCGGTGTGTATATGTGTGTGAGATTCTTTCCAGTTTATTGGTTTAATAAAAATAATGATAATGATGATATCAATAATAATAACAATAGCAATATGACCACTATGAATATGTTTTCTTTACAGGTTCTGTGACTGGAAAATAGAGAAACTGCTAGATGCCAAATAGAGTAAGAGACAGTTACATGAAACTGTTTTCACTAACTAAATCGGTTATACCTGCGTGGGAACCTAAAGTTATGATGATAGATTTTTAAAGTGCAATGATAACAGCTGTTCGGGAGATGTTCGCTGCGTGTAGGTTGCAAGGTTGCAACTTTCACTTTAATCTGTGTTTGTGGAGAAAAGTACAGGATCTCGGAATGGCAACACTGTACTGAGATAATGAGGAGGTAAGGTAAAATGAAAGGATAACGGCAGTTTTGGTTTTCTTGCCACCTTCGGATGTCGACGATGGTTGGTTAAAAATAATGGAGACCTCACCGGATATGGAATTACTGCAAAACCTATATGACTATTTTGTGCAACAGTGGTTTGATAATGGTACTGTTAATGACATGTGGAATTGTTATGGACAGAAGCACAGAACGACAAATATGGCAGAGTAGATTAAGCCGGAATCTTCCAAAATGTCATCCCAATGCTGTCGAACTCGCCACTGTTCTAAAAGAAGATGCTATATGATGCACTGCAATTACGAGCGGAATTACACATGAATGACAAATAGATGAAAAAGAAATACATAGATATTGATAGACGAATTGCTGCTGTCGTAAGTGATTATGAACGAAATAGAGACTTAGGCCGAGTCCTTCAATACATTTTATATATGGTTAAGCTGGAGTGAAATGTCATTAATCCCTGTTGCACATTTATTTTTATTCTCTAGGTGTTTTCCCGTTCTAGTTGACGATTTGCTACCTGCAAAGGAAAAACGTGACAAGGCTCCTATTCGAGCCGCCTAGGGGTTTGGCTTGAATGGGATGTACAACTATAACAATCTCGTCCTACTGCAAACTTCTAGGCGTATTCCACGTCATCGTACAGTAGGGTCGAGATTACTTTCCTGGCAGCAAAATCATTTTTCACATCTATTGTGTACCTACTGTTCATTTATTTATATTTGCTTATTATATATTTATTATATGCATTTATTATTGCGAAATGCTCAGTTAGTTTTGTTCGTGCGTGTGGCACAGAATTTTATATACATTCTGTCAGTGTTAGTTTCTTTATTTTCGGAAGCGATGGATCGCAAACACGTGACCCGGAAAAAAACACTATCGTTATCAAGAACGATGGATGGTTACAAACCACGCCCACTTTTCGGGAAGCGATGGAACGGGAGTAAATCCAATGAAAAAATTATTTGTTTTTTTCATATCTAGTAGATTTCTTTATAGAGGGTTGCATAAATTTGCTGCATTTTAGCACACGACCTATTGCTGATCCACATATATTTTCAACTTTGAGTTAGTGCCTGCATACTTTAAGAGAAATAAGTTTTTGAGGTATACGTGCAGTCACTTATGAGCCACTGCGAAGGCCTTTCCACCCATCTGCCTGCGAACTGAGGCCATTGTCGAAATTCCTCCTCCATTACTAAGTTTTCTGGTGTGGTAAGCATGCACAGAGATATTGAATTTGCATATTTGCAGAGAAATTTATATAAGTTTCAGGCTGACAGATGGCAAGAAATCACTCCTCATCACTGGTGCAAGTGTGTAAAGGAAGCGCCATCTTTAAATTAACAAAATTGCGTTTTGAAACTCTCTTGAGTAGTGTTGCAGCCTTGAGGTCGTTCTGTAAATAACAGTCGATACCTCATGTAAATTGGAGCTGTATGCAGTCTACTCTACACTTTGTATTGGAGTTTTAAGGTTTTAATTTCACTCATTTAATATATTCCGAGGCACATCAAGAAACAAAAGAATACAACAAAATTATACGTATAACAATCTCACTGTCGATCAGTGTAATATAATTACATTTTGGAGTGGTCTAAATAGTACTATATGTTACAATGGATACAAATTAAAAATTATATAACAGAATCGACGGCAAATTTGATGAAGAGATGAAATGAAACACACCTCACAACTGAAAGTGTAAGCTATGTTCCAACTATTCATCAAACCCATTCGAAAAGGGAACAAGGAAATTGCAATAACAATTAATTAATCTCTGGAGAATCTGTTATTGACAAATTAATCTAAAATCCATTACCTTGGAACTCTCAAGAGGAGCTGTGATTTCGCCAGTTCGTTGCTAAATACGATTCACAAATTGCTTTTTCTGAGCAGGTACTGATACGTTATTTCATTGTAAAACAATTGACTACTCATAATTTTGACGACACAGTTTTGACATGATACGGTGTGTAGGAATGTAGAACGCGAATATGAAGTGTGCCTTTAACCTGTATTAAAATGTTGGCCACACCTGGAATGACAGCGATCAAGCGGTCTATTGTTACTGTAGAAGTTTAAGGTCGAGATATCTAATTTTTTGGCAATTGTTTTGATCAAACCATTGGTGATGACTTGGCACTCCAGTTTGGCCATCCAAAATCCCACTATAACTTACTTGTCTGAGGATTATCGATAAATGACGTAACCAAATGAATTCCCGCAATAGCAACGGAGTTTGAAAATGTCTTAATTTACACCTTAATAACCACGACAATACAAGTTAGGTGAGGGTTGATAAATAATAGTATTCGTTTTGTAATACATAACGGACCATTTATTTTATTTTGCGTTGGCAGATAAGAAATAGATTCATGTGTTCAATTTACCAAGTTAGAAAAGGAAATATTGAGTATACACATGCACGTTCGGAAGGTGGGACAAGGGGGCTATGGTCCTCCTCTGGAAAATGAATGTCCACCTAAAAAGTATATATGTCACACATAACTTAATTTCAATCATAGTAATTTATGTTACTAGTATAAGGACGTTGAAGTTACATGATAATTTCAGACTGAAGCAGTGTTTCTTGAGGGAGCATCACTATTATGGAGGAAAATATGCCTTCCTTTCCAAATCTGGAAAATAATTACTTTTCTTGACCCTGCCTGGAAAAAATCCTGCAGACGTCTATGATTATACATAAATACATATAAACTGTCTGGAATATTTACGTCAAGTTTATTTTGTGCTTAAAAATACACTTATCGCTCTCATATAACCGACTAATATTAGCAATCATAAAAGATGAGCGCATTACAAATGTAATATCCAATTCGAGTACAAATACAGCTCATACCACAAAAGACTGATATTAAATGATAATAACATCAGAAAAATAAAAACCAACGAGATCTGACTTAATTTAGATGCTCGAGGGAATATAAGGTATAATGACGGTATTTTAAAAGGAGCAAAAATTGAAGTTAGTTTACTTCTATCAATTTTGGCAACTCTGCGAACACTTGTGCAAAAAATATCCTTACGTTAAATTCCACTTCATTAATCACAACAACCATCCGCACAAACTGTTAGCTATGCAAGACGGATATGAAATGGGAAGTCGCAATTTCGGTAGAATTGATCTTTACAGTGTTAATTTGCTACGGCTTTATTCTCAAATCTTGTATTTCGATTAAGCTTAATCCTATATCGTTCATCAAAGTTATCACAACAATCAATTTGTGTACTCACTAGAATTCTTATAGATGTGTTACACCAACGTCACAAACTGTTGCATTGTGGTAAAATTTGCCACAAGCGTAGCGGCTCTGCGCATGAAACCCACCCACACACGAGCAGAATAAAAAGTTTTATACGCCGTTTAATCCTGTAAAAATAGCAATTGCACAGATGACGCAATTATGACGACCTGGTAATTTGAAGGACTCCATTCCGACAGTTTAAAAATATGGGTTAGTTTCCTTGCACAAAACAAAAGTTCTGCCAACACACATTGAAGGTACTTTAAGTTATTTTTCACTGCACTCCACACATTACCTACTTCCACATATATTTTTATCCCAGAAAAACAGCTATATATCTTGTCTACTCTTACGGTGGGCGCTCTACATGCTGGTAAGTATAATGGGAACCAACCAGACAACAGCCTTGGCGCCGAGAGTTAAAACGTGGCGGAAGGAAGTACTGCGCGCACCTCTTTCTGCAGGATACAGCGTTGTTTATACCACTGGATTAGTCGCTTCTCCACTCCCTACTTTCCTCGTCAGCTTGTAGAGCGTCCGCCGTAATACTGGACAGGAGCTATAGTCGACAAGGAAAGGTGGTAAGTTGCTCAATGGTCAAACGGGAGAGTCAAGTCAGTTTATATGAGCTTCTGCGGAGTTTCCCAAACCAACATATAAGGGCCAAATAAGTATATGAGCACCTCAGTGCGAAAATGAAGAAATAATGGTCACTTGTATAACGTGGAGTTTGCGAGAATGGGAACCATTGCCAATTGAGTAAAGAAGTCTATTGCAGCAATGGTCTGGTTGTCGATTTCGGCGAAGGAAGTGGAGTATATCGTTGCTGCCAAGGAAATAGTCGTTGGTCGAGGCATAGAGCAGGCAAGATTATCTCGACTAGAGGGCGTTGCGAGACGATAGCTCATGCCCTCCATTGAGGGCCTGAAGAAACAAATAAATAACTATCGGTAGAAATTTGCGATCGAGAGGGAAAATTACCGGGAAGGAATTTTGCGAGAAAATGTAACGTTGATGATGATCAAGAGCTAGTTAAATTTGGGACACATTATTTACGTAAATCATCGACGTTACAAGCTAAAGACTACCATTAGCGAAGAAACGCTTAAGTAATTCCCTAAAGTTGATGCAAGACATGTTCTTAATCTGGGAAAATGTAGACTAGACAGGGATTTCAAAATATCAGAAGACTAAGGAATTCCTGAAATCTAGGACAGATATATTTTTCGTCCGCCATTTTAAAACTCATTTGCCAATTTTAATCTCACACATTTATTCCAATTTATGTAGCGGTGGTGAGTACAGGGTATGTCAAAATGATGGACCCGATTACAGAAATGTATTCTGTGAAATCTAATAAACATATGTTATTGTGAGACATGCGCTTCGAAAGGTTAACTTTCAAAGTTTAGTTTCCACGCAGTGTTTCCATTTCCTACCGCTAGGAGTCAGCAGCGAGCAGCGAGCAGGAAAATGGCGTTGACTGGAGAACAGAGATCTTTCTGTGTGCTTGCATGTGAACAAGTCTGTGATTAGTGTGCAACGGCATTTCCGTACCACCTACGGGGAAGGCCATTCGTAAGTGGTATAGTGGAACCACGAGCAAAACAACCTGCGCAGACCCGCGACTCCTGTGCACCGTACTCCCGTGAGTAGGGGAGGGGGAGAGTGGACCATGCTTCCTTATGGCCCGAGGTGGAGGGAAGAGGGGAAAGCTGCGCGGGGACATTTCGTCCCAAGGTTTTTTTCCTTGTGGTCGATCTATAAGAACATTTCAGAGAATCGGCCTACATCTGTAAACGAAAATCTGTAAACTGACCGTCCGTTGACTGGGGAAGAGACAGTGGAACGAGTGCGCACATGTTTCGTGCGGAGTCCACAGAAGTCCACCTACCGGGCAGCGAGAGAACTTCAACTTCCACAGAAAACTGTCTGGCGGGTTGTGCGGAAACGTTTACAAATGAAACCCTACCGCTTGCAACTAGTTCAAGCCTTAAAAGACACTGATTATGCTTTGCGCGCGTCCTTCTGTGCTGATTTCCTCGCATTAATGGAAACGGATGGGTTGTCTGAGAGGTTAATTTACAGTGATGAAGCAACTTTTCAACTTTCAGGGAAAGTGAATAGACACAACGTAAGGATTTTGGGAACTGCTAACCCCCATGAATTTGTGGAACACGAACGCGATTCTCAAAAAGTGAATGCCTTTTGTGCCATTTCCCATGAAAAGATTTATGGCCCCTTTTTTTTCCATGAACGTACTGTGACAGAACTTGTTTACTTGATATGCTGCAACTATGGTTTCTTCCACAGCTTGCAGAGGCTAGAACAGATTTCATTCTCCAATCGGATGGCGCATTACCATGGCAGCGTTCGGGACCATCTCAATGGGACATTGGAACAACGTTGGATGGGCCGTGCATCTCCGGAGGATCGACCTCTCCTTCATTGGCCACCTCGTTCCCCCGACTTGACCCCATGTGATTTCTTCATGTGGGGTTTTGTCAAGGATCATGTTTACGTACCACCACTTCCAACAACATTGGATGACCTGCGTGCCAGCCCGCATCACAGCAGCCATTGCTGATATTGACCGCAACATGCTACACAAGGTTTGGCAGGAGAGATAGAGACTATCAGCTTGGTGTGTGCCGTGTTACGCGAGGTGCTCACATATAAGACTTGTGATTTGTTTGAAAAAAACTTTGACAGTTTACCTTTCTTAGCACATGTCTCACAATAACATTTGTTTATTATATTTCACAGAATAAACGTCTGAAATCGGGTCCATCATTTTGACTTACCCTGTATATCATCCCAGTTATCATTGTACAAATATTTAAGAGTCTTTTTGTGAAACTATCCACTTCATCAGACGATGATGACACTGCTGGAAAAATCTTGAAAATTGTTTTCCCTAATACCTTGCAGTAACGTTGTCACAGTGTTTTTTATATCCGGGATGTCAGCAAATCTTTGCTTTTGTAGAGTCTTTCAAAGGGCATGTAAAAAGGCTCTAGTATGAACGTTTGTACGAGCTGATGAGCTGATGTGCTGAACGATGCGATTTCCCAACACTTTTGCTTTTGGCACTTACAACGTTTAACACTTTTACTACTCAATTCATGACGAAATATCCCATTGTGATAAAAACAACAACAACACAAAAGCATGGTTTTGAACTGTGTGCCTTTTTCGGATCCTATTGAAAACACTGCGTTTCATCACCGGCAATGACCTTTTCAAACATCTCTCATTATCTAAAAGATTAGAAATAAATGAAATTAAAGTTGATTCTGGTCATTGTCAAGTTTCAGGGCACCATCTTTGAGAGTGTTTTTCCCGCCAACAATACACCACAGACAGGTACGACTTCCTCAGCTGCTCAGGAATGAACGTTTCGTTTAGTTTGTGACTCAAGTAGAAGTACTTACGTAAAAAAACGTGTCCAGACGTGCATGCATTTGCCTGACTCAATACTCCACCGACACGCTGCGGCCATTTCTCGAATTGCATTGTCACGCCTCGTATATATCATTGCGGAATACATCGACTGACAACACGTACAAAGTGGTAGTGTTGCAAATATAGAATAAACATTTCCCAACCCACAAAATTAGCACTGTTTTCCCCAATAATACATCATGTATAAATATAGTAAATGCCACTCACAAATTATACAACCCAGAATAAAAACGATCCGATATGATAATACACTACAGCACATAACTCTAACAATGAAGTGGAATTCATTCTACCACTGGGACACATAAAATGAAGAATATACCGTTCAAAAAAAGAGACAGATGAAAGATTAAATAATTCACTTGAGATCTGACACGCCCCACTCATACTGTATGCACATTTACGAGTTTTGGGGTTTTGTTTGCATTAAACTAATGCGCGCAAACAGCATCAATGCAAGCGGAATGTAGAGCAATATCAATATTTACATGGGAAAACATTTAATTAATTGGAGCGGAGCGAATGTGTAACCTTATTTGGCGTTAGATATTGTAACAATCAAAGCTAGAATTAAGGCAATTAGAAGAATATGACCGGAACTAATCTATGCCATAGAAAGTGGAGTGACATTGCGTTATTAACGTGCCACTGTTCATTGTTCATTTTAGCGTTGCCTACAAGAGAGGGCAGCAGTTGGTGGAATATCCCAAAATGGATTAAGCGAGAGATGATTAACGTAGAAGGAATTGACTTGAAAAGAAAAACTGGGAAATGTATTATGCTTGATAAGTGTTACTGCGAGGATGATTTTATGTGTAACAATTTAACTATGTCTAAGGCCACATGTAAACTCTCTAGTGCATCTTGCAGTGACGAGAATATTAAAATATTGATCTGGTAGGTATAATATGTGTCAATCTAATGTAGCAAGCAATTGAGTGTTGTATCGAAAGAATGGTGTATGGCCTTGGATGTCTTCAGCACCTGAAATAATACATTTTTATTGGTAGTACAGTGCCTCTTAAAAGTTTTAGGACAACAACATTTTAAACTAGGCAACCCAATATACGCAAGGCGTTGGTGGGTTGCGTGTAGAGTTAGACTCAATTTCAGGGTTTCCACAAGCACAATAGATATTTATGAAATACGCGAAAGAAACAAAAAAGTATTATTGTATAAAAATATAAAAATATAACTATTATATCGCAAATGACAAAATTCTTTCTGAAAGGAAAAATAATAGGTTTTCTAGCATTTCATCGCTGATGACTCTACAGAAGGGAAAAGAGGTAAGAGGAAACCAAAGGTGACAAAGGAGAGGAAACAGAGAAAGCGAAAGGAGAAGAGGAAAGTAGAAGTGAGAGAAAAGAGAGGATAGACGAGGAGAGGAGAAGTAGTGAGAAGAAAGGGAAAAGATTCGAGGAGAGATGAGGAAATTGGAGCGAAGAAGAGAAGAGAGGAGGAAAACGAGAGGCGAGGAGAGGAGAGGAGGGGAAGGGAGGGGAGGAGACGAGAAGAGGGGAGGGGAGAGTAGAGTAAAAGAGAGAAAAAGAGAAGAACGAAAAGAAGAGGAGAAGAGTGCAATGGAGTCGAAAATCGAAGAGAGGAGAGAAGATAAGAGGAGTAGAGAAGAGTGGGATGGAGATAAGAGGAGTGGAGAAGAGTGGGATGGAGACAAGATGCGAGAAAAAGTAGGGAAGGCGATATGAGATAAAAGCAGAGGAGAAGGAGGTGAAAGAAGATGGTGAAGAAAAGAACAGAAGGGACTGGAGACGAGAGGAGAGAAGAGGTAGTTGCAGAAAATATCGTCTCGGCGTCAAGAATTGATGCATTGATCAGATTATCGACATGAAACATTCAATAACATTTTAAAATGTATTAGAGAATGTTTTAGATCGGTGCGAAATGCCTTCTGACTGAATTCAGAGCAAGATAATATCTTCCACGTAAGATCTTTGATTTTACTTGCAATTATATCACAAAAACATGAATGTAATTTTAATATTTATAAGAATTATCCAGTTTTTATCCACTTCTCGGTTCGATGTCTAAAACTTACGAAAATTTTCTGCCACCGGAGGGGTTTGAACCTACGACCATTAGGTTGACAATCCTTAACTTTAACCACTACCCTACAAGCTTTCGCTCCTGAAAGCAGATAGAAGGAGCTGCCCAATGTGAAATGTAGATGCAACTCTCCTCCTACATGTAATATGCAAAGAGTACTTGTTTGTAACAAAGCAAACGAAGGTAGTACGACTCAGCGAAAACATTTAATGGAGAGTTGCACATGATGAAAACTTTTCAGTCGATATTTGTGGAGTTATCTTTGCATTGAACTCGAGTTGAAAAATGGGTAAAATTAGTGTGTCATCAATTGCCACAAATATAGATAGTTATTTCATTAATATTTGTCAAGGTTTTTGAAGCAGGACAAAATTATCGTTAGAGTATCATAATTCACTATCTTATACATGAAAATATCCCTTTGAACGTGTGTCAATTCATTTTTCTTATAGGTATATATAAAGTCCAGATGCAAAATAATGTAACAACTGTACTCTGCAGTTATTATTTTTAGTGATATAATCGCAAGTAGAATCAAAGATCTTACGGGGAAGATGTTATCTTGCTCTGAACTCAGCCAAAAGGCATTTCGAACCGATGTAATACATTCTCCAATACATTTAAAAATGTTATTGAATGTTTCATGTCGATAATTTGATCAATGCATCAAATCTTGACGCTGAGACGATATTTTCTGCCACTACCTCTTCTCTCCTCTCGTCTCAAGTCTCTTCTTTTCTTCTCTTCTTCTCGTTATTCTCTCCCCTCCTTCTTATCTGCTTTTATCTCATATCGTCTTCCCTACTTGTCTCCATCCCACTTTTCTCCACTTCTCTCATTTCCTTTCCTCTCTTCGATTTCCGACTCCACCACACTCTTCTCCTCTTCTTTTCGTTTTTCTCTTTTTCTCTCTTTTACTCTACACTCCATTCCCATCTTCTCGTCTCCTCCTCTCCTCTCCAAACTCCTCTTCACTCATCTCGTTTTCCTCCTTGTATCTCCTCTTGCTCCATTTTCCTCATCTCTCCTCGAATCTTTTTCCTTTCCCCTCATTACTTCTCCTATCCACTTCTGTCCTCTATTTTCTTCCCTCGTTTACTTTTCCTCTTCCCCTTTCTCTTTTCTCATCTCTTTTGCATCCTTCAGTTTCCTCTCTCCTCTTTTCTTTGTGTAGACTCATCAGCAATGAAGTACTAGAAAATCTATATTCTATATTTCAGAATGTATTTTTCATTTACATCAAATGTAATACTGAAATTTGTTTCTAGTTTTATACAATAATACTCGTAGTTAGATTTCTTTCTCTCGCGTATCTCATAAACATCTATTGTGCATGTGGCAACCCTTAAATTGAACCTAACTCTACACGCAACCCACCAACGCCATGTGTAAATTAGGTTGCCTATTTTAAAATGTCGTTGTCCTAAAACTTTTGAGAGACACTGTACAAGTCATAAACATGTATTATATTCCACTTCAACTTTTTCTACAGAAAACATACAAAAGAACAACAACTAGTTTTAAATACATAATAATGATTACTATTATTTCGTTTCAGTTCACATGAATAAATTGGTAAGTTTTTTTAAATTTATTCATTGTGGATATATAACTAATCACCGTGAGATGTAGAAGACATGAAAAACTTCCTATTTGTTCATCACCGACTAACGAATGAAGTACAAATGCACAGATAATATTATAGAATAACTAGATCAAGCAAGAAATAGCGTTCATAAATACTAAATTGATCAATAGGATGGAGTGCATAGATCCAAACGATTTTCCTCTTTATCATTCAATTGTTTGGGATTGTGTATATATTTGTGTAGTGACCACTAGCGTAAGAAGAGTAACTGATGGGGTTTCAGCCTATTAAGAAATTTTGGGAAAATCAAAATTTCCAAATTAACTCGAAAAACTAAAGTGGCAAATGGGTCACTCAAGATCAGATCGACCAGAGCCTCTTGGTAAAAGTTTTGGATTTGGATGAAATTTGGCATGATGGTTCAATCATGTCTGGAAGGCTTGTATTCCAAATAATAGTTTCCTCCAAGAAATAGTTCTACTTTTATAGCCTGTTGAAGAAGGTGGTGTGCTACAGAAAATGGCACCAAATCAGAGAAATGACCTTCAGAGCTAACTTCAGAACTCAATAACTTTTCAACTATAGATCACAACCAAGTGATGTTTACACCAAACAAACCCTTAACCAAGGAACACGCGTATTGCATCAAAATACCATCAGCTTGTTTATATTAACAAGTAAAATACCCCAAAATTAACCTTAAAAAGCCTTACATGTTAAAAAATGCATAACTTGTGTACTTGCTGATACAACTGTAATCAACCCATGAAGTTAGCATTAATATTTAAAGTATAACCCTGATGTGGGCTCAGTATGCACACATTATGTTGTCTCCATATATATCACCCAATCCATATTATATGTGGCTGTATATGCAAGAAATTGAAAAATCACAGGAAAATGGTGGATTTTTAAATGGCGTAGCACAAAAGGGACAAGAAATATCCAAGCCAAATTGAAAGCACTATATAAGCAGACCTTCATCTAATACATGTTAAAAATTCAACTTGTTATTTCATGGCACTAGATCACAGTAAAGGTAAACACTTGAACGCTGAGCGCGTTTTCAGCGGGAAGTTTAAGATTGCGCAAGGTTTGAAATAAAAAATTACGAATAACTACGAATGTTAGACTTACAAATGTGTATTTCAGTATGGTCCAAGATACACGTCTATTTTTGAAAAGAACAATTTTCATTCACCAAATAGAGGAAGAAGAATACGAATATAAAAAAAACACAATATTTTTCACAAAATTTAAATCTTGTCAGACCCCCCACGTATGCAACGCCAGGACGTGAGTGTCCAAAACAGTTCATGCTTATTGCCCGATATGTATATCATTCTCGTAGCAAGAATTGCGGACTTACTCATGACACATTCTTTCAAAAATATTTTTTAATAGAAAAGCCGTACATCTTTTATAGTAAATTCAAAATTACAAAATTGATATCTCGGAAACTATGAATCCTAGAGTTAGAAATTATATCTGGATTCCTTCAGTACACAGCAGACTTTAGTCTTATGGTCGAATAAACTTAGTTTTATTTATTAAATAGAAGAAAGAGACGAAAATTAAATAGAACTATATTTTTAAGAAATTTGAATTTCATCAGGCCCCCACGTAAGTAAAGCCGGAAAGCGATTGTTTAAAGCAGAACTTCCATATTTCCGGATATATATTTCATTCTTGTGGCAAGAATTGCGTACTTGCTTCTGACACTTTCGGAGAAAAAATATAATTTCTAATGTAAAATCAGCAATTGTTTTCGGGGGAAATGGCGCCCACTCTTTTCTCCCATAAAAAAATAATAATTAATATTAAGTTTGCTTTATATTCTCTTCTATATTATTTTCCATGATAACACTTATTGACATGCTAGTCCAATATTTCGATGCAATTTAAATGCTCTGTGTGTTTTTAAATTTAACTTATTGCATTCTGTAGATAAATGTGCACGGTTAATAACATGTTAATATGCACTGTAATTGCCGACATATAAGGCAATTTCTTGCACACATGTTTGAGGATAAAGCTTTATCACTGAAAGTCATAATAAATTGAAAGTATTTTAAATATATGGTAATATGCAGGTCTACTTTCAACAAATAACTTAATTTAATTAGGAAGGAATACATTTACATCTTCGTCAAATGCCAGACATTCCTCTACAGAGATAAATGAAAGTTACTTGAAACATCTTCTCTATCAGACTCTGAGTCCTTAAACAACAGTAGACAATGTACCAGTGCATTACCAATGCCACACTTCTTAAATGATTTAACCACTGCATTACTTTTCACAACATCCCATGTAGCTTTGACTCATTCACAAACTTCCTTCATTAATTCACTCTGTTATTCGGACCTATTTTTAAAAGGTAAAAGTGCGTCTTATACGCTGGCAAATACGATATGTCTTCGTTTAGCTTTCGAATTACAACTGAATTAATATAAAAATACTCATAATAATACATAGTAGTAGTAATAGTATATTTCAGCCCTTTTTTGTATTATAATATCAACGACATTTCCTCCATGTTTTGCAATACTATATAGAAGAATGCCTGCCATGTTCAACCCAAATAACCGTACTGGGAGACGAAGATAAACAATGAAATGGGGGGGAAAGTGAAATATTATGTGAGGCACAAGACAGGCGTAAAAATGAATGAAATACTGCCAGAGAAAATTAATGTCCGTGAGCGAAATTGATGCAAGAATGAAAATAGGGTTATACTCACCAACGAATCTCGCACATTGATTGGAAGATAAATGATCATATGAGGTGAGGCAGGAAGAATGTAGGTGGTTACTTGTACACACCACAGTAAAGGTAACGAACAGGTCTAAGAAAACGATGCAACACATGTGAGTTATAAATATTGTGCGACTCCAAGAAAAATTGTAGCTTCGTAGTTCCCACACTCCATATAAATGCAAATTTCCTCTTCTCAGATGTGTTTTTCCCCTCAGTTTCTCCCCTGCTTTTAAAGCACAAATATTTGAATGTCATATGAGGGAATTTAACATTCTGTGTTATTTCAGATATTAGAGAGAATTTACAGCAGAACTCATTTACTAAGATTATGAGCTTCCTCTGAAGCATTATCAGGTTCAAGAAAATCTTAAACATGCTTGGAAATGTCTCTGGTAAAGGGCCGCATTTCCTTTTCGTAGAAGTTTCTTCCCGCACTGCAAGGTGTGGAACAAGCCCTTGTCTACTTGTGGTGTTAAATGGTGCAAGCTAGTATTGTAGAGAATCGTTCCTGAATTCCAGGATTTGGGAACGGAACACTTCTGAAACTTCCCTCCCCTGAGTAACTTCTTAAGGTTTTGAATAGCATCCATATTTTCAACTATTTTAGGAAAAACTTCTTTACAATTGTAATAATTTATGTCTACTTATCTTTGATTTCCATTGCCTTTCGTTCCTAAGCCGATCAACGTGGCGGAGTGGTAAACACAGTGAACTACGACGCATGGGGTTCCAAGTTCGATCACGGAGTGGCATGGGTGATCTTTGTAAGTGTTCGTCATCATTTCCATCATATCTTCGCTCACCCACATATTCGCAATTAGCCGAAAGTGCCAGAAAAGCAATGCAAAATAATCCACATCAATCAATCATTATTTTTCTCTTACATTACTTTTGAATCCAGTGAACACGTTGTCCCAATTCACTGGTGTAGTCTTTGGCATAATGCAAAATTAGTTGCACTTTCAGTCTACTACTATTATGTGTAGTTTCTCATTCGTCGTCAGAATAACCAGAGACGGCAATCTTTGTGATTTTTCATATTTGTATGTTTTTTTTTCTTTTTTCACTTCTAGATAATTGCATTGATAACAATGAATTGGGAAATACATGAAATTGTTGAACTTATAGTCATAATGAAAAAGAAAAAATCCATTTTGAAGAGATGATTTGCTGAAGCACTTTTATCCGCTGCTGAATATTTATTTAAAAAACATATGAAACAATGTATGTCTATGGGAATTGAGGGACACGACTAAATATTTTTTAAGGAATCGTATTAGTAGTATAATTGATGCTATAATGAGCGCCACTTATAAGTGTAGGAAAGAAGAGGTTATTTGATTGAACAGCCCGATTTGCCTACACTTAAAACAATGCCAAGAGGGGCTTATACCCCAATTCTTCAGGTGTGATATGCTCTGATTTTTTAAGAATTCTGGATTCTAGTGTAGAAAGGATGAAGCCCCTCAGACAGATTTGCCTACACTTAAGACTATGCTAAGTTCCTATATTATCTTATTGTTTACAGTGTGTTTTTCTGTCAAAATTCTAGGAATCTTGAATTGATATAAAGCTCATAGCTACTGGGTTCTGAGACCCAGTGGAGTGTGGTGCATAGCCCCATGGTTTTTATTGACTTGTAATCGGGAGGCTCGGGTTTGAATCCTGGTAAAATGTGAAGCCTCCCCTGATGGCAAAATGTTAATATTGTTGCCTTGTAATCAGGAGGCTCGGGTTTGAATCCTGGTAAAATGTGAGGCCTCCCCTGATGGCAAAATGTTAATATTGTTGCCTTGTAATCGGGAGGCTCGGGTTTGAATCCTGATAAAATATGTAAGATTGAAATACATATGGCAAAATAATATCTCCACACGTGAGATTTTGAGAATAATTATTGCTAGTTGATATACAACTGATAGCTCCCAGATCTGAAACCTGGTAAAAAGTGTTATACAACAGAGCAAAATTATTTTATATTGGGAATCACCAGAGTTTTGTTACTGCTGTTGTTTGGGTATAAAAGCACCAGCTCAGCTATTAACTGCTGCTATAATTGTTTTGGCATATTGTCTATAGTTCTGTTTTTTTGGACCAGGAAATTTTATATAAACAAACAACAAAAATGCCAAATCAAAAATATTGCAATCAATGCAAAAAAAAATATATCTAGTTCTAATTGGTCTAGGCACCGGTTTAATTGTGACCGTAAGAAAAGCAGAAAGGCCACAAAAATGTGCCCAAGATGCCATAAAATATTAAGCAAGGCATATTACAAATGGCATAAGTGTAATTCTTATGTACAGTCATCAACATTGCCCCCACAACCATCTACATCTGGTCTGAAAAGAAAACATGAAGCACCTGTTAATCCTGGACCGGCAAAGCAGCCACGCTATGCACCACCTATCCATAGCAGTTTTAATGGCCAATTAAGAGATTATCGGTTTGTATCAGAGCCAAGATGTGGTATTAAGAATTTTTTGAACAGTATAAATCCTGATGTGCAGGCAATTCTAAATGCACAAAATGGCTCTTATAAGCTGTCTCTCAAATTGTTTACACAATATAAGAAACCAAACGGCACAAAATTTACACAGCCCCACATAAGAGAAACTGTACCTGTATATTCAAATGCAAATTCAGACAAAATAATAAGCAGTTTGATAGATCAATTGAATATTAAACACTCTGAATTTGCAGCAAAAGAGTCTGGATGGAGCCTATGCGGATCTCCACACAAGTTATATATTAATATTTCTGAATTCAGCCCATTACAAGGATCTACATATTTGCCATTACCTGCTAATATTAAAAACAAACAAGCCGTGGTTAATATAAAAAATAATGCTGAGAAATGCTTTTTGTGGTGTATTTTAGCTGCTTTGTATCCAGTTTTAAGAGATCCTCAGAGAGGATCAAACAAACAACATGAGCACGATTTTGATGAGGCAATGGAGGGTTTAGAATATCCAATGTCAGTTCAGAATATTGATAAATTTGAAAAAAAAAGCTAGGAATATCAATAATAAACAATTATCTATTAATGTATTTATTTGTTCCACTGGCCGTGGCAATTGCTTGATAGCACCTCTCAGAATCAGTACATTTGATGATGAATCTGCTGTTCCGATTGATCTGCTCTTAATTGAAGGGGATGATACACACCATTACACTCTGATACATAATCTTGAAGCTTTAGTCAGAACACAACTAGACAAATCTAATAGAATATTTAAGTTGTGCAGAAGATGTTTAACTGTATTTGATGGTCAAAAAATGGTGAATGGGGTTCGTGAAAAAAATGCAGAAATTGCTAAAAACAAGTTAATTGAGCATCTGAAATACTGTGGCAATTATAAACCTGTTCATATGGTAATGCCTAATCCAAGAGAAAATGCAGAATTCAAAAAATTTGAAGCCTTGTCGGAACACCCAGCATATATAGTCTGTGATTTTGAATCAAATCTCAAACCTCTTGCATTCTGTAGCCCAGACCCTGAGGAATCTTCAATTACACCATACCAGTTACATGAACCTTCCAGCTTTTATTATGTGATTGTACAGGATGGTGTTGTTAGTAAAGAATATTCATACATGGGAGCAGATGCCATCAAAAAATTTCCACATAGAATAGAAAATGAGTGCCATGACATAGCATCTAATATCTTATTAAAATCAAAACCTATGTTGCCTTTAACAGAGAAACACATTGAAGATTTCAACAATGCAGAAAAATGCCCGGTATGTGTTTCTGAATTTTCAGATACAAAAATCAAGGTGAAACACCATTCTCATACAGATGGTAAATTCAAAATGGCCCTGTGTAATAGCTGTAATATTAAGATCCAGAGACCAAAATTTATCCCTATATTTTGCCATGGAGCATCCAATTATGATTTTCATCATTTGATCAGATATGAGGGGTTCGACAAGCAGAATTTAAATATTTTAGCAGAAAATGATGAGAAATATATTGCTATTAGCAAAATAATTAAAGTTAATGGTGTTCCTATTCACTTAAGATTTCTTGATTCTTACAGAATTTTATCGGCTAGCCTGGCTACACTGGCCACTCAATTATCTGATGATCAATTCAAAATCACATGTGCCATGTTTCCAAATCAGGACCTGAAATTAATTAGGCGGAAGGGTGTATATCCATATGATTATGTTACAGATTTTTCTAAATTTGATGAGTGTACTCTGCCACCACAACAAGAGTTTTACAGCAAAATCAGAGGATCTGGAATCACTGATGATGATTATCACCATGCCCAATTGATGTGGAACAATTTAAAATGCCAGACATTTGGTGATTATCACATGGCATATTTAAAACTTGATGTGACCCTCTTGGCTGATATACTTCAGGCATTCAGAAAATCTTCCATGCAAAATTGTGAACTGGATCCAATATATTTTTACAGTACCCCAGGCCTAGCATGGGCTGCAATGTTTTTAAACACTAACATACAATTGGATCTTATCCAAGATCAAGATATGTATCTGTTTATGGAGCAATGTATAAGAGGAGGCATGGTGCAATGCTCTCAGAGATATGCCAGAGCAAATAACAAATATATTCCTGATTATGATCCTGCACGGCTATCAAATTATATATTGTATGTAGATGCAAACAGCCTGTATGGTTATGCCATGATGGATATACTGCCACATGCAGGGCTTGAATGGGTTGAAGATTTCAATATTGAAGATTTTAAGAATTTTGATGACAGTGACTATGGCCTCTTCTTAGAGGTTGATCTGACAATTCCAGATGATTTACACAACATATTTTCTGATCTGCCCCCAATTCCTGAGGTTAAGTGCTCACCTGGCTCTAAACAGAAGAAATTAATGATGACACTGGAGCCAAAACAGGGTTATGTCATATATTACAAAAACCTCCAGTTCCTGATGCATCATGGTGTTCAAGTGACAAAAATTGGAAAAGTTTTGAGGTTCAGGCACTTAAAATGGTTGAAGTCTTATATTAATACAAACACAGAGCTTCGAACATCTGCAAAGAGCCAATTTGATAAGGCCTTGTTTAAATTGATGGTCAATTCTGTGTATGGCAAAACAATTGAAAATGTCAGAAAACATACCGATGTTAAAATAATTACTGACCCCAGCCTGAGCAAAAAATTGGTTGCAAAGCCTAATTTCAATTATAGAAGAATTTATGATGAAAATATGGCACTTTTCAACATGAAAAAAACAAAGATTAAGTTTGATAAACCTATTTATGTAGGGGCTGTTATATTGGAATTGGCCAAATTACACATGTTAAAATTTTATTATGATGTGCTGAAACCTTTTTATGGTGATAGTGTAAAATTGATGTACATGGACACAGATAGTTTTGTTCTTGATATTCAAACAGAAGATGTTTATCAAGATATGTCCCAGCCTGAATTGTTTAAATATTTTGACACCAGTGAACATACGAAGATTCAACCCCACAACAAAAAGGTGCCTGGCAAGTTAAAAGATGAGACACTTGGTGATGTTATTGTGGCATTTGCTGGGTTAAGGGCCAAGATGTACAGTTTTGAAACATGTAGTGGTGTTGTTGCCAAAAAAGCCAAGGGCATTGGCAAAGTAACTGTGGAAAAAGAGCTCCAATTTGAAGATTATAAAAATTGCCTCAAATCACGTAGCACAATCAAAACATCAGAATCCAGAATTCAGAGTGTGGATCACTTATTGACTACAAATATTGTAAGAAAAGTGGCTCTGGACCCACATGATGATAAGAGATGCATTTTATCATGTGGCATACATACTTTACCATGGGGTCATTGTGATTTGAAAAATGGCAATCAATGCCCAAACACAGAGCATGATTTGAAATAAATAGACATGCCTATGAACTTATTTGGGTTCAAAAAACGGGCTGTTATGGAGCTGCCAACACCACAACCCTCTTCTGATATGATATCTAAACTGAGTGCTTTGTTAATTATTCATCTGAACAGCATACTTACAGATATTGATGATGAAACAGGTAAAACATTGTACATATTTAACAATAATTTAAATCATTACCAATTACCTGTAGGTGGGCAATTACAATTTATTACAACCCCTGAGGGTGATGTTAAAATTTCAGTAGGGAGAAATATTTATAGAATTAAGCACTCAAACATGATTTCTGGCACTGTTTATACTGTTTCTGCTGGTGACTGCTTATATATTGAGGTCCCTGGATCCTATGACAAGCTTATACCCTTTTTTATAGAATTAAGAATTAGATATTCAATAATAAATAACCACTAAAACAAAAATGCCTAATGATATATTTGGCCATACAAGACATGAAGATCACAGTGATGAGATTCTTATGCTTGATGTCAGAGTCAAGAAATTAAGAAGTGATTTACAAGCTTTACAAACCACACTCAATGCCAGTCTTCAATTAGAAATTACAAATTTGCAATCACAATGCATGGACCCTCTTCTTAAAATTGATTCTGAACTCAAATTATTGCTTCAGAAATATACTGATTTGGCCACATTGGATAATTTTCAAAGTTTAGAAGAAGCTGTAGCAGCTCTTCAAGCCAAATTTAAGACCCAGGCCACCAACTCTGAGCAATTGAAACAACAATTGGAAGAGCAAATAAATAATGTCCAGGCACAGCTCCAAACAATTGTCAAAAGCATAAAATCACAAGAAGATTTTGATCTAGTGAATTCTACTCTAAAAGAACAGATTCAATCACTCCAAATACCTAATCTGGACCCTCTGAACAATGCCATAGCCGAGGTTAAAGAAAAAATTGAGACACTTGAAAATTTTATGAACAACTTGCCATCTTCTGATGCTTTAAGTGCAATAACTCGGAGTGTAGCAAATATTAAGCTGCAACTTGAAACATATGAAGATTTTGGAAAAATTCAAAGTACCATAACCCATCTTGAAGGTACAATAGCAGCAGTGCAAAATGATTTGACAAATGTACAAGAAACTCTAGAATCTCGCCTGCCCGGTATTGTAGATACCCTTGTTAGTGTCCAGCAACAAATCACAAAGCTTGAAAACCTCAACACTGAATCTGAACTATCTCATTTTCATCACTTGATAGATGATATCCAAACAAAACTTGAAATTTTACAACAATCAACACCCTCTCAGGCAGATATAGCCCTGCTCCAAAATGCTATGCAAAATGTGGCTGATGCTTCTGAATTAAACAATGTGAAATTGGCACTTGAATTTTTACAAAATACAGTATGAAATTTGCCTACATCACAGGAACTTAAAAATATAAAGAGAGCAGTGAATCGCATATTGAAATCAGAAGATATCAAGAATATCCAGACAGAGATCAAACAACTCACTCAGACAGTGGCCACTCTACCAACCAATCAACATATTAATGAACTGCATGCTCTGTTTGAGGATATCAGAAGACAGGTCCATGATCTTACTGCTCAAAATTCAAAATTGGCAGTTGTTGAAAATTTACAGCAAATTGTAGCCAATATCAAGCAACAGCTAGGGGCCATGGAATCCAATCAAGCAAATACTTTGTCTGTTTTTGCCACCCAGCTACAAGAAATTGTGCAACTATACAAGAAACTTGTTGTGGACATAAAAATCAAGCCAGGCCATGATGATGTTGTTAGGACCATCAATGAGCACCTTGAATCTGTAACAAGCAGATTGCTCACAGCAGAAAAAGAAATAACCGGCATAATTGAGAATCCAAAACATACAGTAATTCTTGAATTGTACAGCATCCCCAACAAAGAATATGATTCACCATTTACACCAGGTGGCAAAATATATATGCTGTCCCCTGCACAATTTTATTACCAATTTTTTGTTGGGGGCACATTGAGACCAATCAAGATCAAATATTGGCTTCAACCACAGGCACACCACTACCCACCTTATCAATAACAAATGCTGATAACAAAGTGAAAATCACCAGTGTAGAATTAGAGGATTTTACAGATCCCAATACATTAGAAACAGCATATGTTGAAGATGATGGCTCTTTGGAATTTAAAATACAAATAGGGGACAAATTATATTTAGAAAATCCTGCAGTGTTAGCTGCTGAACATCCTATAGATGCAATATTCTTGTTTACATATTATGTCTAGACAAATTATTGTTGATGAATTACACAGACAGGCCAGACATAATTTTTAAGAGACTGCCAGTAGTCACAAAAGGCATAGATGATTTATGGCAAAGCGACTTGATTGAGATGGCAAGTGGACAGTTGAAAAACTTAGACAAAATCAACAAGGGCTACAAGTATCTACTTACTGTAATAGACACATTTTCAAAATTTGCCTGGGCTGTGCCACTCAAATCCAAGACTGGAAAATGTGTTACAGAAGCCATCAGAACAATCATCAATCAGAGTGGAAGATCACCGCGCTATTTGCAAACAGATAATGGCAAAGAATTTTATAATTCAGTGTTTCAACAATTTATTAAAAGACAGTCAATAAAACATTATTCGAGTTACAGTGATCTCAAGGCCTCAATTGTAGAGAGATTCAACAAAACCCTAAAAAATCTTATGTATAAACAATTTACACTTCAAGGTAATTATAAATGGATTAATATTCTTCCAGAACTTCTACATAAATATAACAACTCGGTCCATTCCACAATCAACATGAAACCCTCTGAAGTAACTTCATCTGATGAGCAAAAAATGACCAGCACTGTTTATTATCCTAAATATCAGCCAACAACAAGAAAAGCCAAATACAGGGTGGGTGATCAAGTAAGAATCAGCAAATATTGGCACTTATTCAAAAGAGGCTTTACAAGAAACTGGAGCACTGAATTATTTACAGTGGTTCAAGTTAAACATGGTACCCTTAACACATATATAATAAAAGACACCGAGGATAAATTCTCAAAGGCAGGTTCTATGAAGAAGAGCTCAGCAAAACTAAACAGCCTGACAAATATCTCATAGAAAAAATCATCCGCAGAAAAGGCAACAAATTATTTGTCAAATGGCTAGGACTCCCAGAACACAGCTGGATCGATGCAAACAAAATAATAATATGAGCACCTGGGATGTTATAAATAGGCTGCCAGAACCTGAACAGCAGAATAAGAGAAATGGCAACTTGCTGCCTGATAATATTAGGTGTCTTATTGTTGGGCCATCTGCTTGTGGTAAAACTACACTAATGGTTGATAATTTTTTATTGGCACCCAACTGGTTAGACTGGAAAAACAGGCACTTGTATATCTTCTCTAAGAGCTTGGAACAATTAAAATATCAGCAGCTGATGAAGCTATATGATGGATTGGATATAGCCACTTTTGAACCAGATGTTAAGCCACTCCATGAATGTCTCGATAATTCTGTTGTTGTGTTTGATGACATTATACTGGATAATCAAAACAAGGTTAGAAATTTCTTTACACAGGGGCGACACAAAAACATTGATTGCTTCTAATTGGCACAGACTTTTTCAAAAATACCCAAGCAGCTGATCCGAGACAACAGCAATTTTATATGTGTGTTTCATCAAGACCATACCAACCTCAAACACATACATGATGAATATGTAGGTGGGGACTTGAGCTACAATGATTTTTCTAAATCTTGCAGCAAGTGCTGGAACCAGGACAATTATGGATTTGTCACAATTGATATGACAAGAACACCCAATACTGGCAAATACAGAAATAAAATCAACAATTTTCTAGACATTGAAACATATATAAATAAACATGAAAAGGCCAATAATTGATGATCTTAAATTAAGAGATTATCTTGTAAAAAGATTTAAGGGATGGAAATCAGAGAACCGAGGAATTTATGAAAAACACAAACAAACAGAACAGCCTGTAATTGATGCTATTAGTGAATTAGGTAAAAATATCAAAACTGTTACAGAGCAAAATCAAAATTTGATCACAGAGCTTGTACCTGTAGCCGCAAGAAACATATTAGATTATCTATTCACCCCACTTTCCAGTATTCATACACCTAGTCCTATTGCTCCTAGAAGAATTGAAGCTACTCAGGATCCTATTGAATTGGGTCTTCTTGCTCAAAAATATTTAAGCACACCTAAAGACAATAAAGATGAGGTTTTTGGCTTATATGCTGACACAGAGCGTGATGGTAGCATCATACATAGAATTGGCAATTTCAGAGTAACATTTATGGGGATGATATAATTGTATATTCAGAATCTCGTCTTGGAGAAAAAGGTGCTTTTGTTAAGTACCCCGGCACACCTGGATTGTGGGAACTGATGACTAGGAAAAGGCCTGGCAGCTATACAGATCAAGATTATGAATATTACAAAGAAATATTAATAAAATCAGATGCTCTATACCAGAACAATGATCCCACACAAAAAAGAGTCAAGTCTAGCAGTGGAGCAAAATACAATAATTTAATCAAGCCCATATGGTCACAGATCAAAACTAGCAGTGGAATCAAACAATACAACACCCTGCCCAAAGAATTTGTGTGGGTTGATGATGTCAGGAAACTTGTAGATAGGTTATTGGTGATAGCTGGGGAGGAAAATGCTGGCAACCACAATTTTTACAATGAAAAAGTTGGAATTATGGACATGATAAGCACCAAATTGTCTAATTTTATAGTGAATGACACTAAGGGGATTGGATGTCTTATAAAAATTATTAATACTCTACCACCTAAATTTTGGAATATTTCTGAGGGTCGGGGCTTGGTTAATGACATTATAAACAAGCTGCCATTTGAACTACATATTCCAGGCTATCAGTATTGTGGTCCAGGCACAAAATTGGATCATAGATTAAACAGAGGTGATCGTGGTGTTAATCCCCTAGATGCTGCTTGTAGAGACCATGACATAGCATACAACACACATTCCGATCTTGACAAGAGACATGTTGCAGACAAGAAATTAGAAGAGGCTGCATTTGCTGGATTTGTAAGCAAAGATGCTTCTTTAAGTGAAAAAATAGCAGCATTGGGAACCACCATAGCTATGAACACCAAACAAAAATTGGGGTGGGGGTTGTGAATATGTATATAATAAACCTACAATGAAGGCCAAGGGTGTTATGTATCAAATACCTTATGCTGGTCTCAAATCTCTTAAAACTATTGATAGCCTTTTGACCAAAAAGCAGCGCAAGAAAAAAAATTCTTGTCTTGCAAAGGGACATGGTATGAAATTGTTGCTTAGCACCCCCCAATTAAAAAAATTACAGCAATCAAGAAAAAAATCACATGTGGGGGGATTTATATTTACTATCCCTGCCATCTTAGCTGCTCTCGGGGCTGTTGGGAGCTTGGCTGGGGGATCAGCTGCCATAGCAAAAACAGTAATAGATGCCAAGAAGAATAAGGCAGAATTAGATGAATTGAAGCGCCATAACCTGGCCATTGAGAAACAAGGCAAAGGTGTTAAGAGAGCCATGAATAAGTTTAAAAAAACAAGAGCTGCTTACAAACCAAGATATTGAAGCTTAAATCAAGCCACTGGGCATCAAACATTTTAGAGGTGTGTACATGTCCAAGGCATAGAATAGAGTAAAACAGGACATGCTTATGGAGAAACTCAACAACATAGGAATAAAAGGGACAGCCAACCCAAATACGCTACATCATACATAGCCCCCTGCGAATAGAAAATTAACAACATCAGCAGTAACTACTTATACCTGCTAGAACAACTAAGCGACTATAGTTAATCAGAAAAATACATATTTTCACAAACTAATTTACCTCTACGTTAATAATACTGTACTAGCAGAATGGTAAGGCTTCAAAAGATAGCTCCCAGAACAAAGTACAGCGTGGAGTATAGGGCCCCATGCAAATGATTATTCAAAGGAGCTTCGTAGATCAATAAGACAATAGCGATTATTCTAAGTACTGCAACTTGACCGAAAATAGGAATCCTACACAAGAACATCAACACAAGAAGGAAAGATACTTACTACCATTACAGCAGCAACTCAATATCACAAAAGACCATGCAAAATATTCTACAACAATCTGCTTCATAACATAAAAAACTGCTAAGTTCCCAAAAAGTATCCAATCAATGAAAGAAAACTGGTTGAAAAGAGAGAACTCTCTACAGTCTCGCAGAATTATAGGAAAATAACAGCAAAACTTGGAAGCATACACACTCAATAATGCTCAATATGCATACACTTCACATGCAATCCCCTGCAAAAGGCACATAGCAGCCTCTCATCTGAACTTGGACACCAAAAAACAGCACTTTGGGATTACTAATACTCATAAATACTACATTGCCTGCCCTTGTTTGAATAGCGTGGATGCAAACTTCATAGCAAAATATTGAAAAACGTCAGATGTATATTCGTATAAGTGTGTAAATGTGTGTGCGTGTGTGGCGTGCGTGTGTATAAAAGAGAATATATGTGCATTTACCAGAGTGTGGTCTTACATAAATTGATAAAAACAGCAATATAGAACCTGATAGAATAGGAAATAGTAAAAAATAAGGTTTTTAACATGACAAAGTAATTAGTTTAGTTTGTTAATTATAAGAAACATAAGTTAATTACAAGAAATATAAATGAAATGCGCTAAATAAATACAATTGTTTGGTTTGAAGGTAGTGAATATATCGAATTTGAGCAAAACTTTGCATTATAACCAGTAAATTAAACAACGTTTGCCTTAGAATAGCACAAAATAGCATACTTATTAGATTAATAACAAACTTTCTGATGCAGTAAAGTATTGACTAGAGCAGAATGATACAATTACTGTAAAATATTAGTCTGTGATTGAAGTAAATAAAGTGTAAACAATAACTTTTGTTTGTAAAATAGGGTTGTTAATTCCTCAGATAGCAGAAATATCAACTTGTACACAGTAAATTTGAGAGTTTTAGCAATATTTGTCCTGAAATGGTTATAAGTGTAACGTGTCAAATACAAAATATTTAAAAAACAGTACAGTATAACCTCAATTTTGAAAGCTAACAGTTCTCTAGTGTTTCTACATAGGCGTCTGTAGCGTTAAAATACATCCAGTCCTTAAGATTTTTGGCCATCCATTCATCCTCAGCGTCACGATTAGTCACAAAAGCAAAAAAAGCGAAATCTTGTGGTTGTTATAATTTCTACTTTTCATGCAATCACCTACACTATAGTACTAAGTTTAGTGAATTTTGTCTCCTTCCTGATTGGTCTGTTAAAGTTAGTAATCAATAAAAATATGCTTACATAGAAAAAATCCTGAAATAGTTGGATTCTCAAAAGTATGTACAATCAGTGTTCTTGCTACATTTAGCACCTAATAAAGTATAAATTGAAGTCTAGTTAGTGTTGGGCTGTAAAATGTTTTGGTACCTGTAGTTACTTGAAATAGCAAATATTGGCTGTGTAACTGCTAAAGCACTCAAAAAATCAACTTCGTTTCCTCGTAGTACTCCCTGAAAGTGCTTCTTGCACGCTAATAAGGCTCTGGCGTGTGTTCCTATGCCTCCTACTAGCCTCTGTAAAATTCATATTGACCAGTGCTTAACCATTCAACATGTTGTAGAGCCTAAGCTTTAAGCTTCAGTCAGTGGAATTTAGTTCTCAGGGACATATAGTGATTGTAGAATAAAAAAAGAAGCCTCAAATAATACAGCATAACAGATACAAATAACCCCTGGTGTTAATCAAACACTCAAAAAGTCAATAGTACTTGAAACATACCCAGAATAAAAAAAACTATAAGGGTAAATAGCATGGTAAAAAAAGTTTGGCCGGTGGACTTAAAAGCCACGTAGTCATCTGCTAACATCGTCTTGTCCTGTGATTTGTCATTATATTGTTAAGTAGTTATATTTAAGGGAAGAAAGAAACAATATTAATAAACATTCAGTTATAGTACTCTTGGTAAAGGGGTTTCAGTGCTTAGAGACATAATAATTTTAGTTACAGTAAAAGTTTGGCCTCTTATAAGTGCAAAAAAAGTACAAATATTAAACATTTCATACAGTTTATCTAGAAAGCAAAAGCAAAAATACAATAACTGCGCAACATACTTAAAAGATAAGCAAGCCGTGATATTCTAGTGGCCCATAATAACTCTAAAATATACTCGAAAATACTCTGACATAAGGTTGGCGGCTATCTGAGATCGAAATTTTCAAGCTTTCTCTCATGCATAAAGTGGCTCTAGGAATCACTAAGCCTCAATAAAAATGGAAACATGCAGTAAAAGCACTTGGAGAGCTGTGGTGATCACATCATATGAAAAACATGCAAGAACAAGAATATATGGAACCCTACTCATATATTTAGGAAACTTTACCTACCCTAGCAGTAAGAAAATACCGAGGAAACTCTAAAATAAACAAACTTTCCTACGAAGCAAACCAAAAATAGCGTAGTGGAAGTCAATAAACCCTAACAACAACAACAAGATTCAACAACTACATCAAAACAAAAACAACAATAATACTAATAATAATAGTAATAATAAAGTTTGTGGGTACAGTTTTACTTAAAAGTACTTCTTCCTTAGTGATTAGAGAATTTTTTGAAATAAAGAACAAAACTCAAAGTTAAGAATTAAAAAATATAAGATACAAAAGGCAATAAATAGAAAAATTAATAAAAGAAGTTGAAAAAATTATCTTTGCAAGTCCAAACTGGAATAAACACTCCTGCCAGAATAGATGAAATTGTGATATTAGAGTACAAAATGGAAATAAACTTTTAAAATAACAAGATAAAAGTTGAAAAATGTCTTTATGAGTCCAAAATTTAATAAAAAATGTTGCCTGAATAGATGAAATTGTGATATTAGAGTAAAAAATGGAAATAAACTTCACCTAAAGTTGAACATTTCGTGTGTAGAAACCAATTCTTTCATTTATAAAAGTGGTATTGAGTTACTAAAAAAGGTACTTGAAAAGTAAATAATCCTCCACAGTATTAAAAATAAACCTAAACTTCACCAAAAGTTGAAGAAACACAGTTTGTGTGTCTAAATTGCCATGCGAACTCTTGCTTGAATCGTTCAAAAAGCGTTTTCTGAGTAAAAATACACAAAAAAATGTGAAATATTGTCCCTAACAGTAAAAACATCTGGTCAGTTTTACGTGAATCCTGATGTTTATAAGACAATAATCATCGGGTCCGTGGTTCGCAAACTAGAAATAGGAGCAAATAGTGGTTCGCATCCACTTTAACCTGTAGAAACTGGAACTGAATGTTCCTAGTTCAGCCAAATTCCTTACGGTTTTGGTCAAATAGTCTTTGCAATGTTACAAAAGGCGTAAAAAAACATCGCGTATATTACTTCTGCCAAATAAAATTGGAACCTCAAAGAAAATCAATACCCGCGTGTAAAAATTTTGGCGGGACCAGGCTTCCATTCAACTCCGGAAGAAGTCCGATGGGGGCCGTAACAATGGAGAACCTTTCTTTCCCCTCACGTGTCCATGAACAATGAATGCAAACTCCTAGCAGGTTCTTCCGTAACAGGTTAATATTAATAACAGGCATTCTGCCCGAATACTTCGTTTTCATATAGGCTACATCGTTCAATTTCTTCGCCTTTAAAGCGAACATGTGTTATAATATCTTATACCTCCGATCGCACGCGTCGGCACCGGTTGAATACATGTAAATACGGATCCTTAATTATACCAAATATGACTCACCACCGACGCCAAAATGGCCGGACGTGACGCCTTAGAATAGGCCGAAAATGTATTTTGTACATTAATGGGAAAACCATTAATTCCAAGTTCCCACTTGTGTATAAATCATCTGTGACTCATATCCGGCAGAAACGCATATATAATATACAACAAAAGGTTAGCTTAGGCCGAAAACGGAATACATAATAGTATCTTTTGTGCACTAATGGAAAACCATTAATTTCAAACTCACACGTGTGCATGAGTCATCGATGACTCATCTCCTCCTCCACCCAAGACACGTGGCGCTAGATTAATTAACAATAGCGTCACCCCTCGAAAATGAATAAAAAGACCATTAATGTCAATTAAAGGGTCTATTGTTTGGCACTAAGTATTTTTGATACTACTATGCCATTTTCGGTTTATTTCCTTGTAATGCTGACCTCCGTGGCGAAGTGGTTAGCACAACGTTTTACGATGCCAAGAGTCCCCAGTTTCGAATCCCCGCCCGGGCATGGGTCTACTTTCCTTTCTTCAATTTCATCATATCATCACACATCCTCATCTTTGCGATTAGCCATATGTGACAGATAAGCGAAGTAAAATAAACTAAGTCTATTAATCAATTATTTTTTTAAACTCTTTAATTCTTCTTTAGCATGCAACGTTTTTGTTAAAATTATATTACGATTTGTAAAATGACGAAATTCTAAAGGAGAACACTTAACTTTCTTTGTAGCTCATCGGTCATAAAGTTTCAGGAATATGGATTTTACAAATACATTTTTTCACATTTACTTTGCCCCCTTTTAAAAGTAGCGTGTTTTCAATTATGTTACTAATCATTAAAAGGATGCCTCAATACCATCTTGGAGGATGACAATTATTATTTTCCCCCTCCTAGAAGTAATAATATACTTTCGCTCTCTGATTAACCCATATAAATACTAGGGGCAGTCTGCTTCAGCCGAGCTCACTGCTTGTCCGGTGACGTCACGCGTTCGTGCAAGATCAGCAATCTTCGGATGGCTTTACCTAATCTCTATGTACCTTGAGTATAGCGAAGCACGTCCGAGAGCGCAGGCTCCAATTGCGGAAAATCGGAAAATAATAATAATAATATCAGAGGGCTCAATACAAGGATATAGCTTGGGTGGGTTGATTTATTTAAAAATCCCCCCCCATATATAAGAGTGTGATCCCTCGAATTTCATTTATGGCTTTCACTTTTCGGCGTTGTTCCTGATTCAGACTGAAATTTCCTTTATGACTGTCCTCCAAATTACTTTTCCGAACTGTAAAACCCCTGTGTTGCTGAATAAAGTTATATTCCACTTGAAAAGATTTCAATCATGGAACATCTATCTCCGTACAAAGTTGGGTTCACACCCTCCTCCCCCAGAGCTCGGTGTAGTATTTAACCTATATTCTGCCCCACAAAACATAAGCTTTGAATGTGAATAGTGACTGTATTTAATACTGTTAAATATGAGGCCAATTGCTTCAAACCCATAATTTTCTTCCCCCTACGGCTATGGGTGTTTGGGTGATGTCCCAACTCAGGACGTCAGGAAAAATGAAGAAAGTTCCCAATTCAGGAATCGGTATTTTAACGCGGAAAACCGGTGATTCGGGATGGGAGGAGGAGAGTTAAAGGTAACTTTTAGAGGGGTTTTTATCATTACTGCACGTTATCCTGAAATAGTATGTACATGTATATCCATTTGCAGAAAAAGGGGTTGTGCTTTACGGGGAGATTCTTCATTCCAATAATATATATTTTGAGTATATTGCAGATCTTTTACTTGCATGTTAGGTTATATTAGGTTAGATTAGCAGTTACATAGGTGCGCGTAATGTCGATTCCTTTGAACGCCAATTCATCCTCCCCCGAGGCAATTAGTAGGCTACCTGAGTTTGGACGACATTTCACTGATATATCCAATTGCTATAGATCAGTTCCTGAAATGGCACTGCTTTCATTGGGATTTCCATAGTTCCTGAGTGGGGAAGCTCTGAATCAGGGAAAAATCGGTGTGTGTAGCGCAATAGTATTCGTCTGAATACTGAGAAGATAAATGGAAAATTGAACACATTTCAGATTTGACAAATATTTGTAGTCCAGTGGACATTAGTATAGCTCTACCTTTACAATATATTAAAGACAAAAGGCGCATAAAATTATTCACGTGTATTCAATACCTGCCGTTGTAGGGTACGAGATGTTCAACTAGAACGCCGACGTAACAAGCAATGTTTTCCCATAGTGTCCCTGCCTACGTAGAGAGGCAAATATAAACGTTTAGGAGTCAGAAAATAGTGTCAATACTCCATGCAGGCAATAAAAATAAATGTATCTGTGATTGGAGCATCACACAATTTTAATTTACTTACTGAAGGAAAGAAGTTCAGTTCCTGCTTAACGAAATGGTTAAACTACAGACTTTGGAGCGAGTGGTTTTCCCCGATGAGAGCTCGAACCACAGCACGATGATCCAGGAGAAATGGACAACTACTTATATTTGCATCCAAACTGCATAGAGATAAATTTTAATGGGTAATAATTTAGAACTATTCTTTAATAATAAAAATAGTGACAATTAAATTATAACGGTTGAAATTCTACAATGCTTGGGCTTCATTAAGCTGAACCCACTCATTTTTTGGGAAATATTTGTTTATTTAATTTTCTCGCTTTTCTGTAAATTTCCAAGGATATCGTTCTACCTATGAATATTCCATTTGTGTCTTGGGTTTATTCTTCCTAAATTCACATTATGTACATAGAGCATATTACAATTTGACTTTATGCTTTTCCCACTCCCAAAATAAGTAAATTTTTCAGTTGATTGTAACAGCGGTCCTAGTCTATTGCTGGAAATAAAATGTTCAACCAGTTGAGAGAATGTACACAATAACATTGATGAGTGAGACAGGGAGGAAACATTTCAGATTTAAGAACACAAAAATAATTTTATTTATTGCTCAAAATGTGATGTTCACAAATAATGGAGATATAAAAACTTGATTTACGGGTTTGAAAGTAGCGTGTTCGGGAAAAGGCACATAAGTCACAAACTGCGATTTTCTCTTGCTTTCATTTAAGTCGCACGGAATCAATTATAGAAAGTATTACAAGTATAAGTTTATAACGGGCATGTGTAAAGATTCTAAACAGTGATGATCCAACATGTACTCGTATATCATGTCTGTGATGTTTTATATTAAAGGAATCAACATAAATAACTGTCTGCTGTAAAGTTGGATTTAAATGCACTTGAGTGCTTTTTCCCAACAGTCTAGGAATAAAGGCTGAGATTTAGCAACAATGTGTTGTTTGAGTAAATAAACAATTACATAGGATTAGGATTGATACAGGATGAAGAGGTATATGGAAGAAGGACAGATGTAATGCTACCATACGAAGAAATCTGTGTACAGAAGATCTTAGTAGACTGTTAAAAGACAATATTATTATTAACAAAACAATAATTACGGGGAAGAGGAAATATGTGGCTTTGTGTGGAGCAAGGCGAAAATCTTGGGTGTGAATATAAATTGATTGATTTATTTGATTTATTTTACTTCAATTTCTGCCACTTCTAGCTAATCGCGAAGATGAGGAAGAAACGGATGAAAGGTAAATCACAAAATAAATACACTACATAACACAGGTCCTACAGAGGATTATACTGTCTGTAGGACCACGCGCCAGAGCCTCGTTAGTCTACTAATTGCAGTCCATAGTGTGCTGCATGGAAGTGAGGTTGATGTTTACGTGTCTTGAGTAGATGTCACCCCTTACACCCCGAACATAATTTGAATGAGAAATAGATGCAATGCTATCAGATAAGAGCTGACGAGAAAGTAAAAGTTAAACATTCAGCACAGAGAAAGAACTAAGGAAAGACTTGAAGGTTAAAAATCCCTAAATTTTATAAATGAAACTTCTTGGTTGAAGGAAATTGTGAGAGAGAGAAGGATCTAAGAGCAAACATCCAGACATATTGAATTTGCAAAAAAGAGAGAAAATGAAGTTTCAGATTTCAAATGCACAGCAAGTGATAAACCCGATCAAGGGAACCTGGAAGTATACACACAATGTGAAGATCTACGTGAGAAATAAACTGTGTGAAAGAAACAGCGAATGAGTTTACGGAAGGTATCTAGGATCAGAAATGTTTGTACCAAATGCAATAATTCATTATCTTGTTTAATGAGTTTTATTGGAATATGTAAGATTCATGTATCGAAAACACATGTCGTCATTTTACACTAACCATGTGTGCGTGTCAAATCCAATACGACAGCAGATTAAATATAAACTCCATATCAATTTAAGCTGTACACACGAAACAAAGACCTTGGATTACCCGCTTTGGGATGGTTGAAACGAGAGTGTGTGTGCAAGAACGACACTCAGAATACGCTTCATGAACCACGTGCATACAGGTCAATTCTCCGTTTTTCTTAAACACTTTCAAGACAATATTACAAGAATAAATAACAAAAATCTTTCTTCGCACATTACTTAAAATTTTTGCGGGATTTCTGTACTTGTTAGTTGTATAAAAGTAAGGATTTACAAAGTCTCTTTCACATTGTTACGAGGAATTATCAAATCGTTATTGCAAATATTTATTGCTTAAATTTAATAGCGAATAAGTGCCATAGTGGAAAAAATGGCACAACATTCCACATTTACACAATGTAGCAATATCACTGTTCTGCAAATTTTTCACTTTCTTTCTGTACAGAAAGGAAAGTAGCCGTTTCTTACTGAAATCGAACTCCTGAACACTAATATGTACTTATTTTTTTAGATGGGCTCTTCATTTGAAGTTACATCATAATTCATATTACCCATAAGCAATTCATTGGCTCTTATTTTCAAGATAAGCATAATTTATGTTACATAACAATTAATCATAAGCAATGTGGGCATAACTTGAAAAATATATTAACAGCACCCGGAAAAGGAGGTTTGGGATTCCCCAACCCCCACCCAGAGATATCTGAGAAGAATTTGTATAGCGTGAAAATATAGATGAGAGGTGACGTGAAAGACAGATTAAGCGTCAATGCAAATTAACTTATAACTTAGTGCTGGTGATGCTTTATGATAATTCTCTTGTGATGTATCGTTCACTTTAAACACTGCCGCCATCCCCTCTCTCCCCACTCCATAAAAAATCTGCGGGCGGCTGTGAAATATATGGTCACTGAATCCTCGAAAGGAATGTTTTTCTTTTGTGTAGGAGAAAGATCTTTCTTTACTGAGAAGATCCCTTGAACAGTAAAAATCAGTAGCAGCAAAGTATTAAGAGTAAAAAGTGATAAAGTAATATTATGAATGTTCAATTCCCACCCAGTCTTCTTGTAAGATGTTACAATATTCTCCACGAGTTATTCATACGTAGTAATCGGTTCTCCTTTCCTCAGAAAATTATGGCACACGTTTCGAAATGCATTCACTTAGTATCACCGAATATCTTTCTCATGTATTTATAAGTTTTATTAATGTTAACTGCATGGAAAACATGTATTAAATTGAGAAAATTACCGTTGAGCAGCAACACTGCATTAAAACAGAACTTAGAGGAATCAATAAAAAGTCTTCAGTACTCGGTCACGTGTGATATATGCATCGATGCAAAAAATCCCTTGTCATGGCACACAGTCAGGTCTCCTCCCATTTTGTTTCGAAAAATGGAAGAAATTCTTTGTCTGTAGGGACTAGAACCTTCACATCTTCTGCCAGGTGATTACATTGTTGCAGCTGTAATGCCAACAAGTCGGCAAAAATTACCCTGACTAAGTCATTGAATTCAGCCTGTGTTACTTATATTGTGGTTTACAGGATTCTTGTTGGGAAACCTGATGGTAAGAGACCTGTAAGAATGCCAGCCACGAAGATGGAGAGATAACGTTAAGATGGACCTAAAAGGAATCGGTAAGAATGGAAAAGATTGGATTGATCCTGCCCAGGATGGCGACAGATGGAAGGCTTGTGTTGCTGCAGCCATTTACCTTCGAGTTTGAGAAAGCTAGAGAGTTAGTTACTTAGTTATCTTGTAGGGTTTGCTATCAGCCAAAGGTGGTGAAATATTTCCCTGAATACAAGCTGTCGGAATGGAGTGCTGTTCTTGGGATGCTATGTTGCCAAATATCTACCAGTATTGCCACGGCTATGTATATAGAATATGCAAAATCTAGCAGTACTCTGGAGACACTGCACAACTGAAAGCAAACTGGCTATTATTGAGGAGAGAGCCAATCAAACTTTTTAATTTCATTTCCGTGATCAGAATCCTTAGATTAGTAAAGAATTGGTACTTTTATTTCTGTAACAAAATGTGTATAGAACAGTGCATTTATCATGAAAATACTTTTATGCGTCCTTAAATTTCTTCACACATATCTATCGAACGTTCTGGATTTTATCGACCAGAGTCCCGTGTCGACTTTCACTTCTTCCCAGACAATCTCTTAGGTTCCTAACAGCGATCCCTGGAGGGGGAGGATGGCCCCCATTTCTCCACCCATCATGGGGAAATCTCTTGGTAGCAGAACCACTTCAGGAACCTCAGATATGATGCATGTATGGTGTTAGCATGGCTTATTCGAATTTATGCCGCCAGTGTCTGGAAAGCCATCATAATTCTCCCACTCGTAGAGGGAAGGGTGCGAGCCCGGACCCTGTGCCAAGGTCACGTGATGTGACCTCGATATCAGCCCCCAAATCCTCCGTCTGAGCCTCAACCCGACATCTGCAACGGAGAGGTCCATCTGTTCCATACCCCCAGCAATCTCCGCCCCCGCCGCGGGTCTTCACAGTTACATGCGTTATCTATGTTCCGTAGATCGAGGTGTATAATTTCAATGCTTTTTCATGAAAGAGAAATCGGTGATAAGTTTTATCTCGGCTCTTCTTCCACGACTTTGAGGAGTCCTTGCACTTGGCATGGAATGAACCGTTATCGTGCAGTGTTGAAAGAACTCTTCCCATGTTTGTAATTGCTTCATACACTGAAATAGTTCGATGGTTTAATATTGGATTAACAGGTTCAGTGAATATAGTAGTATAAAAGTATATAGGACTGGTGCGAGAAATGATGAACCCCCCTCAAGCAGATTTGCCTACACTTAAAACTAGCTCAACATGAGCATATGAGCTTTTTGCTCAAGTGTGGAACCCTGTCTAATCAAAGATTTTTGTAAAAATGCCCTCGAGAAGTTCCTGTGAAATGATGAGCCCCCTCAGATTGATTTGCCCACACTTATAAAAGGCACTTTTGTGAGATTGTTGTCCATAAATTTGTTAAAAATATGCCCCTCTTGATATTTTTTTTGGCCACATTTAAAACTAGGCCACCCTTACCCATACCCACCCACACACACACCCACACCCACCCACACATATTTACTTCCGGTCCACTTCCGGTCCACTTGTGGCCAAGTTGTGGCCTATTTCTGGTTGTTTCTATTTGAGAGTTGTTGAAGAGAAAGGGTGTGTTGTTGCAGTGCTGCTCATATTTTTTAAACACAAAAATATTGCAGATTTGTATAAATTGAATTACAAATCTATTTGATTTAATATACAGAATTTTTGACAACCTGTCATAGGTTTATTAAGTATAGAGTTTTGATTTGAACCCCAAGAAAGTTTATATAAATACCAAAGCCAAAAATATTAACACACATACACACATACATACATACTAAATATACAAAACACACTGCTGAACCCAACTGATATTTTTTATTAAGCATAGAATTTTGATTTGAATCCCAAGAAATTGTATATAATAAACAACAACAAAAATGCCGAATCAAAAATATTGCAATCAATGCAATAAAAATATATCCAGCCCCAATTGGGTTAAGCATCAAAAGAATTGTAATCCAGACAAAAGCAGAATTATCACAAAAATATGCCCCAAATGCCATAGAAAATATAGCATGCAATACTTCACATATAAACATATAGATACTTCTTCTGCACAGTCATTAATATTGCCAAACAAAATTGATTGGAAATATTTGTGTGATTGCCCTCTATAGCTTGGATTGCAAGGCCATATTTTGTAATTTTGTAGACCAGGAACTTGACCCTGTGCACCAGAAACAGGCCATAAGATGTTTATCTACAAATTATGCAAATATAATGGAGCATATAATACATTTTACAATTTTGATAACAGAAGATGATGAAAAATATAATATTGTTCCCCTATTACCCAGGCTGTGCTCAAATATTCAATATGAATACCTGATGATGTGCATGTATTTCCAGGATGACAATAAAACAATTACAGATGTGAGCAGGTGCGGGCAGCCCACTGTGCCCAATATTGAATCTGCAAAAAATTTGTTGCACTGATGTGAAGAGCCTATTGAAAATTAAACTTGTTAGAATTGACAATATTCGTATCACCGATAAGAATAATTATTATAAGATTACAGATATGTTTTCAGGTTTATTTTTTTGTTTAGATTATGAAGTTGTTAGAGCATATAATCACAGAACATGTGGCAGATATTATTACAGTGATGGCTCATATGTTGCTGAGTACATATACAGGGACAAGACTGAAGTGTTTGTAACAGCAGAGCTTGAAAAATACAGAAACATAAAATCAATAAAATATCTCATACATCCAAATTGTTGCAGGTTGTCATATCTTATAGAGGTTTGTTCTGAGTATAATTATATCTTATCAATTATGAACAGCTCTGCTGCATGTTGTGATGATGAATATCTAGTCTCTAAACCTAACAGAGCTGTGCAGTGATGTTGTTATTGGGAACAGGATTCAAATCCTACACAGATTTATGGATAGGAGTGAAGAATTAATTTTTGCTATGAAATTATATCTAGATACTCAATATCTCTGTGCAATAATGCTGTTATTGGGAACAGGATTCAAATACTACACAGATACAGATTCTTGCTGAGCTTAATAGGTGATTGTCATGGAAGATACTCAATATTTCTGCTGTTATTAGGTACAAAATTCAATTACACAGACACAGATATAATATCTAGATAAATAATAATGCATACAGAACTGTGGTTTCTATAAATCTATACTCAATATCCCTATACCTGACAGCTGTGCGGTGATGCTGTTATTGGGAACAAGATTCAAATCCCACACAGAAACAGATTTTTGCTGGGCTTAGAACTATTATGAATAGGTGATTGCCATGAAATAATATCCCTATACCTGACAGAGCTGTGCAGTGATGCTGTTATTGGGAACAATTTTAACAGAGCTGTTGTTTCCATAAATCTATACTCAATATCCCTATACCTGACAGAGCTGTGCAGTGATGCTGTTATTGGAACAGGATTCAAATATACAGATCCTTGCTAAACTTAGAACTATGCCATGAACAAAACTGTGCGGTGATATAATTATTGGGAACAAGCTTCAAAACCTCGCACAAATACAGATTCTAGCTGAGCTTAGAGTAAAGATACCAGTGATATAATTATTGGGAACAGGATTCAAATTTTGGAACTATTATGGATAGGTGATTACCATGAAGATACTCAATATTTTTGTTATTAGGTACAAGATTCAATTATACAGTTACAAAAATATTCATTAACAGAGCTGTGCGGTGATGTTGTTATTAGGAACAGGATTCAAATCCTACACAGATACAGAGCCTTGGAATTATTATGGATAGGTGATTGCCATGAAGATAGATACTCAATATCCTTTTACATGACAGAGCTGTGCAATAATGTTATTATTGGGAATTGGAACTTAGGTACAAGATTCAATTACACAGATACAGACACGGAAATAATATCTAGATAATAATTTTTAACAGAGCTGTAGTTTCCATAAATTTATACTCAATATCCTATACCGTGCAGTGATGCTGTTATTGGGAACAAGCTTCAAATCTCACACAGATATAGAGCTTTGGAATTATTATAGATAAGTGATTGCCATGAAGATAGATATTCAATATCCTATTAGACACAAACACAGTATCAATAAATTTATAATATTTTTATATTTAATAGAACTGTGCTGTGATTCTGTTATTGGGAACAAGCTTCAAATCATAGATAGGTGATTGTCATGAGGATAGATATTAGACACAGACACAGAAATAATATTTTCCATAAATCTATACTCAATATTCTTATACCTGACAGAGCTGTGCGGTGATGGTGTTATTGGGAACAAGCTTCAAATCATAGATAGGTGATTGTCATGAGGATAGACATTAGACACAGACACAGAAATAATATTTTCCATAAATCTATACTCAGTATTCTTATACCTGACAGAGCTGTGCGGTGATGTTGTTATTGGGAACAGGATTCAAATCATGGATAGGTGATTGTCATGAAGATAGATATTAGATACAGATACGGAAATAATATTTTCCATAAATCTATACTCAATATCCCTATACCTGACAGAGCTGTGCGGTGATGTTGCCATGCTGTTATTGGACACAAACACAGAGAATGAAATAATATTTAATAACATAAATCTATACTCAATATCCCTATACCTAACAGAGCTGTGTAATGCTTTTATTGGGAACAGGATTCAAATCATGGATAGGTGATTGCCATGTGGATAGATATTAGACACAAACACAGAAAATGAAATCATAAATCTATACTCAATATCCCTATACCTGACAGAGCTGTGTGGTGATGCTGTTATTGGGAAGAAGCTTTAATACTGAGCTTGGAATTATTATAGATAGGCATGAAGATAGATATTAGATACAGACACAGAAAATAAAATAATATTTAGTATTAATTCTATACTTAATATCCCTATCTCTAACAATTACAAATCCCACACAGATACAGAGCCTTGCTGAGCTTGGAATTATTATGGACAGGTGATTACTATGGAAATAACATCTAATAGAGCCTTGCTGATATTTCTACAGCATGGAACTGTTATGAATCCCTAACAGAGCTGTGTTGTGTAGGTACAAATCTCACACATATACCGCGTTTGGTAGAACCTGTCCCTCTTCCCGCGCTAGGGAGCGCTCAACAGTTTCCGTGCTGGGGAAAGTCAAAGCCAGGCAGCCAATTAAAATACGCAACGTCGCAACAGCGTCTACGTAAGCGCCTCTCTTCTGGCTTTCATTCGCTCCTCGCTGCCCAGCAGACGATTTTTTCCTCGTTTCTCATCGGCACCGAAACTGTTGAGCGCTCCCTAGCGCGGGAAGAGGGACAGGTTCTACCAAACGCGGTATAGATATAGAGCCTTGTTGATATTGTTATTGTCATAATCCATATCTCTAACAGAGCTGTGTTGTTTAGGCTGCCTTGAAAATATTATTTACTCTTGCTGATATGTTATGGATAAGATGTGAATAATACATACCCTGATAATCTGATTCTGATATTTTCCACTATTGTTTTTTTATAAACGTTTCAACATACGTTCCAGTTTTGTTTTAGTTTTGCTGGAACGTATGTTGAAACGTTTATAAAAAAACAATAGTGGAAAATATCAGAATCAGATTATCAGGGTATGTATTATTCACATCTTATCCATAACATATCAGCAAGAGTAAATAATATTTTCAAGGCAGCCTACACAACACAGCTCTGTTAGAGATATGGATTATGACAATAACAATATCAACAAGGCTCTATATCTATGTGTGAGATTTGTACCTACACAACACAGCTCTGTTAGGGATTCATAACAGTTCCATGCTGTAGAAATATCAGCAAGGCTCTATTAGATGTTATTTCCATAGTAATCACCTGTCCATAATAATTCCAAGCTCAGCAAGGCTCTGTATCTGTGTGGGATTTGTAATTGTTAGAGATAGGGATATTGGTTGGTTGGTTGGTTGATTTGTTGTTTTAAGTCCACTTTATGCACAGTAAGGCTAATTGGGACTGGACCTACAGTTTAAAGTGGGATCCGAACCACTTGTGCCTCCACCGGGTATCGAACCCGGGACCCCTTGATTACAAAGATAGGGATATTAAGTATAGAATTAATACTAAATATTATTTTATTTTCTGTGTCTGTATCTAATATCTATCTTCATGTCTATCTATAATAATTCCAAGCTCAGTATTAAAGCTTCTTCCCAATAACAGCATCACCACACAGCTCTGTCAGGTATAGGGATATTGAGTATAGATTTATAAAATTTGTGTCTAATATCTATCTTCATGGCAATCACCTATCTATAATAATTCTAAGCTCAGTATTAAAGCTTCTTCCCAATAACAGCATCACCACACAGCTCTGTCAGGTATAGGGATATTGAGTATAGATTTATAAAATTTGTGTCTAATATCTATCTTCATGGCAATCACCTATCTATAATAATTCTAAGCTCAGCAAGGATTTGTATCTGTGTAGGATTTGAAGCTGTTCTCAATAACACACCTATCTATAATAATTCTAAGCTCAGCAAGAATTTGTATCTGTGTAGGATTTGAATCCTCTCAATAACAGCTTCACCGCACAGCTCTGTCAGGTATAGTGATATTGAGTATAGATTTATGGATAAATATTATTTACCTCTTCATGGCAATCACTTATCCATGATTTGAATCCTGTTCCCAATAACATTATGACCGCACAGCTCTGTCAAAAGGATATTGAGTATAGATTTACAAAAATTTATTTACTAGATATTATTTCATTCTCTGTGTTCTTTATGACAATTACCTATCTATAATAATTCCAAGCTCAGCAAGGCTCTATATCTGTTTGTGTTTGTGTCTAATATCTATCTTCATGACAATCACCTATCCATAATAATTCCGCTCTGTATCTGTGTAAGATTTGAATCCTGTTCCCAATAATTATATCACCGCACAGCTTTGTTAGGTATATGGCAATCACCTATCCATGATTTGAATCCTGTTCCCAATAACAGCATCACTACACAGCTCTATTAAATATAATGATATCGAGTATAGATTTATGGATAAATATTATTTCTATATCTATATCTAATATCTATCCACATGGCAATCACCTATCCATGATTTGAATCCTGTTCCCAATAACAGCATTACACAGCTCTGTTAGGTATAGGGATATTGAGTATAGATTTATGTTATTAAATATTATTTCATTCTCTGTGTTTGTGTCCAATAACAGCATGGCAACATCACCGCACAGCTCTGTCAGGTATAGGGATATTGAGTATAGATTTATGGAAAATATTATTTCCGTATCTGTATCTAATATCTATCTTCATGACTATCACCTATCCATGATTTGAATCCTGTTCCCAATAACAACATCACCGCACAGCTCTGTCAGGTATAAGAATATTGAGTATAGATTTATGGAAAATATTATTTCTGTGTCTGTGTCTAATATCTATCCTCATGACAATCACCTATCTATGATTTGAAGCTTGTTCCCAATAACACCATCACCGCACAGCTCTGTCAGGTATAAGAATATTGAGTATAGATTTATGGAAAATATTATTTCTGTGTCTGTGTCTAATATCTATCCTCATGACAATCACCTATCTATGATTTGAAGCTTGTTCCCAATAACAGCATCACAGCACAGTTCTATTAAACATAAAAATATTATAAATTTATTGATACTGTGTTTGTGTCTAATAGGATATTGAATATCTATCTTCATGGCAATCACTTATCTATAATAATTCCAAAGCTCTATATCTGTGTGAGATTTGAAGCTTGTTCCCAATAACAGCATCACTGCACGGTATAGGATATTGAGTATAAATTTATGGAAACTACAGCTCTGTTAAAAATTATTATCTAGATATTATTTCCGTGTCTGTATCTGTGTAATTGAATCTTGTACCTAAGTTCCAATTCCCAATAATAACATTATTGCACAGCTCTGTCATGTAAAAGGATATTGAGTATCTATCTTCATGGCAATCACCTATCCATAATAATTCCAAGGCTCTGTATCTGTGTAGGATTTGAATCCTGTTCCTAATAACAACATCACCGCACAGCTCTGTTAATGAATATTTTTGTAACTGTATAATTGAATCTTGTACCTAATAACAAAAATATTGAGTATCTTCATGGTAATCACCTATCCATAATAGTTCCAAAATTTGAATCCTGTTCCCAATAATTATATCACTGGTATCTTTACTCTAAGCTCAGCAAGAATCTGTATTTGTGCGAGGTTTTGAAGCTTGTTCCCAATAATTATATCACCGCACAGTTTTGTTCATGGCATAGTTCTAAGTTTAGCAAGGATCTGTATATTTGAATCCTGTTCCAATAACAGCATCACTGCACAGCTCTGTCAGGTATAGGGATATTGAGTATAGATTTATGGAAACAACAGCTCTGTTAAAATTGTTCCCAATAACAGCATCACTGCACAGCTCTGTCACGTATAGGGATATTATTTCATGGCAATCACCTATCCATAATAGTTCTAAGCCCAGCAAAAATCTGTTTCTGTGTGGGATTTGAATCTTGTTCCCAATAACAGCATCACCGCACAGCTGTCAGGTATAGGGATATTGAGTATAGATTTATAGAAACCACAGTTCTGTATGCATTATTATTTATCTAGATATTATATCTGTGTCTGTGTAATTGAATTTTGTACCTAATAACAGCAGAAATATTGAGTATCTTCCATGACAATCACCTATTAAGCTCAGCGAGAATCTGTATCTGTGTAGTATTTGAATCCTGTTCCCAATAACAGCATTATTGCACAGAGATATTGAGTATCTAGATATAATTTCATAGCAAAAATTAATTCTTCACTCCTATCCATAAATCTGTGTAGGATTTGAATCCTGTTCCCAATAACAACATCACTGCACAGCTCTGTTAGATTTAGAGACTAGATATTCATCATCACAACATGCAGCAGAGCTGTTCATAATTGATAAGATATAATTATACTCAGAACAAACCTCTATAAGATATGACAACCTGCAACAATTTGGATGTATGAGATATTTTATTGATTTTATGTTTCTGTATTTTTCAAGCTCTGCTGTTACAAACACTTCAGTCTTGTCCCTGTATATGTACTCAGCAACATATGAGCCATCACTGTAATAATATCTGCCACATGTTCTGTGATTATATGCTCTAACAACTTCATAATCTAAACAAAAAAATAAACCTGAAAACATATCTGTAATCTTATAATAATTATTCTTATCGGTGATACGAATATTGTCAATTCTAACAAGTTTAATTTTCAATAGGCTCTTCACATCAGTGCAACAAATTTTTGCAGATTCAATATTGGGCACAGTGGGCTGCCCGCACCTGCTCACATCTGTAATTGTTTTATTGTCATCCTGGAAATACATGCACATCATCAGGTATTCATATTGAATATTTGAGCACAGCCTGGGTAATAGGGGAACAATATTATATTTTTCATCATCTTCTGTTATCAAAATTGTAAAATGTATTATATGCTCCATTATATTTGCATAATTTGTAGATAAACATCTTATGGCCTGTTTCTGGTGCACAGGGTCAAGTTCCTGGTCTACAAAATTACAAAATATGGCCTTGCAATCCAAGCTATAGAGGGCAATCACACAAATATTTCCAATCAATTTTGTTTGGCAATATTGATGACTGTGCAGAAGAAGTATCTATATGTTTATATGTGAAGTATTGCATGCTATATTCTCTATGGCATTTGGGGCATATTTTTGTGATAATTCTGCTTTTGTCTGGATTACAATTCTTTTGATGCTTAACCCAATTGGGGCTGGATATATTTTTATTGCATTGATTGCAATATTTTTGATTCGGCATTTTTGTTGTTGTTTATTATATACAATTTCTTGGGATTCAAATCAAAATTCTATGCTTAATAAAAAATATCAGTTGGGTTCAGCAGTGTGTTTTGTATATTTAGTATGTATGTATGTGTGTATGTGTGTTAATATTTTTGGCTTTGGTATTTATATAAACTTTCTTGGGGTTCAAATCAAAACTCTATACTTAATAAACCTATGAAAGGTTGTCAAAAATTCTGTATATTAAATCAAATAGATTTGTAATTCAATTTATACAAATCTGCAATATTTTTGTGTTTAAAAATATGAGCAGCACTGCAACAACACACCCTTTTTCTTCAACAACTTTCAAATAGAAACAACCAGAAATAGGCCACAACTTGGCCACAAGTGGACCGGAAGTGGGCAAACGGGAAGTGGACCGGAAGTGGACCGGAAGTGGACCGGAAGTAAATATGTGTGGGTGGGTGTGGGTGTGGGTGTGGGTGGGTATGGGTAAGGGTGGCCTAGTTTTAAGTGTGGCCAAGAAAAAAAAATCAAGAGGGTCATGTTTTTAACAAATTTATGGACAACAATCTCACAGAAGTGCGTTTTATAAGTGTGGGCAAATCAATCTGAGGGGGCTCATCATTTCACAGGAACTTCTCGAGGGCATTTTTACAAAAATCTTTGATTAGACAGGGTTCCACACTTGAGCAAAAAGCTCATATGCTCATGTTGAGCTACTTTTAAGTGTAGGCAAATCTGATTGAGGGGGGTTCATCATTTCTCGCACCAGTCCTATATACTTTTATACTACTGAATATCCCAAAATATTTTCTCTTCCTTTATAAATTACAGCTTTCTATTGCTAGGAAATCTGATAATATGCTGCAAATTGATATTCTTTATTATTGTTTAGTTCGCCTTAGTGTTTGGATGACAAATTTGGAAATGTTTATTACTTATAAATACACTTAAATGCACATCAGGATCAAAGCAAAAGTGTTCATCACTTCCACACGCATGGGAAATTTGGAAACGAATATTACTGAATCTCTATAATATAAAAACAATAAAAATTTTAAAAGTTTATTTCACGCAGCTTATTTCTACTTCTGTTCACACAAAAGAAGAGATCTGACAATTCTTAAATAGAGTTTTTGGTCACATAACGCCGTATGTCTACATTTTAGTTAATCGTGATAGGAATGATTTAATTCTTAATTAAATAATAAAGGGGCTCAGACCTTACAATTCCTTAACCGGTATTCAAATCCGGGATCATAGATTTCTACGGAATTTTGTGTTGAAACCTTAAGGAGTGAATATTTGTTGCGCCTTCCGGCATTTACTAAATCATAGACAGACAAAATATTATTGGTTTCGTCCTTAATTCTTGAAAGAAGTTTAATTCTGAATTGTTATAATCATGCACAGAATGATGGACCAATGTCTGCCATTGACTTCTACATACAACACATGACGGAATATTACAAAATATTATAAAATTAAGAGCACGTAAAATATGTAGTTTGAAATGCAAATAGCAATGACAATATACCAGAATTATGCTCTGAATAATATGTTGTTTATTGATACATAGTATCGCTAATAATTATTTATTTTCCAATGTACCGATAGACCGATATGTTTATCAGAAGCGACCATGAGCTCTTCTTCCACTATATTTAAAGAAATTACTATCATAAATGAAAAGAAAGGAAATTGTCCCCTCAGAAAGAATACATTTAATACAGGATGTAGCAAAAATACGGGGAAAACTTCACGAATTTATTTCTTAAATGTTGAGAAGATTATAATAGGTTACCATATAAAACAAGGGCCTGAAAATACGCAAATGTCGGAATAAGTCCATCCAGCGGCGGTATCTAAGGGGAGAGCCACCGTGCCATGGCTCTACCCTCAGAAAAAGCACTTGCTTTGTCGAAATATAATTAAATTAATACATTTACGAACAGGGATATTCGAATCTCGTAAGTGTTTGAGCTTACGGCCGCCTCAATTCCTGCGCCGCATTCCCCGGTGTTCTCTCACTTGATCTGGGCCAGCATAGTTTGGGCTGTGCGCAGAGGCATGCGCGGAGTCATGAAAAAGTCTCCGCAGGGAAAGAGCAAGGAGATGGTAGCTATAAGACAACCAACCGTGCCCATTTTCGGCTGGCCCGACAGGAGAGCTTTCGCATTGTATTGACATAGTTGCAAACTTCATAGAAAAGTGACTAATCCTGGCCAATTTTAATACTCGTTAGAGACGTAATTAGCGAGAAAGATACTTTCCTGCCTACTTAAACAACGAAGTTAATATCTTCCCAAAGTTATATAACCATTTAGATAAATGCATCTAAAGAGACACCCAGACTTTTGTTATCGATTTCTTCCTTAAGGAAAGACATATCCCTTGCTCACACACACACAGACACTCACGTGTTGCAACTGACGTTGACAATATTGAAGACATTTTCTGTAAAAAAGAATTGTCTAAATGTCAAAGGGTATTTGCATCACCGGGAGATTCGTTACTTTAATATTTGTAAAAGATCACACGGAAAACCTATCAGTATAAGAATTTCAGTTGGAAATACTTCTGTATAATTCAATTTCTTCTGTTGAACTTTAAAAATTGTAGATCCACAGTTCATTTAGCAGATAATCATATTTTAGTTGTTAGTAACACCGATTGTTGATGTGTCGTCTGCCGTGCTGGGGTTGCAAATTATAAACAAAGCAAGACGAGAATACCGTGTTGCGTCTCTAATTGTTCAGTGTTTTCTTTAAACTGAAGTGGTGAAAGTGTAAGATGGTGTGTAAAAGGAAGGGTAGTGAGTGAAGATGAGTCAGATTAGAGCATTAATGCATACACCATACAATGGTACTAAATCAGAAGTTAAACAACTGGGCCGTCCACGACAGATTTAAACATCAATTCTATTAACAAAAAAGTGGTAAAGGTGACAAGCGTCGAAATTTTAATAGTCGCATTTATTTACAAGAAACTCTGGCTGAATTCCGTGCACAGCATGCTGCGACGCCAGGGATCACAGGGTTCAAATCTTGATTTGGGCATGGGTGTTTCTTGTGAGTGTTCACTCATCCTTATCTTCGCGATTAGCCAAAAGTAGCACAAATGCGAAGTAAAATAAACCAATCCTAAGAACTCTGAATTTTTGTTTGCAGTCTTAGTAAACAAAGTTCCATTAAAATTATCTCTTTCATTATATTTCTATGATGTTTTCGATTTCTGGAACACGTTGGCACAACCCACCATACTAGCTGCCAGTCGCCACTGTGTCCATCTATTACACGGATTACAGTATGGTATACGACGCTACCATGATAATTGTACTGCAATTGTTATTACTCTGAAATTACTTTCTTCCTGACACATGTCTCGCGTCCAATATATTATATAGCCCCAATCCCACTATTCACTCACTCACTCACTGACATAAATGTTCTCCATGAAGGAAGCCCCGCACGCGAAAATGCCCGATTACAACCCCCCATGAAATTGTCCCAAAAGACCAAGAAAATTAAGAAATCACTTTAAGGGTGAAAATGCCCTTTTTATGTCCTTAACAACCCGTTGCCAAGGGCATTTTTTGCAGCACACATTGTTTGCTTCAATTCTTAATTGCTACAGCTCACGAGATATATCAAATCAAAAATATCCAATTTTATGGACTCCATTAAAGATGGCTACCATCAGCACGCAGATGGCGATTGGCTACTCAACTGAACATGTCTTAAGTTGTATAACAATTGATTCTACCAAAATCTCTTGCTTTAATCGAAAAGTCAATGATTCCGGACGTAACCGCTGGACTCTGATAAAGACACAGTTTTTTGGAGCTCTCCTCCATTTGGAGGCACATTTTATGGTTCATATTTCATTAAAATATATTAAATCTTACATCGTTTTAAAGCTTATGAATTAGGCTACAACTTTTATTCGGTATAATGTATTATTATTTATTTAATTCAAAAGTTACAACACAAAAACGTCAGAAAGTACTAGAACAAAATCACTTTTTAAAATATTTTTTTTAAAAATTACGGCACAGACACCAACATTATCAAAAAATAGGGCAGAATGTTTTTTGTAGCCAATCAAATGAGGATTAAGATTGAGAAGGATTACTTGTTTGTGACCATTGGTTACGGAGATATTGGTTAATAACTGATAGTCTGGGAAGTTGATGTTTCGGGGGACGCTGGAGGGAATGTACAGCGAGGAGGGGCGGGGACTTTTGGGATTTTGCACTACTAGTAGTGTTTTAACAACTGACCAAAATTCAGCTTTTACGGAATTATTTGCGATATGAAAACTTTATTGACTGGGCTAAAGCTTCATTCATTCATTCATTCATGATTGCACAGATATAAGGTTTTAAAGTAATTCGAGTCATTCTTTTTTAAACACATTGTATTTATCTAGTATCCGGTTAGGTTCATTTGTTAATTTTTCAATTGACTTTTACAACTGATTTTAATCAAGATATTTAGGAAAAGGGGAACAAATAACACCTCACACAAAGTAAAGGATAGCAGGATTTCTGCTAGCATCTTCCAGGAAATATAGGCATCTCTGTGTCATCCTATTTGTTATGCAACCCAACCAACTCCTGACTCTATTTGATTGCCTACAATCCACGTAACGGTCACCATCCATAACCATCGTGTGTAACGAAGGCTGTGCACAGTGTGCATGTTTAAAAACACAAGCCGGGGCTTGCCGCGAACAAGGTTACCTCAGTATTCTTCCGTCCTACGCTTTGCCTCTCACATGAGAAACAGGCAAGCTGACACGCCGATCATAATTATGTGTTCTGGCATATTAAATAATGTGTTTTATTCATGAGGTCTCCTTCCTTTAACAACTGCTCCATGCTCTCGAAAAGATGCATGTCTTTAGGGGTATACTTTACGAATTGTTATTTTATTCACCCTTAACGCATTTGAATCTGACAACTTTTTAGAATGTGTACAGTTAGTTCATATATTACTATTTGTGAATAGATATCTAATTATTTCTGACATTTTACCACTAGAATTACACATAACTTTAGAATGAAGTGATTCACACGTTTGCAAAGATGCTATTATAACTTTTGCACTACGTGACAGTGTAGAGACAAATGGTAAGTAAAAGGAAGATTTTGCTTTGAAAAATAAAGTTCATTATTAGGGTGTTCACCCCCTATGATGTAGTGTCTATTATAAAGTAACGCAACAACAGGCTTCATTGGTTACGATCTTTGTAAGTTATTCGTTATGTATAACGCAATTATAGTTGAAATCAAGAAAATGAAGCAACATATCAATATATAAATATAATAATATAAATTAAAATATTAATAGATCATGAAGAGAGTTTATATTCAATTAATGTAAGGGACTTGGTAGTCTCCACAAATGAATTGCTCCAAATGAAAATTGTTTGATTTGATTTGATTTGCTTTATTTTACTTCGCCTTTTTTGCCACTTTTGACTAATTTGCGAAGATGGGGATGAGTGATAATGTGACGAAATGGATGAATGGACACACAAACATCCATGCCCAGGCCAGGATTCGAACCCGGGACCCATGGGTAGTAGCGCGATGTGAAATTCTATTAAATTGTTTTATTATTGGAAAGAAAAAAGCATTCATTGTAATTGATGATTTGAAATTACTTTAGTTTGTTTTACAAAATATTTTGTAATGAATTTCTCATTACATCGGTTTCCTTTTTGATCAGGTCTTCAATTCAAATCCTTCACATTTGGATAATATAATACAGGCAAGATTTCCCTTTCAACACCAAACACCTATACTCTATCCTGGCAATCTCTGGATCAATGCCGCGCATAATGGAAGAGAAGGGGAGAAAGCAAGCAAAGCAGTACACACTGATGCAAGCAACTGGTAACTGCAGTCCATTTGGTCCGTTCACGTAATCCCTATTCGTCGCAAAATTTCATTGTTCGAGACCCTCTTGGGCAGAGACTTACTTTCGTTCTCTTGTTACATAGATTCCCGGGACAGAGTATAGTAACCCTTACTAGGTTTTAATTGTCTTGAGCGTGATAAACCCACTGCAGAGTTTGCAAAGTTTTGCTGTATAAAAATAAGTTTATTTCATGAAGGCTATTTCCCAGGTAAACAATGTGAAGTTATGTCTCAATTTAAGTTGTTACACTGAGAGTTTTGTGCTTTTTGAGTTCCGTGCTTGCATTAATCTTCCAAATTGAGATATCTTGAGTCAGGTTCTGTGTTACAATTGACAAGGTATACATATTTATGCAGTTTGTAATGTACAAACGATGTAGTCTTATGGTCACGTGCTCTTTTTCTCACATTGCAAGCTATACTAAATGAATCACTTGTAGAACCAAATCAGAAGGAATTTTGGTTTTTCTCCAGAGTTTATTTTTAGGCTCCTCCAGTAAGAAAACCACCATGCATCCTTAAGACGGTCATTTCAAAGTGGAGCCTCCCAACAGATGACCCTCTTCTCATCGTCTCAATATAGTTGTGGCTAGCCAGGTACCACTGAAGCCAGTTCGATGTCTTGAATATTTATGGACGTCTTTTCAATATCAGTATGCAAAAATTGGAACTGTATAGTTTCAAGAGATTTGAGTGACTTCAACCACATGTCACATCATTTCGACGTATTTAGTCATTAAGAAACAAAGGCCGCAGTGCTGTTACAACACGTGAATGGGTTGAAGTTTGAATATCCAAACTGTTACACAATGTGGTTACTATCAACTCATCTAGTTCATAACATGTCAGCAACAGGTAGTTTCCTTACTTGCAAGTTGTTTACTCATCTTATCTTGAATGCTTAAAGGTACTCTGCTTATGAACTTAAATAACTCACTCTGTAGCATTTCTAAACCCGAAGGTTTATGGCTGCAGCAACACAAGCTTTCCATCTGTACCTACATGGGCAAGATCAATCAAATATTTTACATCCTGACTGATTTCCCTTAGGTCCACCTCAACGTTTTCACTCCATCTTGGTCTTGGTCTTCCTACAGGTCTCTTACCACCAGGTTTCCCAACAAGAATTCTGTAAACTCTTCTTTCCTCTATAGTTCGTGCCACATGGACTGCCCATCTAAGTATTCTTGATTTAATTTTTCAAGTAATACATATCTAAACATGAATACAAATTATACAGTTCTAAATTATGTAAAGTTCTCCATTCACCTGTCTCTTCTTTCATACCTTTTAGATCGAAATATTTTCTAAAGATTTTATTTTCAAATACTCTTAATTTATGTTCCTGTTTTAATGTAATGGACTACGTTTCACGTCCATACAATACTACAGGCAAAATTACTGTTTTTTCTTAATTTTGACTTTGTTTCATAGATATTATGCGAGAGGATAATATTTTATGAACAGAAAAGTGTTTTTAGCATAAGGCCATCCGGAATGTGCAGTTATTGGAACACATCCCTATCGCTTTTACTCGTTTTGACATGGTTAGAATGGGATATTTTGTTCAATTTTTGTCAACATGACGATGCTAGATTAATAAAACGACGGTATCATGAAAGAACCTCCAGCACTTATAGGCGTAGTGTTGGTATCTTTGTAAGTGCGTTTGTTGTCAACCCAGCTGTGGTAATGCCTGATGGTGAGCGACATTCGTCCTTGGATACCTCAATGGCTGACAATACTACTATGTATTTCCTGGTGATAACTAGAAAGAAATCTTAAAATACACGGCAAGTTAACAGTGAACTATACGTTCCAAGTATTGGATTAAAAATCTTGCATCCACTACATTATTCGAATGTGAAGGATACGATTCTTAGACCTGATCGTAGAAGGGAACAAACTTATGAAAAATTAATAGCAATTTTTTAAAAAAATAATTTTTACTAATTTCGTATCATCAGTTAAAATGTGTATTTCTTTCAATCATATTTTCAGATATCAGATTGGGCTGTATATAAATTGTATTTATCGGTAAAATGTTTTTAAGGTAAATTTCTAAATAAAAGAAGAATAGTATTTTAAGGTTTAGTTCGTCTAAAGTCTTCTGACAAACATTTCGTAACTACCTAGGTATTGTATAGTTCGAGAATTATTAAGACTTAAAGTCTTATTCGCATACAGTATTATAGTGAGTTTTCCTACAAAACCTCTCTTTGTATTTTTAAAAAAAGGAATTATTGATATATTATGAAAGTTTACACTATTTGGAGCATTTCTGAAAAATCCTAAAGTTGACAGGTGCCACCGCTTACCAGCCTACATGAAATCAAGAATATTCAATATGGCGCACTCTTTTCAAAATGGGGCCATCAACACGTAGATGGCAATTGGCTACTCGACTGAAAATGTCTTAAGTTGTATAGCAATTGGTTCTGCCAAGTCTCTTGCCTTCATCGAAAAGTCAATGATTTCGGACTTAAGGCCTCCTCTATGACGCAGTGGTAGCGTCATTGCCTTGTAATCAATGGGTCCCGGGTTCTATACAAGGCACAAGTGGTTCGGATCCCGCTTTAAACTGTAGGTTCAGTCCCGATTAGTCTTACTGTGCATAAAGTGGACATAAAACACCAACTTAAACTACCAACTTAATTCCGGACTTAACCGCTGGACTGTGATAAGGACACAGTTTTTTGGTGCTGTACTCCATTTGGAGACACATTTTATTGTTCATCTTTCATTAAAATATATTAAATCTTATATCGTTTTAAAGCTTATAGATTAGGCTACCCATTTTATTGGAAACAATTTCTTATTTTTTAGTTTATTCTAAAGTTACAACACAAGAACTTCAGAAAGAACTAGACCAAAATCACTTTTTAAGTATATTTTTTTATATTACTGTAAAACCACCAACATTATCGAAACAATGAGCAGAATCTTTTTTGTAGCCCATCTAATGAGGATTAAGATTAAAAAGATTATCTGTCTATGACCGTTGGTTACGGAGATATAGGTCAATAACTGATAGTCTGCAAAATTGATGTTGGGGGGGGGGCTGCAGGGGAATAACCGCGAGGAGAAGCGGGGACTTTTGGGATTTTGAACTACTAGTAGTGTTCAATTATTACGGAATTATTCCCGACATTGGCCTTTTTTTCCTTAATTGAGTGGGCTACTTTTTCTACTTGAACAAGGTTTTGGCAAGAAGTCAAAGTTCATTACAAGTAATTTTGAAAGTCACGATTGCAGATGACGTAGGAGATCATACTGGGTATAAGTATTCGTGGTTTTGCTCAGTCGAAGATTCCTTTGCAATTCATTATAATCCGATACAAAAACTACAACACCAGGTAAACGAAAGAATGAAAGCATTTCATGAAAATTTCTTTTTCGAGCCCTGCATGCCTTGCAAATAAAGAAACTTTCCATCTGACGCTGTTGTCTTCTCTACAAATACACAAGCACAGCACAGAAAAAGTACTCAGGATTGTATTCCAATAGGTTTCTCAAATGGTATACTGAACTCGATGCTGTAGACAAGATACATTCATCAAGTTTATATTAGAAGTTTTCAATAACCATTGATTTCTAACGCTTATATTTATGTTAAGTGTGGCTAAGTTCATTGGATTAGCATATCACTTTCTGCTTATGATAGAACATTTGGTAAGTAACAAAAACATGAAACTTGATTCACTGGTGATCTGTTGTATGGCAATTTACAGAATGATTCAAAAGTCCGTTTACACCTTTATAAAATGTAAAAGAGTTAGGCTGGGTACAATATATGTGAGAAACTCATCGAGATCGTACTGCTGTCTGAGGAGAGAAGTTCATGTGCCATTGCAAATCATTTTAATCAACGACACCCACAACGAGATCCAGTGTTGCATGTGGTAGTTGCACAATTACTCCAAACGTTCATGGATCATCAAACAAGAGGTGAAAATGAGGACGTCCTAGAAATTTCATCCACACGTTAGGAACATTCTGGCACTGTTTTCTCACACTGGAAAATTAGACGGTTTATGCAATCATACAGTAATACATTCTTGCTGATTAAATATAGGTTGATAAAACCTTCACCATTTCATCTCTCCTGAAATTCTAGCCTGATTTGATATATTACATCTCTCCCTTCTCCTTTAAAAATTTTGAATTGAATTCAATATGGCGGACACCAATATGGCGGACGTCCGCTTGGAAACATCAATATGGTTCCCTCTTGGACTAACCTGTTTCATGACCGTAGGCCGTGTCCGGATTGGCAAGCGCTCCGTCCCGTTCTCTCCCGTTGCTCTCGCGTGCCGTGGAAGTCACGTCCAAGTCGTCCGAATCTACATGTCCCCTTGTAGTGCGGTTGTCCCTTTCCTCGCCAGGTGTCAGCCCGAACTTCACCCACCGCGCCCTGGGGCGCACGCGCATCACTCGGAAGCAGAAGGCAGACGCCAAACAAACATGACAATGATTTCCACCTATTTACTACTCATATTAAAAATTCAAGACGCTATTTCATCATTTACAATTTTTCTACATTCAGTATTATCTATAAAATATTAAAGTGTAACTGAGTTTTCCATCGTCTATTCAGTAAATGTTGTCTGTACAAAGTGAAAGTTAGAATATGGCTGCCAAGCGCAGCCTCACAGCAAGTTCAAGCGTGCATCTGTCGCGCCTCTCTGCTCTCCCCTCCGACTCCACGTCTGCAGCGAATTCGGACAACGGAGGTTGGCTGAGTCCTCGGATGGAACGGTGCTCTAGGTGACATCTCCTGCCGATTCGGACACGGCCTAAGTATCCTGATTAACTCCTTTACATTGCATAGAGGGTGTTGAGTGACTTTTAAACCACCCACCTACTGTGTTAACAACAATTACGTTTTAGTAATATCTCATTGTCTTAACTTCGGAAGGAAACATTTAACGTAATCGTCTCTCTCAGAGTATATTCAGCAGCTCTGGAAATATTTTCCTCGCGTGGGAGTCCCCACGTTTTCTCAGGAGAGATATTTCGTGCCAGAAGCAAAACAAAACACGCCATATGGTAGAGAAATGTCAATACGAGGATTTCTCTTCCAGTCTTCCACTGCGTACGTCACGTTCAAGAAGATCAAGAGAGGAAAGCGACGAAAAATATTTTACTCTGGTAAGGATCATCTCTTCATAGACGTTTATCTTTAAAAGTGGTTCAGAGAGATAACAGATGGCGCCTCAAGGGATACGGATACGTTGTGATATTTTAAAAAAATCAGTCTATTTTAATCAATTATTTAAACCTTTGCAAAACTGTTTATTTCAAAAATTTGTTTCTGATTTGTAATTTATGTACAAAGTTTTATTTGAAGTAGAAGAAAATTGCACATATCAGATACATTTCATGTATATACTATATGAGTCATTTCATGTCAAAGTGTCCCTGATTCTCAGTCATTTCTATTGGAGTAATTATTCTATCACGTGAGTCAACAATATAAAATTGTCATTTGGATAATAATTCAAATATTATACATATTAAAGGTAGAAGGTATTTTACTTAATGTTCTTTAATTTTAAAGTTTTAATTTACTTTTGTTTGTATTGTGTCCCTCCATGATCCCAAGAAGCAATGAATTTCTACTTTAAATTTTTCCTTTCCCCTTCAACTCCACTAGAACATTCAACGGTCAATTACCTTCTCTCTTTGTTTTAAATCACTTATTTTTTTATAATTCGAAAATTCAGACAAACTTATATACATTTCTTATGAAGCAAAATGTTAGTGTCCTATTCGTGACATAAAATTGTTCATTAAAGCTGGGAAAGTTAATCAATAAGTAGTGTTTAGTTTCTTAATTCATTGTACAGAAACTGTATGAAATATGTTGCTTAACTATTAGTAGAAGAGTTAACTTTTAATGTAAAAAAGTAGTCTTTGACCCCAACCCGTTACAATAGAATGCCCCAATTCATAGACTTACAATTACTAAAATACACATGCATGAAAATATGGTTTGAAAAGTAAATCGAAAAAAATGTTATAATTGATATATTCTACGTATATTATCCTTGCTTTAAGATACAATCGGTATTCCACACGGTTTATCAGCGTCAAAGGCCAGTTTCTGTGCACTTTTGAAAATATATCAATCCAAAACGATAGCCATTCGTATAAATTGAAGATAAAGGGTGCATATTATGGACTTACTTTCTGCCACTGTTAAATATTCGCAAAGTTGATGATGAATAATGATTAAATTCAATTAACGAAACAGCACGCACATGGTTTAAACTATTCAGACGGTGTGGCCAAGTGAATACGGAAATTTCATACAAGTTTGCAACTCGCACAATTAGATGAATTACTATTATTGTTTACGATTTATATATCATTACATTGGTTACGATTATATATCTTAAAATAGGAGTTGAACGATTCTGACAAATTTACAATTCATGATGGGTTAAAACAAGGGGATGCATTATCTCCATTGCTCTTTAATTTTGCCTTAGAATATGCTGTTAGGAAGGTAAAAGAAACTAACGAAGGACTAAAATTAAATGGTGTGACTCAGTTGTTAACATATGCAGATGATGTAGACTTACTGGGGGATGATGTGAATACAATTAAGAATAATGCTAAAATATTTTTCAAAACTGCTAAAGAGATAGGTTTGGAAGTTAACAAAGAGAAAACTAAATATATGCTTACAGGCCGAAACCAAGTGTTAGGTAATAATCAAAATATAATTATTGATAACAACTCGTTTGAACCAGTTTCCAAATTCAAATACTTAGGAGTAATATTAACAAATGAAAATTATATTAAAGAGGAAATAAAAAGTAGGCTTAATTCAGGAAATGCATGTTACTTCTCTCTTCATAAACTTTTGTCTTCTCGTTTAATATCTAAGAAACTAAAAGTTAAAATATACAAAACAGTAATTTTGCCTGTAGTATTATATGGATGTGAAACTTGGTCCCTTACATTGAAAGAGGAACATAAATTGAGAGTATTTGAAAATACGATCCTTAGGAAAATCTTTGGACCTAGAAGGGATGAGGAGACAGGTGAGTGGAGAAGGTTACATAATTTAGAACTACATAATTTGTATTCATGTCCAGATATTATTAGAATAATTAAATCAAGAAGACTTAGGTGGGCAGGCCATGTGGCACGAATGGGAGAGGAAAGAGGAGTTTACAGGATTCTTGTTGGGAAACCTGATGGTAAGATACCTGTAGGAAGGCCAAGGCGAAGATGGAGGGACAACGTAGAGATGGACCTAAGGGAAATCGGTAGGGATGGAAAAGAGTATATAGATCTTTCTCAAGATAGGGAAAGATGGAAGGCCTGTGTTGCTGCAGCCATGAACCTTCGTGTTTAAGAAGGCTAGGGAGTTAGTTAGTTAGTTAGTACACTTCTCTACAGGCTACAAACCATTTACAACTAAGAGACGCTTTAAACTTCCATTTATCACAACAGACTTACAGAACGGCGTGCACCCAGCAGATGAAAAGTAAATAATGGTGTTTTAAAGTAGTTGTTATTATATATGTATATATTAACTGTATGTGTCCATCTTATTATATCGTTTATTTCTTTTCCTGTTGTTATCCTGATGTAAAATGGATTATTCAGTATTCAGCGTTTTTCAAATATAGAATAAGTTGACTCGGGATGTATCAAAAACATTAACATTAGCTGCAGTCAGGAAGTAATAGTGAGAGTAGCAATGGCAAAATAAGCCTCTAATGAAAGAGAAGTGTATTTGTGGACCTTTGACTCAGAAAACGACCAATGAAGGGGTTTGTGTGGAGTGTAGCGTTGTATGGTGCAAAAACCTAGACACTTATAAGAAGTGAGTAGCAGCAACTAGAAGCTTTAGAAATGTGACTATGGTGAAGAATGGAGCGTGTGAAATTGACAGACAAAGTACGAAATAAAACCGCGCTGGAAAGAGTTGGTGAAAGAAGAGTAAAGGTGGAAGAGATGAAGAGAAGGAAGATATACTTATTGGTTGTGACACTGGCTAAGATGGAACTGCCTGCTAAAAGACGCACTGCAAGAAACGTCTTCTTAACATTCACTTTCATCAGCCATGAAAATGTACAATGAGTTTGTGACTTCGTTGAAACTCACTTCAATCCCTGAAATGATCCTGTGGAGGGAAAATTTCCTCCTTTCAAAATATCGAAAGGAGATTCGGGAAAACGGGAATTCCCTTCTTGCAGAAAATGTTGCTTAGGTGAGATATTTCTCTCTGGAGCCTTAACGGAATTAGCCGAATCGAGCCGTTTCTGACGTCACAATTTCCCCTCTTGGATATCTTGAAAAATAAAATGTATTTTTTAAGCATAAATTACTTGTAATTAATTCCGATTACGATTATTTTTCTTCAATCTTTATTTGATAATATGTTTATAGAAATATTGTTTTTTTTGCTTGTTGGGTATTATTTAAAGTGTCCAGCTGCTTGGTATAAAAATAATCTGATTACATTTTCTATAATACGTGTGTCGTATACAATCAGTGGATCTGTGTCACCAATCAAGGTTATTTAAATACATGTATATATGTAGTCTATCGCTCTCAAGAAACAATACACGAACAAATCAATCGTTTCTTTTTTCATTTTTCACAATCCATAAATTTATATTTAGACAAAGGCCGGGACGAATTGTAAACATAGATTATTTTGTACGTAACAAATCTAGACGTCAAAAGTGTAGCCCCAAGTTGACCTCACGTAGAATGGATAATGTGCTCGGTGCGTTTGCAACACTGATCACCGTATGCCGCGGAATGCAGAGGCACCGAACGTAAAAACGAATAAGCATGTTCTGCTGGAGGTGCAAATAGACATGCATGTAATACAAGTTTAACAAGTGTACGTGTGTCGATGGCGGTTTATTGAACGCGGACGCATGGGAACGAAAAGAAAATACAAATCATCTTCATTGGGGAAATTTATCCCACCCACACTTCAATACTGTAATTTATATACTGAGGTGTTATTAGTGGTACAGTTGTCACTCCTCCATATAATTGGATAATTAGACATTTAAAATGCTCGAAATAAAGTCTGCTGATGTTATGGTGTCGATTCAAGTACATGTCGCGTGTGTTTAATTGCACAAAGTGGTTATCGACTAACCTGCATATACACGGTTGCTAACGAATTCTTGGTTTTGATGTCAAAATGAGTGTAAAATGCTGGAAACTGTAATTGAAGAAAGATTGTTTAATATTAACATTTGTGCCGGTTCCGTGGCGGAGTCGTTAGCACATCGCCCTACGACGCTAGGGGTTCCGGGTTCGAATCTCGGCCTGAGCACGGATGTTGTGAGTGTCCATTCATTAATTTCATCATATCATCACTCATCCCCATCTTCGCAAATTAGACAAAAGTGGCACAAATGCGAAGTAAAATAAAGAAAATCAGTCAATCAATAACAACATTTGGCCTCCAAATGGCTTACTGCTAAAGTCGTTGCCTTGTAATCAAGGGTAGAGTTATGCAACACACATAACGCAGTTCATGGCAGCCAGTATTTTAGCCTCACAGTATCCTATTTATATTGCTGGTGACTGTACATGAGGAAATAAATGGTCATCTTGTTGCAACTGGATCGTTGCAGATTAGTGGCTGACGACTTCTAGCTATATCACTGAGCATGTGACTAATGACTAGACCTTGGATTTTAATGTAGTATCAAAGTACATATATGCATATATGTACTGTACATAAATATATAACAAACATTTATATAAGATGTAGCTACATATGTATTATCAAAAGAATATGTAGCTAAATATATAGTATCAAAGAATATGTAATATTAATATTATAATAATCGCGTATCCAAGCAATTTCAAGAATTATGCTAGATATTTATTTAATTTAAAAATAATCAAAATAATTTTAAGGACATATGTTGTTCAAATTTAGAATAGTATCACATTTATAAACTCCAAAAAGAAAAGTACATATTTTAGAAACCAATTCTGTCAACTATTAATTACTTTTCACATCGCAAATATTTGTAGAATATGTAAACGCAGGGGCAGAAAATCAAGAGAAATTAATACACACAGGACTTAGTTGTGTTTTGTTACAGAGTGAACCACTAGGTACTTTCCCATGTTTGCAGCAGTCGTCATGCACTGCCGTCTATCAGATAAATGTTTTGGTAATCTGAAAAGGGTCGAAATATGTAACCAGAATGGAGGGGAGATACTGCAGCATCTTTCTATAAATAATAGTTTTCCGGTTCTCCTTTTGTTTTCAGACTGTCTTTCGACTTGGCAGTCAATTTTAGGTGACCGTAAGCACTAAGAGTATCATTGATAAGAAAATATGACATCACATGACCTACAAATTTTCATCATGTTTCAGAAATGAGAAATGTAGGAAAAGAGAATCAATATAGGGAAAAAATATCGAAATATGTTGTTTTGTGTTAAGCAAATATGTAAAATGTGTAATATCCTTGCAAATATGTAAAAATATGTAACATAAAATGTATGGAAACTCATGTCAGTTATATAATTTCTTCACAACTTCCTGTTCAAGGTATGTATCTAGAATGGAATAGAATATGTAATTGCATACACATACGGGATCTACTAATGACATTAGTTTTAAAACAAGAACTTCTAGACTACAGAGGACACCGAGAAAATCTCATCAGGGCCTCTGTACTCTGACATTTTTCATGAAGAGTAAGGATGCACGATTAAAGGAATAAGAATCATCGTATGTGACGTCATCATACCCAGTTTTTACGCATGCAGAGACATGCGTGTGACAAATCATTAGTCCCAGAAAAACGAGGAGAATTTTTCTTTCCCTACAACGAAAAACAGAAAAAAATGTCATTATTTAACGTGACAGAGGCGAGGAGGGGAGAAAATACGCGAGTGGTGTCCCTCATCCACGTAAACGACCTTCAAGCGATGAATAAAGAAGGAGGGTCGGAGGTCTGGGAACGAGCTAATTACCTTCACTTTGCTTAAACCATTACAGAGGAAATGGTAAGGGTGGCGGCGCATCGTTACTCAAAGCGCGGGCGCCATCATTTGCGCAAGGGGTAACAACACCACTTTTGTAAGCGGGAGGTGGTGGGTTTCAACATTCATATCCATTTGTTGTTGCGGTACGTCTTCTTTTTTTTACGAGAAAGATTACCGAGTGCAAAAAAAAAAAAACTCCAACCGACAGCGGAGTGAGAGAAAAATTACCTATCCGACCGTTCGTAACGCCATCCTTTAGAACAAGCTTTGCTGCCGAGTTTTATGCTAACGTCTTTCTCTTCTGTCCGTGGTTTTGGTCAGTTAGAACTCGACCAGGTATCCCTCTGGGAGTAGACAGCCGTGCCAAGTGCTGGAACGGTTTATTTATCTCAAACAGGAAAGGCCTCGTGGATGCTGCGCGACATAGGAGCCATCTGCAGAGTTGAAAAATCACGATAAAAGTCTCTGAATATTGATTTTATGTATATCATCGTCCGCGTTGGCTTCCTGCTGTAACAATCTTCAGTAACATATCCTAGCAAACAGATTTCCTTCTAAATGTCTCAAAAGTGTTCTATTTCGTGCAATCTTTCCTAACGTGTGTCGTAAATTTCTCTAATAAAGTACTGTTAAGAGAAATGTTTACAGGAAAATTCAAGGCGCTTCTTAAACATGAAGTTTGGGGTGAGTTCTTAATTCGTGTTATCTAACAAGATATTACACTATATCCCGGGTATCTCTGGAGCAAGCGAAAGAAAACAAGTCTCTGCGCAAGTAGTGACGCGAATAGGCTCCACCAATGAACACGTGAGAGGGAATGGCATATGGGATTGCGTAGAGGGTGGGAAAGCGGCTACAGTTACCTGCCTTCCCAGCTGCGTGTACTGCTTCGCTCTGTCCACTCGATTCCTCACCCCCCCCCCCTCTCAACTTCCCTGCCGCTTTCGCGGCCATCCTCTAGGGATTCCCGGGACAGATAATAATTATGGCCTCCCCCGTAACGTCGTTGCCTTGTAAGGAAGGTGTCACAGGTTCGATCCACGGTGGAAGACAATGGTGGTCCGGATCCCACTTGAAACTATAGTTCCAATCTCTATTAACCTATCTGTGGTAAAGAAGACTTTAAAAAAAAACATTTAACAAGAACTGTAAGATGTATATTGTTGATAATAAATATATCTACTTTATAAATCTATATTGGTATGAAGTCCTTAAATATGTATTATTACTATTCCATGAAATACTGCAATATCATTCTTCACCTTGTTTATTTCGTAGATCATGATAATACATTTCTCGCTCAGCAACAGTAAAGTCAAACAATGTAGAAGAACGTATTCGTTTAGCCATCACAATACTCACTTATATTATAATTACAATCATACATGAAACGTTTTTCTTGTTCACCAACTATTATATTACAATATATTTAAGGTTATAGCTATGATCAACGATGCAAATATGTTCCCTCTTATAAACATTGGCAATAGAAGCCCACGATTTACTTCAGAATCGCAACAGGTGTAGATTGTTGGTTTAGTATGAATATGTCAGCCATATATTAGCTAAGCGTGACGTCACCATATACAGTGTCCCGGATGTACGTTTCCTGCCAAACTTTCGTCCAGCAACGTCCCTATGCTTCGGCATTGCAAATTGATCGTAAGAGGTGTGGATTTTATTACAATGACATCAGTTAGAAAACAGAAACATTATGTATTTCGTACATCAATGCAAAGACTAGATTCTGGGGAAAAAACATCATATTTTACTAATTCCTCACGGATAACGGATTAGTGAACAATAAAGTAAGAAAATTGGGTAGTTTTTCAAGAAACACGAGAACAGTTTACTGCAGGGACATCCATTTAGTCTTTGCACAGATATACGATAGAAATGAACATGGGCGTATGCATAGTTCACGTAAGAAAGGGGGGGGGGGGTTAACATCTGGTATGATTAGGGTTGCTATATTTCATAAGTGAAAATACGGGCCACTGTTGACCGGAGGCTTGTTGGGGAGAGAGGCTGGGTGGGCGCTGGACCCGAGGAAGTTGTATGTATGTACATACCCATTATCATATATTTTACACTTCTTTAAAAAATAGAAATCCACTTCGAAGAGCATAAAACCTTATTTGAAAACAGCGGACTCAACAGATAGGCCGCCAAGCACTGACTGTTTACAGTGAGCAGCAATGGAAGAGAATTGCAACTTAAATTCAGTGCTGCTAGCAGACGGCGGCCACATCTGAAGTCAAAAATGTTCACAGTCCTGAATAGTCCACCTTTTAAGGTGCTCAACATAATCTTACCCTGCTTGAAAACAATTTGATTAAAAGAAGTGGAGATAATTCAAACTCCCCAAGGGTTGCACAGTGAAGAAACTGAAGAGCATGCTGAATTATTTCTCTTTTACTAGTAAATTGTAAAGTCTATATAGATTCTACAATTAGTAAATACAATTCCACAAGTCACGCTACTTAGTATTGATACTTTTCTGTCCATCTTGTATCAAACAAAATCAAATTCTTATAAGAAGACTTAAGGGGAAAAAAATATAACTGATTTGACAGTCCCAATGCAATTTGTTATCGCAGAAATTTCAAACTATCAAGAAATTTTAGATATTTGCTCTGCAATTCCACCTGGTGTGTGAAATTAATTTGTTTCCCATCCGTATTCCGTCCTATACGTCTCCAATTTAGAAGGACATAATAAGTTTAAATGTTTATGAACAAGCAGATAAAACAGGCAATCTGGAGATTGTACAGAAATTGAACCGAAAACGGAGGGTGGACCCGTTGAACCACCTCTACATGGAAATACGTATATTTTTACAACTGCTGTTATATATATCTGCATATTATATTCAAATATGGGCTAATGTTCCGAGGTCTTCAATTTGTCATTCGCTTCCTTATAAATGAATGATTTTTTTACGTTATTTCCAAATTAACCCATCATCTGTAAGAAATTCAGAATCTATTCTTTACATTGATGTGCGATACACCTCACTATTTCGCTTACTAACTGCTGTCACTGAAAACAAAAGTTATCCCTTTCATGCAAGAGGATATGAGCAAGATGGTTGAAAATTCTGTTTGGAAAGACATCCTGGACATCGGCTGCTAGTGACGACCAGTCCATAGGATAATGTAAAAAGTGTCAAAATAATCTCTCAACTGGCTTTATATATCTGGATGGAATATACAGTTCTGACCTGGAAAAACTACGAAATCCTTTGATAACTAAACGGTAGCTACTGTCACTACTCTCCTAGGGGAAAAGTGTAAAAATCAGGAATCACAATAACCTCTCCTTATTGCGATTTTTTTCCTTGAACTTTGGTTGGATTTCGAAAATGATGTACGTAAGTTAAATAAATAAAAATGACACCCTGGTAAGTCGAACCTAACTTGCATAATTGTATGCACTATATATGTGGAAATGAAGATAATTATATACGTTCAGCCTTCAATCTGCATCTATACAGATATGCAACCTATATTTCCCCTGAAGTACTTTACAATGTTTATAGCATCTGTAGAGCAAGACCGTGCATAACGGTAGAGAAGGGAAGAAAGCGAGTGAGCGGAGCAAAGGAGTGATTGGTCGAGCTCTCTCGAGTCACAACTGGTTTTCGTTCGATTGCTCCAGAGAATCAGCGGACAGAGCGTACGGATTGCATGACATGTAAGAATTCAGCCTTCTAAAGAGAAATGTAAGTTTTATGTTTACTTTATGTACAGATAGGGTAATCGAGACTGGAACTGTGTTTGAAAGTGGAATCCAAACCACTATGCCTCTACCGGGTAACCAATCCGAAACCTCTAGATTAGAAGGTTTCCTACGAAGAGACAACGACGAGAAATAAGTCTGAATTCCACTTTCCCTTGCTAAACCGCAACAATTTTCTATGCCGTTTGAATTGTTGTTTCAAGTCCACTTTGTGCACATATAGGCTAATCGAAACTGAACTTACAGTTTAAATTGAGTTTGTCTCAAACAGGTATCAAACGCAAGCCGACAACGTTACCACTACGCCATTGGGGAGCTCCTAACTTTCGATACAGGGAACACCATAATATTAATAGTGATATATTATATGTGGAGAGAGAGAGAGAGAGAAGACGAAGAAAGAACCAGGATAGGAGGGTGGGAGAGAAAATCCCTCTCTACGAATGTCAGTTCATCTACCTGTGGTAACACTTATCTCTTCCGCATCATTATAGGGAGCAGCAGGGGAAATCTAGATTCGCCATTATGTGGTTAATTTATAGCATTGCCGCGGGTAGGTGCTCAATGGTTGTCAGCGCCACGTGCTGCCTCCTGGCGGCGTTACATTGTAACTGCTTTGTGAAGGTGGAGAGAAGATCCCATTCCCACTGGCTCGAGCTTAGTATATATCTCCACAGATAATGGAAATGAAATTACTCCTGTTCTGTTATAGGTGCTCTGTAGATAATTTACAATATATGTTTTTTTAAATTTTTCTTTCAAAGTTCTATCGACAAAATGTGTGTGAATATTAGTAACCGGTCAAAAATATAATAGGAATTTAAACAATGAACCAAGATATATGAGAGAGAGAGAGAGAGAAAGAGAGAGAGAGATGGATTGAGAAAGAGGATGGAACACAGAGAGGGGAGGGAAAAGGGAGAGAGGGAGGGCGAGCTAGAAAGAAAGAAATATAGAGAAATAGTAAGCATTATCTCTTCTCTCTCTCTCTCTCTCTTTATCCCTCTCTCTTTCTCCCTCTCTCTCTTTTTCGTCCGTCTCTCTCTTTTTGTCCTTTTTCTCTCCCCTATTTCTCCTCCCACTCTCTCACTTTCTTTATTTCTCTCTCTATCTCTCTCTCTCTCACATGAAAGGACTAAGATGGGCACCATGTGGCACGAATGGGCGAGGAAAGAAGAGTTTACAGAATTCTTGTTGCAAAACTTGATGGTAAGGGACATGTAGACAGGCCAAATGAAGATGGAGGGGTAACGTTGAGATGGACCTAAATAAAATCGGTAAGGATGGAAGAGATTTGATTGATCTTGCCCAGGATAGTGACAGCTTGTGTTGCTGCAGCCGTAAATCTCCGGGTTTAAGTAGGCAAGAGAGTTAATTGGAGACATGTAGGAAGGCAGCGGTTTTGATTCAATGGTTTACTTTATTTTATTTCACTTTCCTGAAGCTTTGACAGGGTCAGGGCGGCCCGGGCGACGGTTCGGGTTGCCGTCTTCGAGAGGCACGTTCTGATTTCATAATCGTGAGTATTTGTTTGCTTGAGTTTATTTTTAAGTTAACTTTATGCACAGAAAAGCTAATCGGGACTGGGCCAACATTTTACAGTGGGATCCGAACTACTATGTACCTCCGTCGGGTGCGTGGCTTTCTATTTGAAAAAGAGTTGGAGTTTTGTAGACAAAAAGTAATTGTAGTTACTGCTGCATAATAAAAACAAACTGCAAGATTGTGTAGCAATTTAAGCTAAACAATTACTGTTGTCTTTATGTCATTATTTACATATTTAGTAAACAAATATCTAGATTAATAACGTTCTTTAACAGTCTCACTTACGAATTTTTAAAATAATCCTCTTATATTTCGATATTGTTTGTTAATAGAGGGAGGTGAAAAATAGGAGGACCAGGGTAGATAGAGAAGTGGGAGAAGGATGGAAAGTGGGGGGGGGGGCAAATATCCAACTCACTGTCGTGAAAATTTTATCTTGAGCGTTTCCTAAATTTGGCTAATCGCGAAGAATAGGATGAATGGTGATGAGATTGATGAAGGGGCAGTCACAAACATATCAGGACGAAACAACACGAGCTCCACTGAGGATTACACTGGCTGCGAGTCCGAACACCAGAGCCTCGACAGTCTGCAAAATACAGTACAGGGAAGGGAGGTTGACATTAAGTTTCCTCGGAAAGGGTCAATATTCAGATATACCTCAATAAATCTGGTAAGTTTACAGGTAGGGACAGATGATTGACTTGCGTTCCTGTGCAAGAAAGTTTCAGGTTTAAACTGTTGAAGAGTGAGCAAAGTTATTATTTACATTATTGATGCACAGGTCAATATTTTTGCGTACTTGCAAAATCTATGCATATTATTTGAAATAAACTGTCTACTTGTTTCAGTTCATTGCATTGCCATAATTGGGATTAATGCTGAAATAAATGATGGTACGAATATACTGACATATCTACACCTTGATCGTGATATCAACCAATTTCCCTTAGTTTCTTACGTAAGGTAAAGGTAAAGTTCCCCGTGCATATTGCACCGTGCTGTGCAGGCACATTTAAGGGAAGGGAAGGTAGGGCCCGACACATTCTCTATCTCGGATAATTCTTAGGTGACGTGATCAGTAGCACGCTTCGGCCGCCTTCAACTCCCAGGTTTTTTTGCAGGTACACATTGACTTGAGAGCCGCTTTAAGCAGAGACCTTCGATCATCCACCTCGGAAATCGAACCCGGGTCTCCAGCGTGTAATCAGTATATATATATTAGTAATATATAGATTATAGATAGATATAATCTTTATATAAGTAGTATATGCATAGTATATGATCTTTAAACACAAGTAAAGAATAGAGTGGTATTTTACTGATTTCCATATTCTTCTAATACACAATAATAGAAAATAGTCTAAGGAAATTCAAACATTTTTGGGCCTCACCGATGATGTCGACCTCCGTAACAGACTAGTTAGCAAAGCGCGCTACGACGCCAGGGGTCCCGAGTTTGATTCCCAGGTAAGAAATGGATGTTTGTCTAAGTCCGAAAATGAGAAAATTGAGAAATGCTAACAAACAGTATGAGGCGAGAACTACCACTTAGAGATTTTCCTTTAAAGAAAAAAGATGGCTTAGTGGTAAAGTCGACTACTTGTAATCAAAGGGTCCCGGGCCCGATACCCTGTTAAGACACATTTCACAGCGGTTAGGATCCAACTTTAAAATATAGGCTCACTACCGATTAGCCATTCTGTGCATAAAGTGGACTTAAAACAACAAATCAAACAAATCCAATTCTAAACATTGTTTTTGTGCAATGATTAAGATTTCACTTGCATCTGTAAGAGTTGGCCCATCTCAGCCAATTAAAATCCATTTTTTTTTTCACTTTATTATTCCTATTCCTCTTTAAGTTTACGTCATTCCCGTTCCTCCACTGTACTTGCTGATATGGATTATCAGGCGGGAATATGGAACGATAGTAATCTATCGATGATCAATAAACCCCGTGGACTAACACTGTGATAAGCAATATTGTGTGTCCAGCCATTAAATGATAACAACGCAGCCCTAACTCAAGCGAGATGAAGGAGATTACTCAAACCAAGGTGTCTAACCTCGGCAAGCAGTATGCTAAATGTTTCCGCTTATTGTTCGTCCTGAATTCTTAACATGGACTGTCATTTTGGACTATTACTTTTTCCTAACAATTCTTGAATTTTGTAAGAGAATCAGCAAAGTGTTATGTTTTGGGTTGCGTATGGAAAAGGTTTGTCTAAATAGAATATTTCACATTGTTTCAATAATACGATATGTAAGTAAAGGGTTTTAAAAAATATATTTAGTTTTTCATGGTTTATATATAATCTACAGGTCCCATTTGTATCTATATATATATTTTTAAAATTATATTGGTCTTTTTTTATTTCTTGCTTCCCTTTCCAAATTCAAATTCAAATTTAAATTCTTTATTTCCGTAGGCGAGGTTCAGCCTAAGGCTGTTCTGCCACTAAGGCCGTGTCATCGATTACATTTAAATTTACATTTCTTATACATATGTTATTACAGTATTAATACAGTGTTCAATAAACAGTTTGATTAGTTACAAAATCTATTGATAAAATAATGTAATAAATGTATGAATAAAATGATACAAAAATTGTGAAAAGACAACAACATAAAAATAAAATAAAATGAAAAAAATAAAAAAATAAAAAGATGTAGACAAAATATATAATATAAACATACAAGTTACATCACATTATTTGAACACAATCTCTGCTCTGCCAAAAGAAAATTCTTTAATTCATTTCGGAAAGATTCTATTTTAGATATGCTCGACATGATCTTAGGTAGGGCACTCCATATTTGTGCAGAAAAATATGAAAACGACGACTGATATGCCTGTGTGTTGCAGAGTGGAAGGTTAAATTTGAAATTATTTCTTGTATGGTGGCTGTGAATACTGGTGTTAGCGATCAACATGTCTGCCAGATACGACGGCTTGCCAGATGTAATAATTTTATGTATAAGGCAAAATGTATGCAGTAGTAGCCTACGGTACATATTGAGGATATTCTTATTATTTATGGAAGGCAAAATATGTTCACGCCTCGGGATGCAAAATATGAACAGCATGCACGCATTTTGTAATTTTTGAATTTTTGCTTGTAAAGTTTTATTTATTCTACCAAAGTACACTACGTCACAATAGTCGAGAAATGGATATATAAGTGTTTCAACTAATCGCTGCTTGATTTCTGAAGATAATAGTTTGTTAAATTTAAACAAGAATCTAAGTGTTAAAAATGATTTATTAATTTGGCGGCTAATATGCTCATCCCATGATAGACGAGTGTCAAATATTAGTCCAAGAGTTTTAACTACTTGAGCTCTAGGTATGACATCATCATTTATTTTAATTCTTGTATTGTTGCAATTTCCTAATCGCGAAGATGAGTATGAATGATAATTAGACGAAATCGAAGAATTTAATGAATTTAAGATATTTATTGAAGATAATCATAAGTCTTAAGTTTTTCCGTAATATAGCATAGAATAAGCTTTTTCTTTCGCTGATGTCGCCATTTTGGTTGACAAGTTTGTTTTGTTTCATTGTTGCCAGATGAAACCTGATAACTTTTGATTGTGATATCAGGATTGATATAGAGATATACACTATTAGTCTAGCTCATATCTCGACAATGATAAGTTGTAAACAAATGTTGTTTGCTGATGTGTCGTCTTGGTGTGTAAAAATTAAGATAAAGAAATTCAAGTGAAGCAAACATGAGATATTGTTTTAAGCCTACAGCTTATTTTCTTCATAAAATATTTCTAACAAATATAATGATAATAATTGTTTAATGTTACTTATTGTTTAATGCTAAGCATGGAACCACTTCTAATATTTCTACAATTAGTTCACAAAACATTATTGTTCAGATGATCTGAAAGACTTTCATTAGTCCACCACTATTGTTACTATTTAGATATGCTCCTAGTAATACATTTATGTAGCTTGTAAACCTTTATAGATATATTATTAACATTTTTCAAACACATTTTTAGATCTTGTAATGAATAGATCAAGAGTTTGATCTTAAGTGGAGGAGCAGTGTTTCAGATTACTTTAAACCCTCTGCACAGTTCTTATTATTCTATCTCATCTCAATGAGAACTTTGGTGTTCTGAGAAAAATGTGTCGTATACCTTTTCTTCTTTCCTTTATTGCCTTTGGAAAACCTCTCCACAGGTTAGTGGTAACGTCGTAGCTGCTAATCAAGGGACCCGGATTCGATACCCAGAGAAGGAACATAGTGGTTCCGATTCTCCTTTAAACTGTAGGTCCAGTCCTGATTAGGCTATTTGCGCATAACATGGACTTCAAACCGCCTTTGGACGTATTGTGATCTATCCCTTGCATAAGCAGTCCCGTTTCCTCAAACTGCGTTAACGACCTTTCCATGTTGTGACGGTGAGGTGATTTTTTTTTTGTAAATTTCGTCCGGAAATATTTCGTACTTTCTTTCGTAATCTAGGATACAAAAACCTTTTCTTTCGCTGATGCAGATATTTTAGGTGACGAGCTTGTTTTGTTTCAGTGTTGCCAGATGAAACCTGGAAAGGGAAACTATCAAGTTATATCGATAATTGTGAATTAAATTCAATACATGTTGAATGTTCTTTGTTTCACAACAAACCTGTACGCTAGCCCTCGTGGCGGAGTGGTTAGCACATCGCGCTACGACGCCAGGGATCCCTGGTTCGAATCGTGGCCCAGTCATTGATATTTGTGAGTGTCCATTCATCAATTACTCATCTCCATCTTCGCAAATTAGCCAAAAGTGGCACAAGAAGCGAAGTACGTAAAGCAAAGAAATCAATCAATCAACAACAAACCCATACACTGTCCCATCTATCCCTGAAGCAAAGTCACGAACAGTGTAAGATAAGTGGGTGATATCTATTGGGTAGAGCGAAGCTGTGTACGCTGCTCGAATGCTGGCAACTGCAGTTTCTTTCTCCATCTCCACGCAATCCCTTTCCTCTCACGTGCTCATTGGTGGAGCTGTCGCGCGTCACTACTTTCGCAGAGACTTGTTTCGCTCGCCTGTCCTAGAGATAACTAGGACAGAGTGCAATTGGATTTATGTACTTGCTTTTGAAGGTCTAGCTTAGTGATGGCTAGAGTCCGATTTCCGTATAAGTTCTAACGTTGCACTACAAATATCATTAAAACGGAGGAATAGTTATAGAAACAGAGAAAGTAACAAAATTCGACGAATAATTACTACGAGCTTTTATGAAAAGATATTGAGGCATGTATGATGCAATCGCTAGTTCAGAATGAGAAAGAAGACTGTGACAAAAAAGAAACTTAGTATTAAGTTACTTTCATGTTAGTAGTCTCTTATATGTAGCCTATGTGTATATACCTATGTATTACTACGCATGGAATTGTTGTTTTTTTGTCAATATTCCTTTGTCAGGAAGAATGTCACTGCTGATCTGACTTCATAACATAATAATTACAACTGCAATGCAATTCATTACAAAATCAATATGCAATTTGCTCATGTATTCTGCTTGTAAGGCTTCTTTGCCAGGCAACACCAACGCATGTTGAACGAGTTATCACGTGTATCATTATGCCTCTTACAATGAAACATCATTAATAATTCATTGTAGATTTATCTATGACTTGTTTTCTTGAACCCTAGTCTTAACATTGCATGCAACGTTAAAGATAAAATCAATTGTTAAGCTTTTTCTGACAATCGTGTACGTTTCGTAGCAATAAACGGCAAAGTGAAGCAAATATGTTTAGTTTGAAATATTACAGGGAGTACCCATGTTGATGAATGTGCAAGGAAAGCAACGTGCCATCAAAATATTACAAAAATATCTTTATACAATGCTGATCTACTTTGTAGACTAAGAAAGAAAATTTTGAATGAATGGTTTAATTGGTGTCGAAATGATCTTGTAACAGTTTCAGAATCATCCCCGATGGCGCAGTGGTAGCTTCGTCGCCCTGTCATCAAGGAATCCCGGGATCGATACAAGGTGAAGGCACATAGTGGTTCGGATTCCACTTTAAACTGTAGATCCAGTACCGATTAGCTTTACTTTGCACAAAGTGGCCTTAAAACACAAACTCAAACTGAAACAGTTGGAGAATCATACAGACCATTTGCTGAGTTCAAAGCACACAAAGGTTTCATCATATCAGCGGTACAAGAAATGTAATTGTTTTAATTAATACACTGAGATGGGTTCATTTGTGTGCTAGGCAACAATTTGATACGTTCTATGCACAATTATTTAGATGCGTCGTATTATTATACTATTAATATTAACTTAATAATACTCAGCGATGAACGATGAGACTCGGTGAAGTACACAGACTCCTCTCAGGTACAGGGGTAGTGTTAGGCAAAGACAATATTCACAGCACAGAGAAATAAAATCACATTATTGCAGTATGTATAAACTGAAAGGTTTTATTCTTTATTCATTGCAATTATAGTGCAAATATACTTGAGATGAAAGCGAGGATTTTGCTTTGTCGATGAATTGACTCAACTAAAACGCATAAACTCAATGCGTGGCTATCGGCAAGCCTATGATCACATAGACCTAGCTTGCGCCCCGAACTACCACACCAAGAGATATGCAATGATAACTGAGCCAATATTTGCTCTTTAGCCTTTTATTTCCAAATTAATCTTTGGGCTAACTTTATTATTTGATGTGGAATGGTTGCAGTATTGTGCATATCATCAATGCATGGCTATCGGCGTACCTATGTTCACATAGGCCTAGCTTGCGCCCCGAACTACCATACCAGGATGTATGCACAACACCGAGGAGTTCTTTTTAAGTTTAAAAGCTTCGACGATCCGTGGCGAAAGTATGATGATTCTTACGCGATATCCTCGCTTTTATACTATTTTTGAGAACACAGATTAAAGTACAGATGAATCACTCACTATCTACAAAAGGATACTACAACAAAACTGACATCTATACATGTTTAGAAATACAAATTCGTATAGTGAACTCTCGCAAACATGAAGATACATTAAATTACCCATAATGTAGCATAAAATACAATAAACATTAAACAAAAGATATAAATTACTAATAAGGCGCAATATTACATAGAATAACAAGGAGGTTACGCTTTCTTTCACAAAATAAATATATTAGTGACATATCTTCTACTGGTGAGGTCACATAAAAATATGGATCATATCATCTGCCCCTTCCTTTCGAAAACTAAGTTTCAGGAAGGAAGTTATCTACCTGGAGGAAACTTAGTTTTAAAGTACAAACTCTTTCTTTTTATCCTCCGAAAAACGCACCAGTTTTATGTTATCCAAGTTAACCTTATCATATAATTCTTTAGTCCTTGGAATTAGCAATGTCACAACATTATTTTCCACTTTGTCCACTAGATAAGGTCCTATCCACAACATAAATAACTTTTGAATGGTCCTATCTAGTGAGGAGCTTAAGGAATGGTTTTTAACCATCACGAAGTCTCCAACTGTCACTGTCTTGGCGTTTCCCTTCTGTTTTAAATCCTTCGACAGCTTCTTCTTCTCCCTGACTTGGGCTAAGAATAATTTGGACTTCCAATCCGGTTGGGCTTCTTCCCGTTCGGGCCAATTGAAATGAGTTAGGATCTCTCTGGGTATGGGATGGTTGAAGAATAGTTCAGCAGGTGAATATCCAGTAGTCTCAGAAATGGAATAATTAATTAACCAAACAACTTTTGATATGTATCGCGACCAAGTCTGATGTTCTCGATAACAAAATAAACGAAGTAATCTGACTATCTCTTGATTTGCTCGTTCTACCATGTTCCCCTTTGGATTGTAAGCTGTTGTGCAAACATGATGGATACCACGGCTTTTGGTAAATTCCTTCCACTGCTTCGAGGTAAACTGAGCTCCTCTGTCGCTTAGGGTAAACGTAACGTTTGGATAGTGAGCAAAATATCCTCTCTGAAGCGTGTTTATAATTTCTGTGGTGCTGGCAGTCCGTAAAGCATATGCGGAGACAAAACGTGTACCCACATCAATAAGGCTCAAGATGTACTGGTATCCATTAGAGCGAGGAAGCTTCCCAATCAAGTCCAGAGAAAGCATCTCATGAGGTTGCTTGGGACTGATATGAAGGGTCTCCTTGAGTATCCCTAATTTGTCTGGTTTACTCTGGGCACAAATTTCACAATCTCGGATGTACTGTATCACGTCATCCTTCATGCCTTTCCAGAAGTATCGTACTGTAAGTCGCTTCAATGTCTTGGATACTCCAAAATGTCCAGCTTCATCATGAATTACTTTCAAGAGAGGTTGCTTCATTACCACCGGAACACACAGTTTCCAAAGGGACTGATTGTCTGATCCTCTCTTAAATAAAATTCCTTCTTGAATGCGATAGGAACGATGCAATCTGAGGTTAGGTTCCTGAGAATTTAGAGATTGGAGTAAATTTTTGCAGAATTCATCTTCAGATTGTGCCTCTCTCCACTTGTCGACGTCATCTATTTCTCCTCTTTCGGCCCACAGGTAGTTTATTCTGAATGTCTGCTGGCTATTTTCAGGTTGAATCTGGGGTATATTATCAGCAGGATACCGAGATAAAATATCTGCCAGATCGTTTTGTCGACCAGAGACGTATACTATTTTATACTGGTACTGTTGGAGTTTTAGAGACCAGCGAGTCAAACGACTGTTCCAGTTACGGGCGTCTTGTAACCATACCAACCCTTTATGATCACTGTAGATAGTGAAAGGCCTACCTTTCAAATAAACAGCATACTTCTCAACTCCAAAGATTATGGCCAAACATTCTAACTCATGGATGGAGTAATGGCGTTCGTTCTCCTTCAGTTTTCGGCTTTCATACTGAATGACCTTCCTCTCTTCACCATCCATTTGGAAAAGAATACTACTCAATCCTTTCCCAGAAGCATCGCATTGGATACAGAATTCCTGTTCAAAATTAGGCTGTGCTAATTCAGCATCTCTTACAAGTTCATTCTTCAGTAGCTGGAAACTTTGTTCTTCCTCGTCTCGCCAAATCCAACGTTGATTTTTACCTAACAGCTTGGTGAGCGGTTCAGATTTAGCTGCAAAATTTTCAATGAACTTCCGCCTCCAGTTGGCGAGGCCAAGAAATTTCCGAACATCCTTTCTAGTTTTAGGTTTAGGAAATAACTTAATGGCGGAATTTTTGTCTGGTTGGATTTTGATAGCATCTCCAGAAACAATGTGACCCAAGTAGGTAATTTCCTTTTTGACAAATTCACATTTTCGCAGCTTTACAGTCATCCCCACTTCTTGGAGTCGCTGCAGCACTTCGTCCAGATGTTCGAGATGCTTGGAGAGTTCTTTGTCGAAAATCAGCAAGTCATCCATATATTGAGTTAGATACTCTTCGGTTTCAGGACCAAATACAGCATGCATGGCAGCTATGAAAATTGACACAGCACTAGAGATACCAAAAGGCATTCGAGCAAACATCCATTGACGTCCTTTATAGGAGAAGGCAGTACATGGTTGGCAGTCAGCTTTTACAGGGATCTGTAAATATCCAGAAGCCAGATCCAGATTTGTAAAATAACGAGCACCTTTAAATTTTTGTAAGGCATCCGAAATGGGCTCAACTGAATTTCGTGGAACACGTACAATTTTATTCAAATTTCTGAAGTCAATGCAAGGGCGTACTGTACCGTCAGGCTTGTCGACTACAATTAAAGGGTTCAAGTAAGGGGAATTACAAGGCATTATAACACCCCATTGTCTCCACTTTTCTAATTCTTCCTCCAGGAGTTTCCTTTTTGCTATGGGTATGGGATATGGAGATCGATACACTGGTTCTGTGGTGGTGAGTTCAATCCCACACTGGAAGTTTTTAATAGTACCTGGTCTCTCGGAAAAAACATCTCTATGCTTCAATAAGACTTCTTTCAATTGGCTTCTACCCCTTTCGCATAAAATCTCATTCGCATTGACCTTCTGAAGAATGTCGTCAGGACTAGCCGTCCACTGATCGACATGGGAATCTTCACGGACTTTTCTTACATACGTCCCTGTCGAAGATCCATTATTCACGAGGTCCTGCTCTACCGGAACTCCGTCTACGGTGAGGGATAACTTCTCGCGCTGTAGGTCAATTCCTGCTTCATATTTCCTGAGGAATGGGTAGCCCAAAATAAAGTCAGCTTCGAGACCTTTCAAGACAAACATGTCCTCCAATAAATTTCTTCCAGCAATCTCCAGATATACTTGTCTACATCCCACAACTCTAGTTTTGTTTCTCCCAGTGAAATCAGTCAGCCTAACATCTGGACATGGTTGTAACTGCAATGACGGCAGCTTCTCTTTAATCTTCTTCCAAATGGCGTAGCTCATGAGATTACATTCGCTGCCAGTGTCCAGAACACAAATAAAATCGACGCCTGCTACAGTTGCTTTAATTAATGGAGCCCTGGGTAAATTTTCCTTTCTAACTGCCTGTTGTAGTGCTCTATCAAAACTTTGTTCTCCTTCATTGAGAGTCAGCACAACAAAAAGATGATTGTCTTCACTATTTATAAAGCTGTCATCTGTTCCCAGAGAAGTCCAAGATTTTAGCCCAACCGTGATCGGGAACGAAGAATTCACGTTGGGCGACTGGCTAAATCCGACTGCATACCACTCGGATTAGCACTAGTCGATGGTGCCCAACAAAAGTCTCTTGTCATGTCGACGCTTTGACGTTGCTCGTTCGTCAAACGTGAAACAGAAGGTTCAAACGGAGGCGCCGTCGCTCTGAAGTTACTGGGTTCAGAGGCGTTACGTGAAGAGTCACGGGAATGTTCTTCTGGATCAGATCTGGAACGACGCGGCCCACGTGCGTAGTTGTTCCTGCCATCCCTTCTCGGAGGATTCCGCCGCCTGTTGTAATTGGAATATCCATTCCTCTGGTTCTGCATAACTTGTCTGACTCTGGGTTGTTGGTTTCCAATTCTATTTTGTCTGGGAGCATTTCCCTGGCCTGCACCTTCCCTATTCCACACAGGCTTCCAACTGTCCTGTTCCTCAAGCACCTCGAACCTTTTCAGAAAGTCGGCTAGCTGCCGTACAGTTTGAGGAGAATTAGCTAGACTCAGACTGCGAGCTCTATATGGAAGCTGGGAGATGATTAAATTCACAATCTCAGGTTCTATGTAACGGGCAGACAGATTGCGGTAGGCTGAGTAAATAGACCAGGCATATTCCTCCATGCTCATACCGGACTGCTTTAACTATCGGCGAGATCTCACTGCTGTCAGCTGCCTCTCTTTAGCCTCTTCTGAAGCATATTGTTTGCGAAAACGACGGCAGAAATCAGAATAGGACTTGAACTCTAACTGGTTTGCTCGAAACCAATGCTCAGCCTGGCCCTTGAAAAGCCGAGGAATAATTTCCAATCGGTATTCGTATGGAATCTGCATTAAATCAAAATTGATATTAAGTTCTTTTAAGTATTGCTCAGCATTCTGGGCTTCCAGGTCTCCCTTGAACTTCGACAAGGAATTAAGGTCTGCCATCCTTGGAGTTCCAGTCATTGCTGATCGCTGAGTTCTTGGCGGCGACTCATCTGGCCCGCTCCTTGAATTTCCATGCCTTCGTGTTCGCTTCCTGATTTTTGCTTGATACTGAGAGTCAGAGGTGGTGCTGGAAGAGGAGGAACTGCGATCTTTCTTCCTTTCTAGACGTTTCCTCTTTGTCCTTTCTTCATAAAGACTGTGCCGGGCCCTGCGAGATTCACGCTCTCTGTAACCTCTGTCATCGCCCGAAAGACTAAAGGTAGGTGGAACAGCAGACGCCACTTCATTAGCTCTTGAATCAGCAGTAACTCGTGGGCGACAGACTTGTTTGTCTTCTCTAGTTCTCTCTCCACCGGCTCTGTCCATCGCTTCATTTAGTTCAATGTTCATGGTTGGCAACGCTGCACTCTCAGCAACTGCAGACGGATAACCAGCTGTTCGAGATCCAGTTTCTGTTTCCGTTTGGCGGGTAACGTGCATGGTCTCTAACTGATTCGTAAGTTGTTCTACTTGAGTTTTTATTTCCTCAACGTCCTTGCTTCTTTGAGACACAACTATTGAAATCTGACTAATATTTTCTTGGACCTCAGCCCGGAACTGTATTTTGTCAGTCTTGGCCTCGGCCAACATCTGTTCTATTGTCAGCTGTTTTTCGATAATCCTATTGCACTCTCCAGTGAATCTCGAGTTAATATCCTCCACATCTGTGCGAACATTTTCCGTGGCTTTATTTACATCGGCTGCCAAGCTGCGCCGGAAGTCATCAAAGTCTATCTCTCTAGCCTGCCGGATTTCTTCAGAGAATCGAGCCCTAGTTTCCTCGTTCTCAGACTTCAGTTGTTGAATCTCACAGGCCATCTCGCCTATTTCATCTCTTAATACTTTTATAGATTCATCGTGCTGCTTACCGATATCATCCTTTAGCAACGCACATTGTCTGAGGATATCTTCCTTTAATATGCCAGATTGCCTACAGATATCAGCCTTCAGTGCTTCAGACTGTTTACACATATCAGCCTGCAATGTTTCAGACTGTTTGCAGATATCGGCCTTCAAGCTGGTAATGGAATCAGCTTGCTGTTTAATATCAGCTTTCAGTGCTTCAGACTGTTTACACATATCAGCCTGCAATGTTTCAGACTGTTTGCAGATATCGGCCTTCAAGCTGGTAATGGAATCAGCTTGCTGTTTAATATCAGCTTTCAGTGCTTCAGACTGTTTACTAATATCATTGCTAATATCGGCCTTCAAGTTATTAATGGAATCAGCTTGCTGTTTAATATCAGTCTGTAATTTTTCCATACTTTCGACTTGTTGCTTGCTAATTCCTTCAATCATGGTTTTTAATGCTTTAAACATATTTAATGGATCAGATGAACTATCCGTAGACAATGATTCACAATCTTTACAAACCAAATCGGTAGCATCGTGGCTTTCAGTTCGAATATCTAAGCCACAACATTCAAAATGTAGAAGCTTTGTACATTTCTTGCACACAAATGTGGTTTTATCTTTATCAATGTCCCGACAACAATCGGGAACATTAAGTCCTGAACTCGAAGTGAGATTTTTATTTGCGCTACGCAAATGCTTCTTGTCCATATCGAAACAAAATAACTCTGTGCTTTTCAATAAATATGAAAGTTCAGTGCTCTTGCACAATTAATCTCAACTTTAAACAATTGTCTTGCCCTTGTACACTACAAAATCGAGCCAACACGTTGAGCTGCCACTTGATACGTTCTATGCACAATTATTTAGATGCGTCGTATTATTATACTATTAATATTAACTTAATAATACTCAGCGATGAACGATGAGACTCGGTGAAGTACACAGACTCCTCTCAGGTACAGGGGTAGTGTTAGGCAAAGACAATATTCACAGCACAGAGAAATAAAATCACATTATTGCAGTATGTATAAACTGAAAGGTTTTATTCTTTATTCATTGCAATTATAGTGCAAATATACTTGAGATGAAAGCGAGGATTTTGCTTTGTCGATGAATTGACTCAACTAAAACGCATAAACTCAATGCGTGGCTATCGGCAAGCCTATGATCACATAGACCTAGCTTGCGCCCCGAACTACCACACCAAGAGATATGCAATGATAACTGAGCCAATATTTGCTCTTTAGCCTTTTATTTCCAAATTAATCTTTGGGCTAACTTTATTATTTGACGTAGAATGGTTGCAGTATTGTGCATATCATCAATGCATGGCTATCGGCGTACCTATGTTCACATAGGCCTAGCTTGCGCCCCGAACTACCATACCAGGATGTATGCACAACACCGAGGAGTTCTTTTTAAGTTTAAAAGCTTCGACGATCCGTGGCGAAAGTATGATGATTCTTACGCGATATCCTCGCTTTTATACTATTTTTGAGAACACAGATTAAAGTACAGATGAATCACTCACTATCTACAAAAGGATACTACAACAAAACTGACATCTATACATGTTTAGAAATACAAATTCGTATAGTGAACTCTCGCAAACATGAAGATACATTAAATTACCCATAATGTAGCATAAAATACAATAAACATTAAACAAAAGATATAAATTACTAATAAGGCGCAATATTACATAGAATAACAAGGAGGTTACGCTTTCTTTCACAAAATAAATATATTAGTGACATATCTTCTACTGGTGAGGTCACATAAAAATATGGATCATAGATCCAGTACCGATTAGCTTTACTTTGCACAAAGTGGCCTTAAAACACAAACTCAAACTGAAACAGTTGGAGAATCATACAGACCATTTGCTGAGTTCAAAGCACACAAAGGTTTCATCATATCAGCGGTACAAGAAATGTAATTGTTTTAATTAATACACTGAGATGGGTTCATTTGTGTGCTAGGCAACAATTATCTATAATTGGAATAACGAACAATAAGATATGAATGACGCTGGGAAAGTGCAGACTCGGAACATATACTGGAATGCCCAAAATTAAAGAGAAATATATATCGCATAAAACTTTATATAATTTAAGGTTAATTCCAATAAATTTGTCAAGTTTGGTTGTCAATTCAGATGTGCGGATGGGTTATAGTTTGTTAACATTATTAAGGAAGTGTAACATACAATTGTAAAAGGGGAAGTGTTCTTCTTTTTAATCTAATATCTGTAAAGTAAGGGGAGGGGAACACATAATTTTAATGTAAAGCAATTATGTGTTTTTTATATGTACTAAAACGGCATAAAAGCTGTTAGATCCAAAATAAAGGAATAAATGAATAGTTTGAAATGGTATCCATTGTGGTATAGGTATTTTCTACACTTATGGCGACCTGTTCTTGTTGTGGCATGGGAATTGGGGAGCGGGGATTACACCAGAGACCAACCAGACAACAGCGGTTGCAGAGAGAATCACGACGTCGAGGGGAGGTACTACCATGTAAACCTCGTTCTACAGGCTGCTGCGTTTCATATCGTACTGGATTGGTCGCTTCCCCGCTCCCCACTTCCCTTGCCAGCATTAGTATCGGCCGCCGTAACAGTAGACAACATCTTTAACAACTAAAAATGGAGATATAATGTAACAATAACGTGAGTCTCTTCTATTACAGCATTGTCGCCAGTGCACAATAATTGTTTCTTTGTACTATTTTGAACTGATTGTTAAGTCGAAACAATGCCTGAAGAACGCAGTATCATAGAAGCTGCACTGTCCTTACCCTCACATATGTTTCATTGTTGTGTGTTATATTCCCATGCGCCGTGTATAGGGTGTTCCGTATACGACGCCGAATTAGAAAATTAAATAAAAATAGGAAACATATCATGAAAATAGTTATATTTTACATATATGTAAGCAGTAACATCTCCCATTTACGTATGAAAGACAATGTCAGGCATATGTCCACCCCTACTGAGTCTGCATGCATTTACACGCTCCACAAAATTACTGATATCCCAGTCGCAGGTGTCCGTCCCTATGCCTCCAATCACCCGTATGATTTCCGCCTTCAGTTCCAAAAGGGTTCCTGGTTTGTTGGCGTACACCTGTGATTTCACAAACCCGATATGAAGAAATCACAGGGTGTAAGATGACATGACCTTTCCGGCCATTCGTGGTCAATTCGGCAAAATGTCTTTACAATGAGAACACGTTGCTCAATCGTAAATTGTTCCATATCGTAACCACAAAAAACGAGTCAAAACAATTGAGGCTACATTAATCGGCATGACAACAGATGCCAACATTGGTAAGAACAGGTCTGCCAACCTCGAAACAAAACAATAGCACTCGATTCAAATTCGGTGTCCTATTTGCGATGTTGGAGTCCAAGATTACTCTCTAAAGAATTCGAAATGAGTATGTACCTTCAGCCATCTGCACAACGCTATTCTATTAGGTTTGTTCGTTTCAACACTTGTTTTATAAATATATCGCTTTACCATCTATGCAATTGTAAGTCAGGAAACAAACACAGGTGAGAATAACTCATATTTTGTGCTTGACCATTTCTGGGAGCTCATGTTCAACATAATTCCTGAAAAATTCCACAGAAACATACAATTAGACAACAGTAGTGTAAAGTTATTTTTTTATTATTTACGGCGGGCGGACTACATGCTGGAAAGGGAAGTTGAGAACGGGGAATACGCAGCAGACCAACCAGAAAATAGCGGTGGCGCCGAGAGTTACGACGCGGCGGACAGAAGTACTACGTGAACCTCGTTCTACATGCTGCTGCGGTTCTCACCGCGCTGGATTGGTCGCTTCCCCTTTCCCCACTTATCTTACCTGCATGTAGAGCGTCCGCCGTGAGACTGGAAGAGAGCTATAGTATGCAAGAAGATTACAAAAGTACAGGTTGGATAATATTAGACTTTTGCGCAATTATTTCACTTTTTGGTTTAGTAACTTTACCTTTACATAACACATTCAAATTTGAATAAATAATTTCAGTGCACATTTTAAATATACAGTTTTAGTAAATTATTGAAATGTGCGTGTGTGCGGGGGGGAGCATTATCTCCACCCTTTCGTATGTGTATAATAAAGACATTTAAATATACACATATTTTTAATATATGTATATATTTAGCATTATTATGCTTATTGATTCTCATGTTAATCATTGGTTAGTGTAACACGTTACGACGTCAGGTTCCCTGCGTTCGAATCCCAGCCTACACTGGAGTGTTCCTTTATCAATGTTATATCATCAATCATCCTCATTGTCGCCAATAGTCAAAAGTAACAGAAAAGCTACCCTAAATAACAAAAATTATCTCATGTTGATTATTGAACATGAATTTGCTCGGTTCAATAACGTTTAGCTGTACCCAGTGGCGGCGATTAGGAGGAGCCGAGGGGTGGCCGCTATTCCACCTTTCACCGCTTTTGCCCCAGCAAATCCTTATCTACAAAGGGATATATATTGTCCTGGCCACCCCCCAGTTTTGCCACCTTGCCTCCCGGTTTTGGAACCAAATCGCCGCCACTAGCTCCACCTTACTAATTCCACTTCATAATCATAGCACTTGAACTGAAGAATTTTCATTTTGCACGATAGCAATTCGGGCGTATCATATACATGTTAACATGCATTCAAAGCTTAGTGCTTACATCTCGGAAGAGTTTTAACAAAAGTACATTATACTTTTGTCATTGCATCAATTTTCAAAACTGTTATGGTATTAATATATTCTACATTTTATTGGCATTGAGGATTTCGTTCATCCTCTAAGTATATTCCCACCAGTTTGTCATGCGGGAATTTAACTCTCTCGATGTATTTTTTTTTACACTCGATTACAAATGCAAATTTGATATTTGCTTCTTTGATGGATTTCATCATTGGGTTAAATTAGGCCTGACCTTCACCCTAACATTAAACTTTCAAATATTTGAAGTCGTTTTCCACTTAGCTTATTAGAATATTAATTCAAAACATTTCCTTGATTAAGAGTTATACATTTGAACTTAGATTCTCTGATTATGATATATCAAAATAGTCTGTGGTCGTAATATGTTGCTTTTCGGTTGTCATTTAATTAATCTTTCTTTTGGAAGGAATTATGATCACTTTTCATTGAGCCATCTTTTAATTTGCACATGTATGAGTGTCATCTAGGAATAAAAATTACGTTTTGGTATAAAACCCAAGCAACAAATGATGTGTGCGAACCATTTATGGTATAGAAAGGTAAAGGTAAAGTCTTCCCCTGTGCATAGCACCACGCCATGAAGGCGTATAGGGGGTGTGGGGGTAACGCCCCACACTTTCTTGATCCGGTCGTGAGTGGGGGTGATGTGATCAGCATCACGCCCCTGACCGCCTTTACAACCCAGGGTTTCCCCCAGGTACCCATGTTATTCGACGCTGGGTGGGCGCCGGGGCCGCTTCCACCGTTAGAAAAGTTCCCGGATTTGAACCGGCCGGGGGATCGAACCCGGGACCTTGAGCATGGTAGTCAGACGCGTTACCGACTGAGCCACCGCGGCCAAAGGTGGCAAAGGACAAACCTTTTTTCTCCATATATTCGCCATGCTCATTCAAGAACTTAACATAGCGTGATAACAGTTCGTTGCTACCATCATTGTGCTCGGATGCCGCCAATGTATGATCATACACAAATAATTACACTATTTCTTCTGTTAGAGAAAGGAAAGTAGCTGTTTCTTACTGAAATTCACCTCCTGAACACGAATATGCACTTCATTTCCTAAGATTGGCTCTTTAATTTTAAGTTATGGTATAATTCATGTTACGTATAAGCAATGTATTGGCTCTCATTTTCAATATAAGCATAAGTCATGTTACATAACAATTAATCATAAGCAATGTGGGCTTAAATTGATAAATATACCTATTAAGAGCGGCCGCAAAAGGAGGCCAGGGAACTTTCCGCCCCTCCACCCGAGATATCTGGGAAGAATTTCAACAATTCAAACTGTGAAAGTATAGCGTGAAAACATTTTGTGATTTTTTAAAAAAATTGTATTGATTTATTTCACTTCATCCTTTGTGCAACTTTTGGTTAATTTACAAAGATGGAGATGAGTGACGATATGATTAAATTGATGAATAGACACTCACAAATATACATGCGCAGGCCAGGATTCGAACCCAGAACCCTGGCGTTGTAGAGCGAGGTGCTAACCACTCCCCCACTACAGAATCCTCGACAAGAATGCTTTTCTGTTCTGTAGAGTCCAGCGCAGATAATTCTGCCGTGCAATGCGCGACAGAACTAAAGAAGCAGTGTTGCTAATGGAGCAGATAGAAAAATCGCTGCGGTGCGCCGATGCACAGCTGTTACGTACAACAATAAAATTAGAGAATTCAGGTCTATCTAACGTTGAGTTTTAAACGTCATGCATTATACCAGGACTAGGATTAATATGTACTAACAAGTGACTATGTATGTAGCTACATACATATGGACTAAAAATTCGCAAAATATGAACTAACACATAAGTAAAATTACCAAAAATGCTGCAAAGAAGACTTCTTCATACGATTCCTTATTTGAGTGATTTCAAGCAAAATAAAAAAATATATATATTATTTTTCATTGCATTAATGCACTGGTGGCGTTCTAACTTTTCACTCCCAAAACCCGTATACACTGGTATGGAACTGCAACGGCAGATAATAACATGCCAACGTGATAAACCGCTACAATTGCACCATAACACTCCTCCTGAAGCAGTATTATTATTTCCTCTCTGAGATCGGCGACAGTCGGTTGCCTTTGTTGTACATTTACAAAGGATGCCGGCTTCCACAACAATAACAAGTACATATACTGCCACTAAACGATAAGCTGCGCGCCTTTTTCTTTTGTTATGAACCAGGGCCGGCGCTAGTCATTTTGCCTCCCTGGGAGGTGGCGGCAGATGCCGCTCTATTTCGACCCCCCCGGTCATTACGCAGCAACGGAAAATTGAAAATCAATATATTCCTAACTAAAACATCAAAATATAAAATAAATAATGAGACTTCAGTAGTAGGATCAACCCGGTTCAACGCCCGAAAATGAGGCTCGGTGAGGCTCGCCTTAATGGATTTCTCTCGTAAGGCATGAGCCTCATTTTCTCGCAGTGTTGCCAGCTCACCCCAAGAATATTTCACCATGTGATATTTTACAGGCGAAGCTAACCTACAAATGGGAGTTGGCAACACTGGCAACATCAATTGCGGTTCAGTGTTGCCAACTCACCTCAAGAATATTTCACCATGTGATATTTTACAGGCGAAGCTAACTTACAGAGTAGTACAGTGGCACGGGTTCTGCAACCGAAAATGGCGCTCGGTGGCGCTCGCAGTGTTGCTAACCCCCTACTCGAAAAAATCACCAAGGTTTTTGTTTTTGGGTATAACCTAACCTCAAGCAAGAAGCTGGCAACGCTTGAGGCTTTCTCGCAGTGTTGCCAACTCACCCCAAGAATATTTCACCATGTGATATTTTACAAGCGAAGCTAACCTACAAATGGGAGTTGGCAACACTGATTAGTGGAGGTGCACGGGTTCTGCAACATTAATTGGCGTTCAGTGTTGCCAACTCACCTCAAGAATATTTCACCATGTGATATTTTACAGGCGAAGCTAACCTACGAATGGGAGTTGGCAATACTGGCAACATTAATTGGCGATCAGTGTTGCCAACTCACCTCAAGAATATTTCACCATGTGATATTTGACAGGCGAAGCTAACCTACGAATGGGAGTTGGCAACACTGACTAGTGGAGGTAGCCGGGTTCACCAGCATCAATTGGCGTTCAGTGTTGCTAACTCACCTCAAGAATATTTCACCATGTGATATTTTACAGGCGAAGCTAACCTACGAATGGGAGTTGGCAATACTGGCAACATTAATTGGCGATCAGTGTTGCCAACTCACCCCAAGAATATTTCACCATGTGATATTTGACAGGCGAAGCTAACCTACGAATAAGAGTTAGCAACACTGATTAGTGTAATCAGCTCAGTTGAGCGCCATCAATTGACGATCAGTGTTGCCAACTCACCCCAAGAATATTTCACCATATGATATTTTACAAGCAAAGATAACCTACGAATGGGAGTTGGCAACATTGACTAGTGGAGGTGCACGGGTTCACCAGCATCAATTGCGATTCAGTGTTGCCAACTCACCCCAAGAATATTCCACCATGTGATATTTTACAGACGAAGCTAACCTACAAATGGGAGTTGGCAACACTGACTAGTGTAATCAACCCGGTTCTGCGCCATCAATTGCGGTTCAGTGTTGCCAACTCACCCCAAGAATATTTTACCATATGATATTTTATTTCCAAGTCCCGGGGACACCAATGTATATCGTGACTTTTGTAAACCTCTCTCGGGAACGATGTGCCACACACACGCGCGCGCGCCTATCGGCAGATTACGTTTCGCGTATTTATTCGTTGCGCTGACACAGCGTGATGAGTAAATAATGCATTTTCTCATTTCTGAAGTACGAATGCACTTTATCGTAATCTTCCAAGTCCCGGGGGACACTAATGTTTGTATATCGTGACCTTTGTAAACCTCTCTCGGGAACGATGTGCCACACGCACGCGCGTGCGTGCTTTTTTTTATTTCTGTATTATGGCGCAAACACATCTAGAAAAACTACAATTTTGTTCCCTCTCCTCTCTGCGTGTGCTATCAATGTTGACACAATAACGCAAATTCAACAATACGTAGGCTTTGGGACGACGGAAGTTACACAACGGCAAGCCTCGTCAGTACACCTACCCCCAACATCCGGAGCGTGCAGGTACATAATAGCGAGCTGCTTGTGCGTTAGCGTGGCTTCGCCGGATGCAATACACACGATGCTTAGGTTACAACAGGTTGTTAATATTAGCTTTGGGGGGTTAATATTAGATTGGTAGAAAAATATATTAGTGGGCAATAAAATCTGAAGAAGATTTGTGTCTAGCAAAAATAAGCTAAATAGAATTACACATGCATACAATATTTTTTTTTTCTATCTACAATCATATTTTTCTTATATATTTTTTTAATTTTTTTATAGGGTTGATTAAAGCACATATTTGAGGAAGACAACACTCTACCACCAACAGATCACATATAAATAAACATACCCCAAAAAAAAATGCGCTCCATGAAAAGTTGCCCTGTGTGCAAAACAACCATATCAAGCAAAAATTTTGCAAGACATTGTCGCACCTGCGTGCCAGGCAAGCATTTGGCTGCCACCGAACTGTGTTCCGGATGCAATAAACACATTACAATTGCGTATGCCAAGAAGCATAAGCTTATTTGTCAAAGCGAAAATACATCTGGGGCCCAGCCTTCGACCTCCACCAAGAGGAAGGCAGAAGCAGCCTCCATCAATGCACCACTCGCCAAACGCGTCAAGCCTGCGATAAAAGCAGACCGGTCTGCTTTCAGAGGAATATTAGGAGATTACGTCCGATTGTCGGATGACTCTTGCGATGTTCGTAGCTTTTTAGAGGAGAAGCGAGCAGAGATAGTTTCTATTCTTAGTAATGCACTGGCTACGCACTCCACCAAATTCTACGCATCGCTACGTTGCCAGTACAAGAAGCCGTCTGATGAAATTTACAGCTTCTGCCACAACACCAAGGCGAAGACGCTGCATCTGGCGGATGTCGACAACCTCGAGGTTATTTACAACAAGTTTGTCGAGGAGCTGGTGGCAAAGCAAGAAGAACATCAAGCCAAGGGCTCGGGGGGTTCGCTGTGTGGCAAGCCTCACGAACTACGCGTCAAACTTTGCAAGTTTGTGCCTCTCTCCGCCTCCAGCTATGTTCGCTTACCAGAAGCGATTGTGGAAAAGAAGGCCGTCCTGAACATTCAGAACAGTGACGCCAAGTGTTTTCTCTGGTCGGTGCTTGCAGCATTGCACCCTGTCCACTGGAAAAACCATCCACACCGAGTTAACCACTACCTACCCTACGAGCCAGAGCTGGAAGATGCGATGGCTGGGATCGACTACCCGGTGGCGCTTTCGGACATTCGCAAGTTCGAGACCCGTACACACAACCCTCGGTTGGCTATCAATGTTTATGGCCTCACCGGCAAAGATGTGGTGTACCCTATTCGGGTGAGCGACGTAGACGACGACGGTGCGCAGGAAATTCACCTTCTGCTCATCAAGGATGAAACTCGCTATCACTACACCCTCATCCGTTCCCTCTCTAGACTTGTTTCAAGCCAACGGAGCAGTGATAGTCACCATGTTGAGGTGTGTCGCAGGTGCTTGTCAATGTTCGATGGACAGGATCAACGCAGTTACCAACATGTTCGAGGTCACAACATCGCTGCCGAGAAGCTCGCTCGCCACAAACTTTATTGCAATGCCAACGAACCGGGGGTGGCAGTTTTGCCCAAACCTGGCACCGTGGAGCATTTCCACATGCACAGTGCCATGGTAGAGCACCCTGCTATCATCATCGCGGATTTCGAGGCCTTCCTCAAACCCCTGTCCACTTGCGATCCCGATCCCGAAGTTTCCTCCACCACCCCTTACCAACTTCACGAGGCATCCAGTTTCGCATACGTTGTGGTGCGACGAGACCAACACATCATCGCCGAGCCCTACGTGTACTGTGGTTCCAACGCAGCCAAACACTTCCTCGAGAGGATGGTTGTCGAGGCCATCGAGATAGAAAAGGTACTGTTGGCCCCCAAGTCTATGCTCCCACTGTCCCCCGACGATCAACGTAGACACGACGAGGCCATCGCTTGCCCTGTCTGCGTTAAGGAGTACACCGCCAACAACCGTAAAGTCCATCACCACGATCACTTTAACGGTAGGTACGTAGGTCCTTGGTGCAACGGATATAACCTTAAGGCCCGGGACCCGCGCTTCATCCCAGTGTTTTTTCACAATGGCTCGGGATACGACTTTCACCACCTGATCAAGCATCTTGGGTACGACAACGAGGGAATCAACGTCCTGGCCCAGAACGAGGAGCGTTACATCAGTGTGAGCAAACAAGTGTCGATCCCAGAATCCGGCTCTACCGTCGAGCTTCGCTTCCTCGACTCCCTGAGGTTCCTCCCGGCCAGCCTCGATGCCCTGACGAAAAAGCTGAGCAACAAACAAATGCGCATCACCTCTGCGAATTTTCCAAACTTGGACCCCGGTCTTTTCACGCGTAAGGGGGTCTACCCCTACGAATACATCACAGACCGTACCAAGTTTGCGGAGACGTCGCTACCTCCCCAGGCGAAGTTCTACAGTCAGCTACGAGGCTCAAACATCACCGACGAAGAATATCACCACGCCCAGTCTATGTGGTGCGAGCTGGGTTGTCGAACTCTCGGAGACTACCACGACGCCTACCTCAAACTTGATGTGACGCTCCTCGCCGACGTGTTCCAGATGTTCCGGGCGACCGCAATGAAGATCTACCACCTGGATCCCGCCTACTTCTATAGTCTCCCGGGACTGGCATGGTCAGCCATGTTTCTGGTGACGAAAATCGAGTTGGAGCTTCTTTCGGACGTGGACATGATGCTGTTTGTGGAACATGCCGTGCGGGGTGGAATGGTCCAGGTGTCGCAACGGCACGCGCGCGCCAACAACCATCACATGGCTACTGGCTACGACTCCACCCAACCGTCGAGCTACATCATGCACACGGACGTGAATAACTTGTACGGGCACTCTATGATGCAGCCACTCCCCTTTAGAGGATTCGAGTGGGCTGATCCCTCCAACTTCGATGTTGAAGGTTTCGACGATTCGAAACATGGGTTCTTCGCCGAGGTGGACCTTGAGTTCTCCGAGAAGCTACAGGATTTGTTCTGCGATCTTCCCCCTGCACCCGAGTTCAAGTGTCCACCCGATTCCAACCAGAAGAAGCTCGTCATGGATTTCGAACCCAAGAAAAATTACATTCTGCACTACCAGAATCTCCGGTGGTTGATGCAGCGAGGGGTCGCGGTCCACGCAGTTCACCACATCCTCAAGTTCGAGCATTCTCCGTGGTTGCGCCCATATATCGAAGTCAACACCAAACACCGCACCGCAGCCACGTCCGAGTTTGATAAGGATTTTTTCAAACTCATGAATAATGCGGTGTTTGGCAAAACCATGGAGAATGTACGGAATCGCGTGGACATAAAATTGGTGACGAGGAAAGAGCAATGTCGCCAGCTTGTCGCAAGTCCATTGTTCAAGTCTCGAACAATCTACAACGAGCAGCTGGCTCTGATTCACATGAAGCAAGGTGAGGTGAGGCTCACCAAGCCCATCTACGTCGGAGCCACTGTTCTGGATCTGAGCAAGCTCCACATGTTCGAGACGTACTACGATATATTACGTCCACACTACGGCCACAACATCTCGCTTCTCTACACGGACACGGACAGCTTGGTGTACCACGTTCGCACAGCCGACGCATACGGGGATATAGCCACAGTTCCATCTTTGGTTAACCTCTTCGACACCTCGGGCTATCCAAAGCCGAACCAGTACGGCATCCTGGCCCGCAACAAAAAAGAGCCTGGCAAACTCAAAGATGAGAAGGACGGAGACGTGATTCTCGAGTTTGCAGGTCTTCGCGCCAAGGCCTATACCATCAAAGCCGAGGGCAGCGTTACTAAGAAGGCCAAGGGTGTCGGCAGACAGGTGGTTCGGGAGCATCTCACATTCGAGGACTTCGTGGATTGCCTCAAAACCAGGTCGTCGGTTCTAAGAGCAGAACAGCGCATCCAGAGCGTCGACCATGTGTTGACCACCAACAAGGTGAGGAAGATTGCCCTGGATCCCAACGACGACAAGAGGTGCGTCCTCGAGTGTGGAATCCACACATTGCCTTGGGGACATCGTCGTTTAGAAATAAATAAGAATTGCACACAGTGCAAATAAACCAGCATGCCTATGAACTTGTTCGGTTTCAAAAAAAAAATCATCATGGAAACTGCACCGTCCATACCAGATCATGAATTTCTACCTTCCATGTTAACTAAACTCAACGGTCTGTTGATTATTCATCTCAACAGCATTTGGACGAAATTGGATGAAGACGTCGGCAAAACTTTTTACATCTTCAACAACAATTTACATTTTTACGAAATTCCGATCGGTGGGAAACTTCAAATCACCGTGAATCCGGAAAACATAGGCGAAATCAAAATATCTACCGGCAAAAATATTTTTCGAATCAAGCACGACAAGATGCTTTCTAACATTACGTACGATGTTTCCGCAGGAGATTATTTTTACGTTCAACTCCTGGGAGATTACGACAAACTCGTTCCTCTCTTTGTAGAATTACGAATCGTCTATCCTATTATAAATAACCGTTAACCAAAATGCCTAACGATATTTTCGGCAACACCAAGCGTGTAGACCACGCAGAAGAGATTCTCATGTTGGACGTCCGAATTAAAAAGTTGAGGAGCGATTTGATCGCTTTGCAGGAGACCTTAAACAAAAGTTTAGAGTCCGAGATCGCTACGCTCCAAACGCAATGTCTCGACCCTATTCTGAAAATCGATTCCGAACTGAAAACGCTCATAAAAAATTATGTCGACGTACCTTCTTACGACAGCGTTCAAAATATACAGTTGAGCGTGGATTCGCTTCAAAATGATTTGGCCAAATTACAGCAATTTCAATCGAAAAATGAAGATTTGGAAAAATTGAAACTCGAAATCGAAGAACGAACTTCCGCAATCGAAAAGAATTTCTCTGAACTTCAAACTGTCGTGAAGGATATTGATGTAGAACGCTTGCATGTTGTTGTTTCCAAATTACAAGAAGAATTCACCGGCACGTTGGAAGAAATTAAATCCAAGTTACAGACTTTGGAAGATACAATGACGAACCTACCATCGTCAGACGAACTGCAGGTTATCGGCAAAAGTGTTGCGAACATAAAAATTCAATTGGAGGCTTATCAAGATTTCGAACACATTCAAACCACCATCGCTACGCTTCAGGCGTCTCTGGAGTTGATCAACGAAGAAATTAAAAATATTCATGCTGAAGCGAACGCGTTAACGAGCATTCAAGACACGTTAAGCACGGTTCAGCAGAAGATCGAATATTTAGAAAATTTGAACGTCGAATCCAATCTTGCTCATTTTCATCACGTGCTGGACAACATACAGGGTGACTTGGAATCGTTACGGACGAGCGTGCCTTCGAGCGAAGATTTGGAAAAATTGAAAACGGCGGTGACGGCACTATCCGAATCGAGCGACATCAAAAGTTCGTTGAGCGATCTCGAGAGTAGGGTGGCCAATCTCCCCACCTCCAAAGAATTACACGCTTTAAAAAGGAACATATCACGTATGCTGAAACGATTGGAAACGGAAACGGCGAACGTGGAACAGATTCGAGACGAACTTGCTTCGCTGGTGTCGACGTTGCCCACTTCGCAGAGCGTCGCCGATCTTCACACGCAGTTTACCGAGATGCGAAGCATCGTGAACGATCTCACCGACAAAAGTTCGAAATTGAATCAAGTCGAGAACCTTCAGAGTATTGTCGTCAACATCAGGGATCAAGTTGGAGTGCTGGAATCCACGCAGGAATCGACGCTGGCCTCTTTCGGTGCCAAGTTACAAGAACTCAACGAAAACTACAAGCAGTTGAACGTGGAAGTGAAAATCAAACCGTCGTTTTCTACAGTAACGGATACTATTGTGGAACATTTGTTGCCCGTACAAAATACACTGGGACAGCTTCACAGCAACCTCGTTAGCGTCGATACTAAATTCGCTAAACTGCATTCTCTGCAAGCCATCGAAATCAACAGCGTACCCAATCAACAGAGAATCTCCACGTTCGTCGAAGGTAACAAACTGTACATGTTGCATCCTTATCATCCGTACTACAAGTTTCTCCTCGATGGCACGATTCAGATAAATGAATTTTCATACTGGTCTCACGGCAGAAAAGCTAGCGTTCCCACCATGACCTTGATATCGAATCGTGGTGTCCAGAAAGCAGGAAATATTCCTCTGGCACGTTGGAACGAAACGCGCAACGTATATGAAATACACGAAGACGAAGATCTTACCGTTTTTGACGTGAGTGCCGGCGATAAGTTGATCATTCAAAACACGAGCGAAGTGCCACCCTCTTTGAATCCCATCACGCTGGTGCTTCTCTTCAAACGTAATCTCTAAAAAAATGTCTAGGCAAGCTATCGTCCAAGAATTGCATAAACCTGCACGCCGCAACTACGAACGTTTGGCGGTGGTAACCAAGGGCATCGATGACCTCTGGCAAAGTGACCTCGTGGAGATGAGCAGCGGCAATCTAAAAAACGTACATAAATTGAACAAGGGCAACAAGTACCTCCTCACAGTCATAGACACATTTTCGAAATTCGCATGGGCTCTACCTTTGAAGGCGAAAACGGGGATGTGCGTCACGGAAGCATTCAAGACAATTTTTCGCGAAAGCGGTGGCAGACGACCACGGTTTTTGCAAACAGACAACGGTAAAGAATTTTACAATGCCGTATTCCAAAAGTTTATTCAAAAACATGACATTCGACATTATTCGACTTTCAGTCACATCAAAGCCAGCATCGTGGAAAGATTTAATCGAACCTTGAAAACACACATGTGGAAACAATTCACGCTTCGGGGAAATTACAAATGGGTCGACATTCTGCCGGAACTCGTTAACGACTATAATCACACGGTACACAGAACAATAGGCATGAAGCCAGCTGACGTTACCAAGTCCGACGAGCAGCGATTAATTTCCAGCGTTTACTGTCCAAAGTACACACCCACGACAAAAAAACCTAAATACAAAATTGGAGACGAGGTGAGGGTCAGTAAATTGAAGCAAACGTTCGACAGGGGTTTCACACGAAACTGGAGCACGGAACTTTTTACCGTGGTTCGAGTTCTACCCGGAAACCGTCACACGTATATAATAAAGGACAGTGGCGGTGAAATTTTATTGGGGCGCTTCTACGAGGAGGAACTCTCTAAAACTAAATACCCCGACACGTACCTTATCGAAAAAGTTTTGCGTAAGAGAGGCGACAAAATTTTGGTGAAATGGCTGGGACTTCCAGACACGAGTTGGATCGATTCAAACGAAGTGATTCTATGAGTGCGTGGAATGTCGTGAAACGTCTACCTGATTCGGAAAATCGAAAGAAGAAAAGGAACGGCGAGTTGCTTCCCGACAGCATCCGCTGTCTGATCGTAGGTCCTTCAGGGTGTGGGAAAACGACACTGCTCGTGGACAATTTTCTCCTCGCACCGAATTGGTTAGATTGGAAGAACAGGCACCTCTACGTATTTTCGAAAAGTCTCGAACAAGCGAAATACAAGCAACTGATGAAACTGTACGATGGTCTGGACATTGCAACGTTCGCTTCGGAAATAAAGCCACTCGACGATTGTCGTGAAAATTCAGTCGTTGTGTTCGACGATGTCATCCTGGAAAATCAAAATGAAATTCGCAATTTTTTCACGCAAGGTCGTCACAAAGGAATAGATTGCTTCTTCCTAGCTCAAACGTTTTCCAAAATTCCAAAACAGTTAGTACGCGACAACGCTAATTTCATATGTTTGTTTCGTCAAGATCACACCAACCTCAAGCACGCGTACGATGACTACGTAGGCGGAGACATGAACTACAATCAATTTTCGGAACGCTGCTGCTCCCACTGTTGGAACAGTGACGATTTCGGATTCGCAACGATCGACATGACAAGGAAACCCAACGACGGAAAATACAGAAACAAAATCAACGACTTTCTAAACGTTGCAACGTTGTGAGAAACGACGTGTATAAATAACGTTATGACGAAACGAAAAATCGAAGACGAAAATCTCAAGCTCCGCGATTACCTCGCGAAACGCTTCAAAGGTTGGAAATCCGAGAATCGCGGATTCTACGAAGAGAAGAAACGTCAAGATCAACCTGTGATCGACGCCATCAGCGATCTAGGTAAAGAAATTAAAGGCGTCACGGAACAAAATAAAAATTTGATCAACGAACTCGTACCACTTGCAGCTAAAAGTTACGCCGTACCCACGCCTATTTCGAGCATTCCTTCGACGCCGTTCGAACTGAAGGACGTACCGGCACGACGTCAAGCCATAGGTAGCACGTCGTCGTCTTTGGATAAGATCGAGTTGGGACCTTTGGCACGAGACTACCTGAGCACGGGGAAATTCGACAAGGATGAAGTGTTCGGATTGTATCCGAGCATGGAGAGCAACGAGGGCGGCGGTGTGGTTTGGAAGATTGGAAAATCGAAGGTGACGACATTAAAATTAATTTAGGCGAGAAGAATAGTTGGAACAGGTATCCGGGTACGGTGGGACTGTGGGAACTCGTTGCCAAAAAGCAGCCGAAAGATTACACTGACGAAGATTACCAGAGTTACAAAGAAATTTTGATCATGACGGATGCCTTGTACCAGAACAACGACGCCTCGCAGAATAGGGTGAAATCGAGCAGCGGCGAGAAGTACAGAAATCTCATCAAGCCGATATGGAACCAGATCAAAACAGGCAGCGGCGTCAAACTCTACAACACCCTACCCAAAGAGTTCGTTTGGGTGGACGACGTGCGCAAGCTCATAGACCGATTGTTGGTTATTGCAGGAGAGGAGAATGCAGGCAATCGTAATTTCTACAACGAGAAGGTAGGAATTGTGGACATGATCAGCGCCAAACTTTCCAACTTCATCGTGAACGACGACAAGGGCATAGGTTACCTCATTAAAATTATCAACACGCTGCCTCCGAGATTCTGGAACGTGGCCGAAGGAAAGGGACTCGTGAACGACATCATCAACAAGTTACCTTTCGAGATGCATTTACCCGGCTACCAGTACTGCGGACCGGGTACCAAACTCGAGAAAAGATTGGAGAGAGGAGACAAGGGTGTAAATCCGTTGGACGCCGCATGCAAAGATCACGACATTGCCTACAACACCACTCGCACCGATCTGAATGCACGTCACGAAGCAGACAGAAAGTTAGAGCACGCAGCTTTCGAAAGATTCGTTAGTAGAGACGCATCGCTGGGAGAAAGAGTTGCGGCACTGGGCACCACCATCGCCATGAACACAAAACAAAAACTTGGGTGGGGTATATAAATAACATACAGTAAAAAAAAAACATCATGTCTGGTATAACCGACTTGCCACACGAACTACTGTGTAAAATATTCAAACATGCAGTAAACAGAGATTGTGAGGATATAAGAAAATTTTTGATCATAGCGAGATCAACGCCGGAATTTCGCATCCCTTGTGAAATGGCTGTCAAGGATTATCTTCGGGAAATTAGCGGCATGAGGTGCGACGATCTCGACACTCTTTTTTCGGCCGCAGGGGAAAAATTAAACAATAGGTTAGATGAACTGCATGAGGCGAGGCAGGGGAGAAGACGATTCACAGATGATTGGCATAAGTCGAAACAAGAGACGGAAGATATCATCACGCACATCATTGCGTTTTCCGAAGCACGAACTTTCTTCCTCTAACGCACACACACAAAAAAAATTTTCGATACAAATCGTGAAAAAAATATATATATAAATAACACACATCGTGAAAAAAAATCTTCGGTATATATAAATAACACACATCGTGAAAAAAAAAAAACTAAATTTCTCTAACACACACACTGAAAATTTCTCTTCGATATGACAACTGAAAAAATGAGTGACTTCCAAGCATTAAAACAAATGCTAAATTTGTCAGTAGAGTATGTAAAAATTCGGGAATTGGAAGTGGACAAACCTTACACGATAACTTCCGGTTCAATTGTTTCTACCCAGTATGGTCCCAAGGCGCGTCTGTTGCTCAACGCACAATACAGTCTATTTTTACCAGATCGATACGCTGATATGTTATCCAACGAGAAGCTAGCTATTTTAATCGAGAATAAAACTCGAATCGTGTACAAGGGTACAAAAGAACTTCTTGGTAAGAAAACAAAGCACGTAATAGAATTTGTGTAACGACTCTGCGTGGAGTATATCCTTGAAAAAAAATTACACGAAACAAAAAAATCTCAGAACATTTATATATAAATAACATACCAAAAAAATTACACAAAAAAATCTCAAAACATATATATAAATAACATACCGTGAAAATAACATATAGAGCATCAACATGAAGCCCAAGGGTGTCGTGTACCAGATACCATACTCCAATCTGAAAAATCTAGGTGCCCTCGATGGGTTACTTACCAAGAAACAACGCGAGAAGAAACGTTCTTGCTTGACGAAAGGACACGGAATGAAATTACTTCTCAGCACACCTCAATTGAGACGCTTGCAGCGTTCGCGGAAACAGCAAAAAATCGGAGGTTTCATATTCAGCATCCCAGCCATCCTGGCAGCATTGGGGGCCGTTGGAAGTTTGGCCGGCGGTAGCGCCGCCATCGCGAAAACCGTCATCGACTCGAAGAAGAACAAGGCAGAATTGGAAGAACAAAAACGTCACAACCTGGCTATGGAGAAAAAGGGGAAAGGTATAACCAAAAAACAAAAAAGTAACCTCGATGCTTTGAAGAAATATAAAAAAAAGAAAAAGCCCTGTCCAACTTCGATATTGAATCTCTGATCGAACTGTTGGGAATAAAAAACTTCAGGGGTGTTTTCATGTCTGATTCTCTACCCTCTGCTGTGAAGAAAAAAGAGTATGGCGTGGTCAACCTGGACAGTTACAAAAATCCTGGTACACATTGGATATGCTACCTCAAAATTGACGATAACAATGCATTTGTTTTCGATTCGTTCGGTGGCACACCACCTGCCAGGTTGGTGAAGTATCTCAGTGTTGCCAACCTCTACTACAATGACAAACGCATTCAGGGTTTCACCGATGTTAACTGTGGCCACCTATGCCTTTCCGTTCTCGCATACATGTCTAAAATAAATAACCCGTCGGTGGAACATTTTCATAAAGCATTGTGGAAGCTGAAACACGATGGGCGTGTTCCATCTCACGAGCGAATCTTCGATCCTGAAACTCACGCTGCACGACGACATCGTCTATCCTAAATCCGTAGCTCTGCGCGCATTCTACAGCATGTACCTCATACCTAACGTCACGCAGCACAACAACAAAATTAGCGTCGGAAGCGAACACATCGTCGTCACGCCAGGCCAATACAATCTTTCCACTTTGCAAGCTCAATTACCCAAAGGCACGTACCTTTCTCAAAATTCGGTCACGCACAGAGTGGAAATCGTGTCGGCGACGGAGACCGTGGACCTGGGCACCATAGGAGAACTTTTAGGTTTCGAGAACAACACAAAACTCGAAGCTGGCATCAAGCACACGGCAGTCAATATTCCTAAATTTCTAGCCATCGAAACTCTGAACATTCACTGCAACGTGGCGGAAGGCATGATCACTAAATCTTCGGACGGATTACTGGGAAGTCACAAGCAGACGGGAATCATAGCCACGTTCAAACCAAGTTCCGAATTCATGGAACCGATCATCTACACACCCTCTTCGCCGATCTATTTTCCAGTATGTCGCAACCGCATAGACGACATAGAGTTGGTGGTGACGAACGAGAAAGGAGAGGTGGTGGATTTCGCAGGTGCCACTACGACGGCCATCGTGGAGATCAACATATAATAAATAACCATACATAGTAAAAATGGAACAAATCGAAAGTTACGAATTGCAATCTTTCCCTCCGAACCGTCGCACGTTCGCTAATCTCAACGAAGCGAACAGAGAGATCGAATACGACGTGGACGTAGGGGACGGGTTTGTTCATCCTCACAGAGCAGACCTCTACCTTCAATTCGACGTAGTGAAGAAAGAAAGCGGAGACGCATTTCCACCCAATGCAAATTTGAAACTCGTGGACAACTTCGTGCCTCACCTGTTCTCGCAGGTGGAGGTGAGGAAACACAACACCGTCATCGACAGAATCGATTATCCAGGTATCACGTCGACGGCAGTGGGAACATTGAAATTATCCAAAACAGACGCGGCATACTATCAAGCGGGAGGATTCGAAGCAGGGACGAAAATATCAACAAAAAGTCACACGGTGCTCTTTCCCATGCGTCTGCTGCCGGGATTCTTCTCCGACTACAAAGAGATCATGTGGAAGGGAGGATTGCGCGTCACGTTTCGAAGAGCGACCAACGACAACGGCGCACTGATGCGATACACCAACTTGAACGCCGACGGCACGCCGATAGCCAACACATTACCCGAAGCAGCCAAGTGCGTCATCCGAAGCATGGAATTGAGAATGCCGATCGTGGAATACGAGACGAACTACGCCCTCAAGTACAAAGCGGAGATCTTGAAGAGTCCGCAGGTGCCGATTCACTTTCACGGTTACCAGTGCGTACAGAAGTTGGCGTCGGGAAGTCACATGGAATTCGACGTGACGACACAGTTCAACAACATACAGTTCGACATGCCAGATTTCGTCGTGGTACTCTTTCAGACCGGGCGCGATAACAACCAGGAAAAAGATTCCAGCAAGTTCGACGACTGCAAGATCAAGAACATTTATCTGAAGAATGGACGCAACGAAGTGTTCCCGCGCGAGAATTACAACCTCGACATGACCAAAGACGATTACCTCAAACTTTACGAAGCTTACACGGCTTACAAGCGCGTGACCGAGGGAAACGTGGACATGTACTACACGCCCAGCGAATTCAAAATCCGCAGGCCGATGTTCGTCATCAACACGACGAAGAGGAAGCAGGTGGTGGTCAACGATCGCACCAACATCAAAATCGTCTGCGAGTTCCACGAAGCCTTGCCCGATGACACCGTGTGCAGCGTCATCCTGATTGCAGAGAAGTCTTTCGCGTACGACGTGAAGAACGAGAGGGTCACAGAGCAGTTTTAACAGGTTTAACATCTTTTTCTTGCACAATCAGTTACAATAAAAATTTTGTGCTAGCACAATAATAATACGAATTTCTCTAGTTCAGATCAGTTACAATGTCAATTTCACCAATTATCAGTTACAATATCTTTTTTTCATCAGTTTTTTTTGCACTATAGCACGAGACAATCAGAATTTGCACAAAATTTTGTTGTTTTTACATGAGAAAATTAACAATAAAATTTTTTTATCGTTACAGATGCTGTCGAACATCAAGCACACACACACACTAGAAAAAAAAAGCATGCAACTTTAGTTTTTATAACACACACATTCTCCATCTTCATCAAAAATATTATAATAAACATATCTCACAATAAAACTCTATATCCAAAAATATTACAACATCAAATAACACTAGAGTCGTTAGTACATGTTGCATGCATTACGGAGGTCCTCTGTAGAGTTTCATGGAAGTTTGAGAGAAAAAAAAACACATGAAAACTCTACAGAGGTGTGGTTATCCATAACCACAGCCGTTAGAACCTTTTTGGGTTGAGCACCACGCACCCTGGCGAGGTTAGAGGCTAGGAATCCTAAAAAAATAAAAAAAAATTATTTGTTTGTTTGCTTGAGTCACAATACAAAAATAATAAGAGGCGCCAGCACGCGCGTGCGTGTGGCACATCGTTCCCGAGAGAGGTTTACAAAGGTCACGATATACAAACATTAGTGTCCCCCGGGACTTGGAAGATTACGATAAAGTGCATTCGTACTTCAGAAATGAGAAAATGCATTATTTACTCATCACGCTGTGTCAGCGCAACGAATAAATACGCGAAACGTAATCTGCCGATAGGCGCGCGCGCGTGTGTGTGGCACATCGTTCCCGAGAGAGGTTTACAAAAGTCACGATATACATTGGTGTCCCCGGGACTTGGAAATAAAATATCATATGGTAAAATATTCTTGGGGTGAGTTGGCAACACTGAACCGCAATTGATGGCGCAGAACCGGGTTGATTACACTAGTCAGTGTTGCCAACTCCCATTTGTAGGTTAGCTTCGTCTGTAAAATATCACATGGTGGAATATTCTTGGGGTGAGTTGGCAACACTGAATCGCAATTGATGCTGGTGAACCCGTGCACCTCCACTAGTCAATGTTGCCAACTCCCATTCGTAGGTTATCTTTGCTTGTAAAATATCATATGGTGAAATATTCTTGGGGTGAGTTGGCAACACTGATCGTCAATTGATGGCGCTCAACTGAGCTGATTACACTAATCAGTGTTGCTAACTCTTATTCGTAGGTTAGCTTCGCCTGTCAAATATCACATGGTGAAATATTCTTGGGGTGAGTTGGCAACACTGATCGCCAATTAATGTTGCCAGTATTGCCAACTCCCATTCGTAGGTTAGCTTCGCCTGTAAAATATCACATGGTGAAATATTCTTGAGGTGAGTTAGCAACACTGAACGCCAATTGATGCTGGTGAACCCGGCTACCTCCACTAGTCAGCGTTGCCAACTCCCATTCGTAGGTTAGCTTCGCCTGTCAAATATCACATGGTGAAATATTCTTGAGGTGAGTTGGCAACACTGATCGCCAATTAATGTTGCCAGTATTGCCAACTCCCATTCGTAGGTTAGCTTCGCCTGTAAAATATCACATGGTGAAATATTCTTGAGGTGAGTTGGCAACACTGAACGCCAATTAATGTTGCAGAACCCGTGCACCTCCACTAATCAGTGTTGCCAACTCCCATTTGTAGGTTAGCTTCGCTTGTAAAATATCACATGGTGAAATATTCTTGGGGTGAGTTGGCAACACTGCGAGAAAGCCTCAAGCGTTGCCAGCTTCTTGCTTGAGGTTAGGTTATACCCAAAAACAAAAACCTTGGTGATTTTTTCGAGTAGGGGGTTAGCAACACTGCGAGCGCCACCGAGCGCCATTTTCGGTTGCAGAACCCGTGCCACTGTACTACTCTGTAAGTTAGCTTCGCCTGTAAAATATCACATGGTGAAATATTCTTGAGGTGAGTTGGCAACACTGAACCGCAATTGATGTTGCCAGTGTTGCCAACTCCCATTTGTAGGTTAGCTTCGCCTGTAAAATATCACATGGTGAAATATTCTTGGGGTGAGCTGGCAACACTGCGAGAAAATGAGGCTCATGCCTTACGAGAGAAATCCATTAAGGCGAGCCTCACCGAGCCTCATTTTCGGGCGTTGAACCGGGTTGATCCTACTACTGACTTCTTATGCTATTTCAATACTATTCAGCGCAAAAGAATATCTCGCTCGATCACAGTTTTCAATAGGCTTATTTTTTTCTTCTCTTCAAATTTTGCCGCTCTGGGCGATGGGACGGTTCGCCCTCCCCTTCCGCCGGCCCTGCTATGAACTTGGTCACCCATCAAAGCATGGCAATTTTAACACAGAAAACAATATGTATCGCATTAAGCAGCAAAAATGACAGCCTCCTCTATGCAATTTCTACAAGAACACGTGCCGGAGCCAGAGTTGAAATGATGTTGGAGCCACATAATTTATTTATTTTGAATAATTCCAAAATTATGAAATATGAACAATTTGTTGCTGCTGTTCGCTGCTCTCTTGCCAAAATGCTTTATTGGGATGCTAACACCATGACTGGCTTCCTCCTTCATGAACTCGTGCACGTTGCTTAGAATTTCCCGAGCTTGGCTATGCAAGGTTTTTGATTTCAACTTCGACAGAACTGGAGGCATTATGGAATTTAACGTTCATTAGCAAACACACACTTTTACATAAACACACGCAATACACGCACACAACGTCAAACCGGTCAAATACTTAGTATAAAATAAAAATATGGTGCTTCCAATCCAACAAAACTCACCGCCACTTTACCTGCTTTCCCCTTCCGTGACAGAAATAGTGCTTCATTATTACAGTTGGCAACACTAGTTACTAGCTAGCCAATGAACATGCACTGCATAAAAGAAGCAACGACTACGCCGTGCTATATTGCCACATTGCCGTCCCTGCTGACCGGTGGGAACCGCGAGCTGGAGCGCTGTTCAATTGTTTTCAATGAAGTTTGCGCGAGTGTGTCCAGGAATGGAATAACAATATGGCAACAATAGCGAAGGTTTTCGAGCAGGGTAGAACACGTGATGCTAAGAGAGAGGGAGACGAAACGAAAATACGTTTCTACGCAACGGCAAATTTACGTGTGTGGCACTCTAGGAGAAAGTATCATTTCCTTATTGAAATAGACCTCTTGAACAACAACAAAAAAAAAACCACTGAAAAAAACACTAAGAAAATGTAACTAAATAATACTATGAATGTTGAATGCCCACTCAGTCTGCCACGAGACATCATCCGCCAGGTGATTCCATTGTGGCAGCCGTAATGCCAAAACTTTGGTTTTATTTTTTGGGAAGTTCTAAGTCTGTCATTTAATTTGGCCTGTGTTATATTGTGGTTGCCATGTTTCTTGTTGGAAAAACTGATAGTAAGAGACCTGCAGGAAGGCCAAGATGAAGATGGAGACATAGCGTTAAGATGGAAATAAAGGAAATTGGTAAAGGATGGAAACGATTGGATTGATCTTGCCCAGGATACGGACAGGTGAAAGGCTTGTGTTGCTGCAGCCATAAACCTTCGGGTTTACGAATACTAGAGAGTTAGTTAGATAGTTATCTTGTGAGGTTCGCTAGCAAAGGTGCAAAAATACTTCCGTGAATACATGACATGTCGGAATGGAGAGCTGATGTTGATTTTACGTTGCCAAACATCCACCAGTGTTGCCACGTCGCTGAATGTACTGCATATAGGAATTCTAACAATACTCTGGAAACACTGTTCAACTGATTGTAAACTGGTTAATGTTGATGGGATGTGAAACAGCAAAGTATGGCGTCATACACTGGAATACGACCATCAAGACCGTCAGAAGTGGTGCCATATATACTCGAGTTGAACTGTGCCCCCTCTCCCCCACTCTCACTCTGTTTCGCCAAGACGAGAGCCAAACAAACTTTTTGTAATGTCATTTCCGTGTTCAACATCCTCAGATTAGTAAATATTGGGTACTTTCATTTATGTCACAAATATGTGTAGAACATTGATATTGGCAATGGTATAGTGGAACCACAAGGAAAGAAACCTGCGCAGACCCCATCGCGCTGGCGGGTGGGGGAAAAAGACAGGAGAAAGGAGCCTTCAGAGCGGCCAACGTCAGTGTTGCCAGACCTATTGATTTCTCGGTAGGATTCCATAATAAACTATTGCTATGGCACCTCCGACGGCCTGCTCAAAAACAATTTTCCTGGTCACCTTACTTGAACATGGAGGGGAGAGTGGAACTCCACTCAGCCATGAAAAGTGCTGTTTGAACTGTGAAATTATGCCAAACGATGTGCTAGGACATTATTATTATTTTATTACTATTACTGCATTACCATGGGCGTCCGGAAGGGGGGGGGCGACCCCCCTAGAAAATGAAAGTCAACCAAAAATTATACATTTTTCACATATAATTTCATTTCAGCTGCAATAATGTGTGTTAATTATTTCATGGATATGATACATTGAAATTTAAGCAATGTTTTTTGAGGGAACAACACTATTATTGGAGAAAATGTACCTTCTTTGCCCCCCCCTGGAAAAAAATACCTTCCTTGCCCCTGCCTGGAAAAAATCCTGCGGACGTCCATGTACATTACTATTTTTAGGTGGTTGTATTTTATCCCACCCGAAAATTGAGTTGATTTCAGTTACAGTAATTTACATCCATTATTATAATAGGGATGTAGAAACGTGATAATTTCAAACTCAAGCGGTGTTTTCTGAGAGAGCAACATTATACGGAGTAATATGCCTCGTTTACCCGCCTGATAAAAATACATTGTTTCCCCCTCGCTGGAAAAAATCTGCAGACATCCTCTTGCCCCCCCCCCCCCCCAGTGCGCACGCCTATGCCGCCCCCGAGAAGGTTGTTCATCCGCTACTATTAGATCATCGGATTTTGTAGCAGATCTTCTGGTTTCCCAATGAACAATCTCCCGATTTTTTCAAGTCTGACCTGGCAACACTGCCCCGAGCACCGATAACGGCAGGGAAGATGCGCGAACGCTTTTGAGGGAAGGTTTTTTTCTTTGTGGTCGAGCTATACAAATTTCAAGGGAGAGTCAAGTGAAAAGCTTCATTTGTTTTTGTTTCTTATCTAGTAGATTTCTGTTTGTAGGGTTGCACAAGTTGCTGCACTTTAGCACAGACCCATTGTTGATATACGTATATTTTCAACTTTGAGTTAGTGTCTGTGTACCTTAAGAAGAATAAGTCTTTGGGGTCCACATGCAGTCACTTACGAGCCACTGCGAAGGCCTGTCCACCCATCTGCCTGCGAACTAAGGCCATTGTCGAACTTTCTCCTCCATTAGTAAACGTGCTGGTGTGATAAGCATGCACAGAGATATTGAATTTTCATTTCCCCAGAAATTTCTGTGAGTTTTAGGTTGACAGAAGGCAAATCACATCCTCTTCACTGGTGCAAGTGTGTATAGGAGGCGCCATGTTGAAATTAACAAAAATTGTGGCTTGAAGCTCACTTGATTAGTGTTGCAGACTTGAGGTCGTTTTGTAAATACCACTTGATTGCTTGTGTACTTTTGAGATGTATACACTCTGTCCTACATTTATCTTATTGGATTCTTAAGAATTTCATTTGACTTTTGTAATAAGGGGTGTCCCAAATAAAGTTTACCCACCCCGAATGTATGCTGATTTGATTAGTGTTAACAATTTGAACACATTAAAAAATATGTTTAAAAGAGCGGCCTGCAGATAGGGGAGGCCACTTTCAACATCTCCTGGAGTGGCTTATGTAGATTGGATTGGATTGGATTTTATTGATTTGTTATTTTAACTCCACTTTATGCACAGTAAGCCTAATCGGGACAGAACCTACAGTTTAAAGTTGGATCCGAACCACTACGTTCCTCCACCGGGAATAGAACCCGGGATCCCTTGATTACAAAGCGACGACTACCACTGCGCCATCGGGGAAGCCGGCTTATGTAGATGTACACTGTAAAGTATTATGGTAAATTTTGATAAATTTACTTAAATGTTGCATTTGTATATAATTCACACAAAAACGTATAAAGACAGTTTTGTAATTGCCTTCCATATGGGTATATTTTTATTTAGGACACCTTGAATAAGGTAACATTGGTCTGGTTTAACGTGCACCTTGTCTACTATATACAGGGTGTCCGAAAAGTCACGCAAACCCGGTGTTTACGGCTGTATAACGAAATAGCGAAACGAAATGAGAAGAAACGCTTTCTGCCAAGATAATACCCTGTATATTGGGAAAATTTAGAAAGACAAGCATATGTAAGGACATGCATGATTTAATAATAAATAAGCAAAGTGTTGCTAAAGGCGGATTTTTTTTTCTGCATTGATGCACAGAACTCACTGAGGTAAATTATTGTAAAATTTCACAATACCAACGAACAATTTGGATGGCCATCTATTGAATTTGACAGAAAAATAACTTTGACGAAGTTTCAAAAACATTGCACAAAGGAATAAATGGGCTGTTCCAAAAATCGAAGTTTTCACAATATTACGAGGGACACCGGCAACACTGTTGCTGTAACGTGTCACTAACAGACGTGTTTCACTTCAGGCTATCACACTAAGGCACTACCCAAAGGAGAAAGTTGGTTATTCACGAACATATGCAATAAATTATATACACCTTGCAACCCTGAAATGTGGGTAACAGTAGAACGTGTATCAATTGTTATGTTTTCTGTGCCTTAGGTGGTTGCTGTTTTGCCGCGAACGGCATTCCAGATTGTGTCTACTTATGCTAACTACGTATGTATGTTTTCAAAATGCCATATTCTACATAGGAAAGAGTGTTTATTGTTGAAGAATATATCCGAACATCGTCATATTCTGGCGTAAGAGAAGCATTTAGTGCCACGTTTCCGACTACTCCCTCTTCAGATAAGTTGTCAATTTTTCGTACATATGTCAGTATATGACAGGCAACGTTCAGGGCGTCCTTCTGTGTTAGGAGCTGATGTTCTGCAGCGTGTTGAACCAAGAATGGTGACGTCGCCACAAAAGTCTGTTCGGAAGCACGCCTCAGAATTGGACTTACGCAAGTCAATTGTTCACAAGGCTATACGGAAATTGAAATTTTACCCGTATAGAGTTCGTGTTGTTCATGAATTGAAAGCGGTGGATGTCCCGGCACGGTTGCGTTACTGTCATTGGTTTCAATCATTCGTTCGACAAAATGGTGCCAATGTACTGAATAAAGTTATTTAGCGACGAAGCCTGGTTTCAATTGGATGGGTATGTCAACAGCCAAAATTCCAGGCATTGGAGACAGAAAACCCACATCAGTTGCATGAAATACCCTTGCACTCTCCGAAAATCGGTGTATGGTGTGGAATATCGCGACGTCGTATTGTGGGATCGTTATTCTTTGAGACAATAGTGGATACCGCTGTGCACGGGGATCTCATAATGCAATTTGTTGCTCTCCTGGAAGAAGTGTCCCTCGTAATATTGTGAAAACATCGATTTTTGAAACAGCCCATTTATTCCCTTGTGCAATGTTTTTGAAACTTCGTGAAAGTTATTTTTCTATCAAATTCAATAGATGGCCATCCAAGTTGTTCGTTGGTATTGTGAAATGTTGCAATAATTTACCTCAGTGAGTTCTGTGCATCAATTCACACGATTTGCAAAAAATAAAATTCCGCCTTTAGCAACACTTTGCTTATTTGTTATTAAAACATTCATGTTCTTACATATGTTTCTCTCTCTAAATTTTTCCAATATACAGGGCCTTCTCTTGGCAGAAAGCGTTTCTTCTCATTTCGTTTCGCTATTCCGTTATCGGTCGTAAACACCGGGTTGCGTGACTTTTCGGACACTCTGTACTAACGACATCTTGGTTCTAAAGAGAGAAAAATAGTCAACAGTGGTTCACTTGATTTATATCCCCCGATGAAGCAAGGGCAACCGGAGGTAACACGCTTCTCGAGGTCCCGAGGTTCTCGTCAAACGCCTGGCAGGAGATAATCCAGAAGGAAGAAACGGACATGGGAGCTCTCTGTGAGATTACTCCTAGGCTCTGCGGAAGGCGGCGGACAATAACGTTGTGACAATCGGAAACTGAGGAAGCGCCTTCTAAATCCGAAGGGGAAGAATTAAGGATTTGTTGTCAGCCGTGATCGTCACGGTTGCTTCCACATACAGATAATTTGTACCACAAGATGACTGAGACGAGCAGCCGTACGACGCCAGATAAGTCGCTGATTAAAACCAGATTTTCTTGCTGGCTTATGTACGTAGATAGGAGCAGAGTAATGCTTTAAATGGAACAGTCTGATTGCATGACGTCATCATTGCCAATGTACAACGCATCATTTACCTTTTATTACCTACCATTTAAATGTATACTCTGTCTCGGCTATCTCTGGGACAAGGCCGCGCATGGCGGCAGAGAAGGGGGGAAATCGAGTGGTATACACTGCTGCGAAGGCTGGTAACGCTAGTCGCTTCACCCCCTCCATGCAAATTCGTTCCTTCTCACGTGTTCATTGGTGGAGCCGTCTTGCGTCACTACTTGCGCAGAGACTTGTTTCGTTCGCTTGCTCCAGAGAGGAGGTGTAATCCCAGTTCCAAACTGGATTAATTTCTGTTTTATTGCATATTATATTGTACATAATTATAACTTATTTAATGTTTTATTATATGACACGTGTAAATCATTTTGTGATATTGTGTAAATTGTACACTAATTAATGATTCACAACTTTTTATATATTAGTTTGGACTGAAACTTACATGGATGTCAGTCAATACTGTCTGCCTACGTTTCATACTGAAATAAATATACCTCGAATAAAGTAATTTTACAGTATATGTTTTGCACAAATTTATGACTAATAACTGATTATGTAACTGAAGCTTATGTAGATGTCCAGGTTGCTCACTTTTTATTGAAGTCAATGCATCCAATTTAGTTTCAATAAAGTATTAATAATGGGATTTCGCCTAAGGTTAGAAGTGACCACAGAAGAGAGAAGCTGCTTTCAAAACTACATCGGTAGACCGGAACCTGAGCTTAGACAACGAGGTCCTTTGACTCTATTCGTGTTTCTTGAGGCTGGCTTCAATTCTTGTGTGGCGTTACCCAGAGTAATCAGTCTGTATTTTTGTGTGTTACCATCTGAAAACCACCGTCAGTGTGTATCACCAGAACTGGTTTTGATTATGTCTGTCTTATTATCACTTAGTAATATGGAATCTTTGCATGAAAACAATGTTTCACAGTCTGTTCGCTTGGTAAATTTCTGAGACCATGTTTTTTATGGTCTTTGACATCAAATTTGAAAATTCTGCCGAAGAGTCGTTTAGTTTTTAAACCCATGTTCATGGCGAAGATCGTTCTAAGGGTCCATTTCTAGCAACGGAGAGCTTCAAGCATCGTCTGACGCCTTCATTAAAGGGAATAGACGAGTCACATCCCATGGAGTCTCTCATTCACTAATACACGAAGTCATCACTAATCACCTTGACTGCAGGAAACGTTTACAGGTTGTATCCCACAAATGTTAATTAGTCATATAAAAAATAGCCACCTTTTCTCTAACAATAATTATGTGACAGGACTTTGTTCCTGAATTCCATTGTCTAGTTGAGTTGGTTGGTTTACCATCCCACACTATTACACAGTTTAAACAAACATATTTTGCCATAGAAGACTACTCTGTTTAATCCATTAAAAAGGCCATAACAATAAATAGAGATGTGCGATGTGCAATAAAATAGAGTCTATGGCTGCAATTTAAGACAGAACGTCGTTCTCTTGCATGACAATGCTTGGAAACATCCAGCTATAAAGATATACCGGGTGGTACAAAAGTTCCGGAACGGTCACATATCGTGAGAAATACACATCTACCCCCTTCCATATACTCTATTGAAAGGTCTTGACGTGCAGATTACGAATCTGCAATTGCTTTCACTCTAGCTAAATCAGGGGCGAGTTTTTTTTTTTTTATTATTTAAAATCGCCATATCTCCGTTCCTAATTGAAATAGGAGGATTGTTGATAGCTCGTTGAACTCGGAATGAAGTCCTCTTTCCGATTCTACAATACAAAATGGGCATTTCCATTTAAAACTTTACAGTTGCCCCCCGCTCCTTCCCCCAGGGGGCGGGGGTGGTGAATCAAGTGTGATTTCATTGAATAGCTTTCTTTCACTTATTAATCACGTATTTTTTCGTTTTCCGATTCGATGTGTATTTCTGACGATATGTGACCGTTTCGGGACTTTTGTACCACCCGGTATGATTTTCCAAACAATTTTCATTACAAAGTATCAACAACGTACAATCATTATCAAGCATCGACTGGCATATTCTGCAATCTGAGCACTGTTGGAGTATAATAACGATAATTGAGTATTATGATACCATCCATTTAATTTTTGCCTCTTTTGTAAGTGTCCCAATGTTTGTGGTTGCTGTATGGAGATACAGCTAATTATGAATATACTCGTATAATAAATTATCTTTTCAATGCGATCTCCCTTCCTGATACTTTATTTTTTTTTTTAAAAAAAGCCCTGAAACACTGTGTACAAAGATACATATTTGCATGTATGTATGTATATATGCAAATATGTATGTACGTATATGTACATATAACTACGTATTAAATCTTATGACAATAGAACAATGGATAGTCTTTCTTGACGAAGAAGACCAATTTACCTAACTCACTGACGAAGCATCTTTCGTGCGCGACTTAAAACAAAGGTCCTGATTACGAGTTCTGTATGAGATATTCTCCGTGCCAAGCCTCAATACATTGCTCATTATTAAATTAAATACTTTTATGAAAGCAATCATATAGGTGGGTTTCATGTGACGTCAGGATGCGCACAGACGAAATGTTTGCGGCGAATTTTACCACAATGCAACAGTTTGTGACGTAAGTAAACCACATCTAAGCAAAGAAATATGAACTGATCTCAAAGCATTTAATAGTGTATTAATTATCTTACTGTTTCAGAATCAGATATTAAAGTTGTTTTCATCTCATATTTCACGTACGTTTTATGCAAGTCTGCCATGTATATTAAAGCTATCAGGTCTGGAAAGTATTTTGCGAAATGAGGAACAATTTTGCTGCTTTACGTTTATTTTAAATATGTAGTGAATGCAGTCACCCTTGACTTCCAATTTCGGGATAAAAATGAAACGTGCAAATTGCCAAACGGAGGGTGACTTCATGCGAGATTCCCATTCCATGAATTTTCACTGAGCTTACCTGTTAGAGTGATGAATAATATTCTTAATCAATATTCGAATATTCGCCAATGAAGCTGGCCTCTCCGATGGCGTAGTGGCAATCAAAAGGCCCCGGATTCAATACCAGGTGGAGGCGGATGGCAAATGGCTCGGATCACACTAGAAACTATAAGTCATATCTGGATTAGCCTCTCTGTGAATAAAGTGGACTTAAAACAACAATTCGTTCCATTTAAGCTGCTAATAACGCAAACAATAACGTTTGTATTTTTTTGCCTCATTTTACGTATCTTTCTGTTTCTATAGGTAAGTGTGGAGGACTTATACATACGCTCTCCGCATTGTGCTGCTTTAGTGCGGAAGGCGTATATATACGCTTTATGTTTGTTTCAACTATATTCAATTTACTGTGGCGTATATAGTCACACTGACGTTTGATGAGATGGTCTTAGCTGTAGTAGAAACAAAAAATAGTAGCAAGAGAGGAAAAAGATGAAAAAGAAGAAGAGGACACTAATTTTTCCTTACTTCTTCTTTCTTTTCGTCTTCTTCTTTTTCTTCTTTTTCCTATCTTTCTACTATTTTCTTTTGTTTCTACTACAGCTAAAACCATCTCATCAAACGTCAGTGTGACTATATACGCCACAGTAAATCGAATATAGTTGAAACAAACATACGCCGAATTTATACGCCTTCCACACTACAGCAGTACAAAGCGGAGGGCGTATACTGAATATGAGGGGAAAAAACCCTAAATTTTCCAGTAGCAACTTGTTCAACAAATTCCACACTTAAGGGGTTGAGGCGATGCAGATGAATGAATGTGTGGCAGAGATGAAGATTGGTTGATCGATCGAATTGGTGTTTTAAGTCCACTTTATGCACAATAAGGCTAATTGGGACTAGACCTACAGTTTAAAGTCGGATCCGAACCACTATGTGCTTCCACAGGGTCTCGAACCCGAAACCCCTTGGTTACAAGGTGATGACGCTACCACTGAGCCATCGAGAGGCTCTAAGCGATGAAGAAACAATACGGGGTGAAACAAACACGATGGAACATGTATGGTGTACTTGAGATTGGACCTAAGACTCCTATTTCGGTAACTATTTCTGATGATATTTAGCCACCAAGGTCATGTCTTTAATTCACGCATATTTTTCGTATATTCTCCAAACATCAAATTTACTTACTGCGATGGCCTGTTGAGACGAAGCTTAAAACGCGACAACGAGAGCGAAGAGGGAAACTGGGAAACAATTCTCCTTGAAGCTAACATTTTCGTGTCACGCAGGAACAGTTTCTATGCTTTGCATATCCGACTCGATATAACGTTTCAATGACAGTGGTTCGCATGGAGAGAAGCTTGTAAGATTCCTTTTCTTCTCCCAGCATTTTCCCAACTTCCCTGTTCTCATTACAAAGGCAAACAAATGGATGTGACTCAAAAACATACTCATCTATCTAATATACAGTATCATGTACGTTGAATGCGACAGAGTAATCAGAACTGCAACCATTCTGACGCATGCGCCGTTGCCCTTGCCCTGGGAGAAAATTAAGTTCGTAACTCAGTTCCCCACCTTACTAACGACGAAACACAGTTTCGACGGGGGGATAAATTATAGCTTTTAGCAAATTATTAAAACCCATTTTCCTTCATTTCCTTTTTAAATTGAATCTACTTTACCTTGTCTGATACAATGTTCAATTTTAGAATACACTTCTCTCGTGTTGGTTCACAAGATAACTAAATGGTTTTCTTCTCCTTTTTATTCACAAGCGTAAATAACAGTTTTATGTCGAAAAGTTAAGAACATGAGGTTATTTTTATACCCACCAAATCGATCAATGGAAGCGATCTAGCATTTTGTATTTATTCGCTCTAACCGAAAAACAAAAATCCTCTTGTCCTCAATCGTAGGGAAAGTGTATTAAAAGCAGAAATATGTTTTAATTTTTGCATTTACTTGCATAATATTTGACTTATACTCATTATCAGTGGCGGCGATTGGGTTCTAAAACCGGGGGGCAAAGACAGTATATTTCTCTTTGCAGATAATGTTTAGCATAGTGCGGGGGCAAAAGTGGAGAAAAGTGAGGGGGAGGGGCAACTGCCTCCTCGTCCCACGTAATCACCGCCACTGTTCATCATTTGATTTGTATTCTTTGAAGACCGTATGTTATACTCAAATAATTTGAGAGAAAATGCAAGAAAGCTATTTCAAAATAAAAATTGGTATAATAAGTATTAGTTGGTGGTTCCAACTATTTTTGTGACCATCTCCAAACCGATATTATACCAAAAATGTTCGATTTCAAGTCCATGTTTAACTTGGTATTGAATTACATAGGTATGGTGAATACTTCCCTATTCACTTCTTTATATATCGTCGAGAAGAAGATCTTCTCACTCGACTGCGTATTGGTCACTAGCTGCAAGGGTTCGATCCTAAAATGGGTCGTGTTTGTAATGTATTTTCAATTATTCGGCATATTCTGGTTGAATGTGCAGAATTTGCTTTCCCCAGGCAGAATTTTAACCTTCCCAACTATTTGCCATCCCTGTTGGTAGATGACTGCGTTTTATAAAATGTTTTTACATTTTTACGAAGATCTGAACTCTTCCACTGTCTGTGAGAAACCTATTAGTTTATTCTTGCTTTTTAATGTGTTGTGTTTGTGTTATGCAAGTTTATACCCTTGCATTTATTACTTTTCTGAATGGGCTCTTTACACCCCTTATTTTAATTATTTAAGTAAGAATTTCAGATAAGGGAATATTTCCCCGTATATATTGAAAGGTGCACTAAACTACACTACACTACAATTCGATCAATCAATCAATTATTTTTTTTCTTGGAGTTTAGATTTTGAGTTATTTTATTATTGTTATATTAATAATTTTATTAATTGTATTATTGTTAAACTAATAATTTTATTAACTTTATTATTGTTAAATTAAATATTTTATTAATTTTTTTAATGTTAAATTAATATTTTTATTATTGTTAAATTAATACGCAACGCTTAAGCGTACAACTAGGTGGAGAGTTAGAAATTTGTAGTCACAGTTTTCTTTTTATTCTTTAAGATTCGTCACTGGAGCTCAAATTTCTGGGAACAAAGACTGACCAAGAATCCATGCAAAAAAAGTGATTATCAATCTATAAATTTCACACTAATTTTTAAAAAAAAGCAATTAACCCAGCAATCAGTCAGTTAGTCAGACAGTCAATGAGTCAGTCAATCAGTTAGTCGATCAATCAGTCAATCAGTCACCTAGTCACCTAGTCAGTCAGTCAGTCAGTCAATCCGTCAGTCAGTCAATCAATCAATCATTGTACCTACTTTTTGGCAATAATTATTTTTCAATAATACACCTTTCACGATGAAATTATGTCATTTTTCTGGTGACATGGAAAAGTAGATGTCGTAAAAATGTTGCACATTTATTTTCAACTGCACAATGCGTCTCCCAACCGCAGTGTTTTTTATAAATCGAATATCGCTTACCACCAGGATACAGACGAGACGTGACGCAGACACTATTACTATTAGAAGATAGGAGAATAGCTATAGGGGGAGGGGGAGCATCCCTACTACCACTACATTGCCCAGGCTCCATCTTCCTATAACGCGTACGCCTCAGGAGCGCATAGTGGAGTTAAAATACATTAACTTCTAACATTGTGATTAATGAAAAAGTTAAAATTCAAAAATCTCTCATCCGAATTGATGGGGGAAATCCTGGAACTACAACATTATTAACAATTATATCGAGACGTGACAGGATTTCGTCTTTCCAAAATTCGATGTGACGCCAAAAAGTATTGCAAGAAAACGACTCGAGAATGAAACAGACTTCTGTAAAATTGAAACTAAAACAAGACCAAACTTAGTAATTGTAGCTTTCCTGGCGACATGATTCGAAAGGAGGGCATGAACCTGTCGCATAATAGACTGTTATATAAATGTAAACAACCCTCAGCTTGTATTCTAACTCACGCCAGAATATATCGGCAAGCTCAAAAATCTATATTTCTCCCATTTTTAGTTAATCAACAAATATTTTCATTTTTTAAATTTTTCTTCTTTTGTGTCAGTATTCACATTTTTATATTCATTTTTACTTTTTTATTCTTAAATTTTTCATTTATTTTTTACATTTTTAAAAATTTGATTGTAGTAATAAGTCACTATGATAACTAGCACATGTTTTTTTGAATTAAGTGTTATGCGTATGCACATTTTCATTGTTATTCCAATATGCAATTCACACTTGGGACAGAATATATACTCCATGACCAACAGTGGAGGAAACGATAAATATAAATGACCCTACCAATGTAGTCAATGGTGCAGAAACGCCACTCCCAATCAGAATTCACTCCAGTTACTTTGATGAGTCGCCCATTAATATCCGCCACAGCAATTACAATATAAAGGAACAGCTCGAAGCTGAAATAAATAGATCTGAAAATGGCTTTAAATTATGTCATCTAAATATTCAAGGTTTACTCAACTCCATAGATGAATTTAAAGAAATGATATCGAACTTAAACTTTGACCTGATAGCCATTACAGAAAGCTGGTTAAAACCGAATATTAGTAATAATATAGTAGACATCGAAAATTACACATTAGTTCGACAAGATAGATTAAACAAATCTAGAGGTGGTGTGTGCTTATACATTTCTAAATCGCTTAAATGGAAACTTTTAGACGGGTTCGTTAATAATGATATCGGCGTAGAGTACCTTGTAATCGAATTAACTATCGATAGGAAAAAAATTGGACTTATGGTAGCATATAAACCCCCAAATGTCAGCTATACTCACATCAGTCACGTAGCAGATATCCTCCAACACCTATACTTAAATTACGATTACTTCATTGCGTTAGGCGACTGGAATATCAACATGTTAAGAAAAAACGAAAGCAGTACTAGACTCCTTCAGAGTATAATCAAGGAAGTTCACGGGAAACAATTAATTACCAAGCCAACCAGAGTGACAGCGACGTCAAAGTTATTAATTGATTTAATCGTTTGTTCACAAGATTTAATAGTAAAGCAAATTGGGCAGAGCGAGTTACCTGGAATCACAGATCACCATATAACATACTCCATATTTGACCTGTACGCACCAAAGCAACCTAAAAAAATTATCAAAATTAGAAATTTCAAAACCATGGACTTGGACAAGTTTCGTAAAGACGCGGAAAATGTGGAATGGTGCAAAATCGAAAGAAACGAGGACGTAGATGCAGCGGTGGAGGCCTTGAATGATAACATTATCAGATTAATAGATAAGCACGCCCCCCAGCGAAAAATTCGTGTAACCAAACCTCCCGCCCCCTGGATTTCAAATCAAGTAAGGGAATTCTGGAAGTTGCGCGACTTCTTTCATCTGAGATATGTAAATACAGGAGACCCAGACGCTCTCCTATCGTACAAATACTTCAGAAACAGAGCCAAAAAAGCAGTCAGAAACGCAAAATTTAAGCACTATAACGAAACGGTAAATATGAATGTAAAAAATGCTAAAAATTTATGGTCTAACCTCAGAAGCCAGGGACTTTTACCAAATAAAAAGAGTAATGCGCTCTCCTCAGACACATTTCGGCCGAATGCGGTAAACGAGTTCTTTGTTAAGCCGAGTGCACCCTCAGATAACAATGCAGCGGTGATTGATGAAACCAACACGTATCTTGAGCAACCCAACAATGACACGTTCTTTTTTACCCCAGTAAGTAGCGAACAAGTACGTAAAATTTTTAACAAAATGAAATCAAAAGCGTGCGGTTATGATGGCATAAACCTAACTGTTTTACAGTATTGCATCCCCTTTTGCTTAAAAGCTCTTACGCACATTATTAATCTTTCCCTTTCCAAAGGTTGGTTCCCTCAAGAGTGGAAAAAATGCGAAGTAACACCTATACCTAAAAAATCCAACCCCACAGAAATAAAAGATCTACGACCTATTAGCATTCTATCCACAATGTCCAAAATACTTGAAAAAGTAATTTATGAACAAATACTTTCACATATTCAAGGTTTCCTACCACACTTTCAATCTGGTTTCAGAAAAATGCATAGTACTTGCACTGCGCTGGTAGATATCGTAGACAATGTAAGTGAAGGAATAGATGAAAATGAAGTTACACTTTTAGTCTTGTTGGATTATTCAAGAGCGTTCGACTCGATCAATCATGAATTGCTATTGGCCAAACTGTATCACTATGGCGTTACCGGAAACGCGTTAAATTGGTTTCGATCATATCTCGGCAACAGGAAACAACGTGTGAAATATCGGGAACCGGAAGTCACATACTCTAAATGGTTAGTTGTTCAACAAGGCGTCCCTCAAGGAAGTATATTGGGTCCACTACTATACATGATTTACGTAGCTGATTTCGACCGCGCTGTCCAATATTGCCACTACCATCAGTATGCTGACGATTCGCAAATCTATATTCAGTGTAATACAGAAAACTACGATAATGCGATGACCAAACTTCAATTCGACCTTGATGCTATAACAAATTGGTCACGGAGGAACTCCCTTCAATTAAATCCAACAAAATCTTGCTTCATGACCATAGGAACTCATAGTACCCTTAAGAAACTTCACAAAAACGCACCTTCTCCTCCAACTCTTGGCAGTATGCCGCTATGCGAAGTGGATACAAGCAAAAACTTGGGGATTGTGTTCGATAGACACTTAAATTGGGAGCCACAAGTCGAATTTATTGTGAAAAACTGTATGGGGAAACTTAAATCTCTGTATCATTTAAAACATGTTCTGGACGCTAATGTTAAAGATCGCCTTATGCAATCACTCGTCCTATCCACATTAGACTATTGCGCTCCAGTGTACAGTAATATATCCCAGGGCTTAAACTATAAACTTCAAAAAATTCAGAATTGTTGTATACGTTTCATATTTAACCTAAACAGAAAGGAACATGTATCCCCCTATTTAAAGAAACTTTCTTGGCTAAACATTAACAATAGAAGAAAATACTTAACACTCACCTTGATGCACAAAATACTTAAGAGTGGCTCCCCAAAATACTTATCCGATAAGATCTGTTCTCGTAGAACATCAGCCGAACATAATATCCGCAACAGGCACAATCTAAAAATCCCAAAACATAAAACCGCCACATATAACAAGTCATTCATTGTTACAGGGATCAGGGAATGGAACAAACTGCCTGCACCATTGACTAACATTATTTGCCATCAAAGTTTTAAGAAAAATCTGAAGAACTTACTATTGTCCCAACAACTTAATTAACCTTCATATGTTAACAATTGCACCTGCACTTATATATCATATAATGCATACCTAACCTACCCCCCCCCCCCGCATACACATTGAACTACCGAAGACTTATTACTTATCTTTACTCAACAGTATATATACTAATCTATTCAATGTATTATTTTATCATTGTATAATCTTTATATTATCTTTATTGTATTATCATGATCATTATGTGTTTTTTTTTCTTTCTTTTTGTTTTTATTCATTTATTGTATCTTTGACAAGGGTTGGTTGTAAGAACGGCCCATGAGGCCGAAACACGCCTGCTTAAATAAAGACCATTCTATTCTAAGACCATTCTATTTGTTCTCGGCTTACCAGCCAGGTTAAATCGGCGTTTGCACGGGAAAACACACCCATCTCAACTGGGACGTGGGATCCCAGCTCAATCACGTCTGGAACCCACTCGTCCGTAAAAACACGACACCAGTCAATAAGAACACCAGGATCCAGAGCGAGCCAATAGGAAGACAGCGTCCAAGCTTCGCCCCATCACAGTCACATATTTGACCATATACTGGTCTCCATTTCTATATTCCCTGATGATGAGAGCAATGTATGCACCCGAAACGTTGGAAGCTAACGCCGATTTAACCTGGCTGGTAGCCCGAGAACACTTGTTCGAAGACCAAACTTTTTCAAGACTTACAGAAAAATCGAATTAACTGCAATTGTAAGCTTATCCTGCGTGGTTGCATACAAGCAAGATAAAATTTCATTTTCTCAAGGTTCGTATCGTGGATAAACCTGATTAAGATATTTTTTTAATGCCTACCATACGCTGCAGAAAGAAATGCAGGGTGATACGTTGAGTGTGTTCTCTATATTATATATATTTCGGAAAAACATTATTTAACTGTAGTGGCTAAGGATAACGACAGAAATCCTCAGTAAAGATGGCATTCTCCAAGATTTGAACATTTGATTCCGTGCATCACATATAACACTTTACATATATATGTACAGGGTGCCCGGGCTAGATGCATACAAATAGACACACATATTTCAGCAATTGTAATGTTTATTAACGTTCTTGTCCCGGTTTTGCACAAAGTAAATCAGAAAGTTTTTATGTACGCTGGAACACCTCAATGTGGGCACCATTTGTAGCTCCAGAGATATACAAACTATACTAAAGCTCGTGACAATTGTTCACCAGCATTTGAGGCGCTATTAACACAACGATACGCTGTCTCAAATCACCCAAATCGTGAACTTTCCTTTTGTATTCAACATCTTTAATAAATGCCAATCGAAAAATGTCTAATGGTGTGATATCTGGGGATCTCGGTGGCCAGCTAGTTTCTGCGCATGCGTGACTTAACAGCACGATTGATCGTAGAAGTGGACTACTCAAATCTGGAACAATGGTCTGTCGACTGAGCTTCACTAGGAGACAATATAAGGAGTAGTTTTCGCATTCCTAGCAGTTATGTTATTGTACCTCTAGCTCGAACACACTGTACATCCATATATGTATTCATGAATATCCTACCAACAATGGCACTACATAGCTAGAAACTCACACTGCGAGAACAATGCTAAAACGTACTCAGCAGTAATACACACACACTCACACATTCATAAATTCACCCCCCTTCTCTACACACACACACACACACAGAATGAGTGAAACACGCAACACCGGCTCCACCAACAAACATAAGCAGATATTGTATTTCAATTAACAGATACGTTTTTCAGTAATATTGAATTACTTTATTAAAAATACCGTAGTGCTGGATCATTTTAGTTCTCGTTCGAAAAAGACAACATCCTCGATAGAACGTTTTGAATCAAGCAATTTTAAATTTACAACAATACTTTGCAATGATTCAATTTGGCAATTGAAATTTGAAAAAAAAATTGAGAGTGCTTATGTTTTATTTGGAATGTGACAATCTTTAGTTTACTGAAAAGATATATTGTATTATATTTTAACTTGTTGTAAGGTTATTATTATTATTATTATTATTATTATTTCTTATTTTTATACTTTTTATAAATATATATATACACTATATTTTTGCTTGTGAAAACAGAGTGAAAACTGTATCAAATCAATGTTGATCAATTGACACAGTAAACGTGTAATTTTGTCTCTTTGAAATCATCGTGCTTGATCTTCTCATCTATTTCAGTGTGTCTTATCTCTTTAAATAAAAAAGAAGTGTGTTATCAGTCCCGATTAGTATTTATGTACGAACAGATATTCTAAAAGCAAAACAAGGTAGTTGAAATTGTTGTTTTGTATTCAAGAGGTTCCGGCCGGGTTCGATTCACGTGAATTAATTAGGCTTAAGTAAATTATATTCTGGAACGAAGGCTATTTGACAAAACTTTCTGATGTTTTGAACACATTGAATGTTCTGAATGTACCTCTACAAGCTTCAAGGGAATCTTGCACCATTCAGAAATGTTGGCGGCCTTTAAAAGGAAGTTGATGCTTCGTAAGAGAAAGATTGAAGATGAAATTATTGATGATTGCTTTCGTACATTGAGTGCATTTTTAGAACGAACATCACTACAATTAAATGAATATATCCAAATAATACTCTGTGCCTCTTTTTAACATAAGTAATCAAGCTTTTATATCTCACGAATACCGTATCACTGAATGAAATGAGACCAGCTTACATACATTTAAAACTGTATACCGCCTGTATTAATCACACACATTATATCTCCATTACTTGTTTGTATACAAACAGTAAAACCATGAAGAGGTTTTACGTTGCCTTTTCATGTTAACATAACATGTATTGATCTATTATTGTTATTGAGAAGAGAGTTCAGCAGCGTATGGGAGACAAGATAGCTTAAATTTGAAAACCCCTAGTCCAGGGTATACCCCTCTAGTTAACCTTACTCAATAGCACATACGGTTTACCTTCTTCTTCAATTCGTATGCCATATACTTTCGAGTACTGTAGATTTTATGTTTAAATGTAATAATTAAAATACCTCTTTCATGTATCTTTTTAATATTAAGAATAACTCCATTCAACCTCTTTTATGCCAAATATGAGTACATTTACATAATTATCATTACTATTCTATGCATCATTACGTCAATATACTATCAATAACATGTTTTCTAGAAGTTAAATAATTTCTGAATTCAAACATGGTCCTTATCTAAAGTTTCATAGCGTTCCTTAGCGTAAACCCTGTGGAAATTTCTGGACTGCAGAACTGTCTGTACCTACGTAACTCTCTAATATTCTAGCATTCCTAAACCCCATTGTCTTCTGAAAAAACATAAGTTTTCCATTTCTCCTAATTCTGCACAAGACGAATCAACTCTTGATCACCATTACCAATTTCCTTCAGATCAGTAAATATTGTTTTCCAGCTTTGTCTTATATTACTTTAAGATTGAGTTTGTGTTTAAGTCCACTTTATGTACAGACAGGCTAATCGGGACTGGACATACAGTTTAATGTGGGATCCTTTGCCTCCACCGGGTATCGAAACCCAGGAGTCCTTGATTATAAGGCGACGACGTTACCACTGCGCCATCGGGGAGGTTTTATATTATATTAAGGCTAAAATTTTCAATTATACTAAGACGTTCCACTTGACGCACGTTTCGTTTCTGCCAAAGGAAACGATTTGTCATGGTTAAATTATACTCAAGAAGTGTGGAAAACGTCACTCGCTAAACTAATATTAGCTTAAAATCTTCGAGGCACGTTTCTCATGCTTCACACTCGGCTGCTAAAAACATTTCACGCAAACTACCAAGAGTTTCAGCGGCCCCTCAGTCAGAATACATATTTCTCTAATCCTATTTGAAAATGGCTCTCCCCCAAACACAAACTACCGTATTACAAGACCCTCTGTTTGTTATTCACCCTAGCGTGACTGCCAAGGGAATAGGTGGAGGGGCTCTGTTGACACGAGAAAACGCGAAGGTTGATTTGGGAGACGGACTCGCGTGTGTGTGTGTGTGTCTTTGAGAGACGCAGGATCGAGGAACTTGCGTGAGTGTGTGTGTGTTCTTGAATGAACGTGGGGGATGGTCACGGAACACATGCTAAAAAATTTCAACGCTGGCACCAGAGTTTTGCTCAGCAGTTGTACGTAAGTCAATCTTGAAAGAAGTTTCCACGTCGCATATTAATAAGCACGCGACGTGGCGTGCAGAGAGGATTGGGAGGGATATTATGAAAAAATTGACAGCCTGGATACGGTGGCAGTTAATTTTCTTTTATTGTCAGGAAGTCTTTATTCTGGATATTTTCACACAGCATCTATTCTGGGCCAATAATTGCAATGCTGATTGAAATATTTTAAGAGCAGCATATTGACTGCGTGATAATAAATTCTGCAATTCAATTGAACGGATATAACAGGAAAGTTAATGCTAATATCCATTTTTTCCGTATCAATGCTCTCAACGTACCGACGAAGAAAATGTTGTCATCCACTTAGAAGACACCAAGTGTTCAGCTGTGGCTTGAAATCATTCGGAGGAAGTTTTCATGAATTGTTTCAGTCCAATGATTTTCTGCAGTGTAACTTTGATGATTGTTTCAAGTGTCCTGCTTCTTGGTAACATCAAATAAATACAGTATATCTAATTCCAGCTACTAATCTACCAGGTAACGATTATCTTTTTTTTTTTTTCTAAATGAATAAAAAGCCAGGGTATTGCTAAAGTTGAAAACCTTTTGGATCTCAAGTTATAAAATCAAGACTTCCATCTACAGGACATCCTCTACTGTGTAGTGAGCTGAGGGGGTCTGATATCTCTGAAAGAATTTTAGATACACGAAAATATGGCGAGATGAATTGCATGAACTTCTGAAATATTGTTATATTCTAAATAGTATTTCATTCGTGAGTAAGCAATTACATATTGCTACACCATTAATAAATCTTATCATTGTCTTAATATAAATATGATTAATGATATAACACATAGCCTAATAGAGTTGTTTTAATAATAAGGAAAATTTTCACATTATATTTCCGATGTTACAGCTTACATGCTTAGAGTACATTCTGTGCCAATTGCAGGAGAAAAATTCAAGATCTGGCTATACCCTTAGAATAAGTAAAAATTCTCTAATTCACTTTGCTTCCTCCCCTCTCATTTGTAACTCTTCTTTGTCTCCTTCTTTCCTTGCATCTCTTTTTTTATCTTTCGAACTTCTTTCAGTTATGGTACCTCGTCGTTCGTGGTTACTTCCTATCCTCTTGATCATTTCATTTTCCAAGTTTTCCTTCTAATCTTATCTGTTCCATGATTCTTTCTCTCTATCGATCTTTTGTTTTTCACCCTTCTCTTTCTTCTATCTTTCTTCTCTCTCTCTCTCTCTCTCTCTCTCTCTCTCTCTCTCTCTCTCTCTCTTTCTCTATCTTCTCCATTTCTCTCTTTATACCTCTTGATGGACGATGGTCCATTGCACCGCTAGCAATCAAACGAGTGGGCGAATTGCACCAGACTACCTCGTGTGCAAACAAGCGATTTGCACCGGTTCCGGATAAAAGATATGGAATATATAAGGGAAAATTTGAGTCGAGCACGTCGTGCACTGTTACCACCTCTTCCCCAAAACTCAAGAGAAGTGCATTCTGCTCTAACTTCATTGGATATTAAAAAAACACTATGGAGAAACAATGCTGCAAATGAATAACGAAGAAAAAGTTATTGTTTGTTCTTCAAGTGCCTTTAATTTACAATTTCATGTCGGAACTTCGTCAGGATGAAAAGATGGAAAAATAAACTGATTACTTGGTAGATACATACATTTCGGAAGGTGCCAAATTTCCACCAATACTATGGGCTTCAGATAAAGTAGACGGAGAGAGAACAACTAATGTTTGTGAATCGTTTCACGCGAAATTCAATTCCAATTCCAGTGCACTTAATCCAAATATTTATGCTTCTATTGAAGTGATTAAGCAGACCCAGGTTAATGTATATTCATTAAAAAATAGTGCAGAAGTCACATAGAAACATAGTAAATTTCTGAAACAGAGAATGTAAAATGTGGAAAAAATCAAGCAGAAATATAATAATAAAAAACTAACACGATTTGATTTATTAAAGGCTATTTCCTACTACAGTTCAAAGAAGGATGAGAAGAAATAAAATTGAAATATAGAGGTAAAATTAGACAAAGGAAACTCATTCGCAAATGTTTAAACACGCCATGAGCTTTTAGCCATGACAGTCCTAAACCTGTGAAAAATTAGCGGATAAAGGGTAAGTGGTGCAACTTACCCCTTGGTCCGAAGAGTTTAGCTAATTTATTGTTGCGCTGGAAGCACCGAGATCTTATCAATTTGGAAAACAAGAAAATTGCTTTCAAATCAGGAAAATGTTCACATAAGTGTAACAAAAAGTAATTTGCTTTGATGGTTATGGTTTACCATACATATGTAATAGATTTTATGATTTGCAACATCTAAGAAGGAAACGAGGCTCTTCTTTCTGTTCTACTAAAGAAGATATGCCACTTTTATTCCCACAAATCTACAAGAATATTTTTAGGTATCTATTTTAAATTATACAGCTACGTCAGGCTTCCTGGGTTCGAATCCCGTCCTGGGCATTGTTTTTTGTAAATGTTCATTAATCAATTTCTTCATATCATCACTCATTCCCATCTTCGCGATTAGCCATGAGTTGCAGAAAAGCGAAGAAAAATGAATCAAATCAATAAATAAATTTAAATTATTGTACTCCCAAGGGAAAGAACGTATGGATGCATGACCCAAATGTAAGCAGCAAATGTATATTAGTACAGTATTTCCAAGCTTCATATAGTGTTAACTCTTTTAAGATCAAAATTACTTGAATACCAGTAAAATATTTGTTTTCAATTCGAAGGTAATCAATATGTGCCTGTGAATAGCTAGTGCGAGTACCATATTCAACTACAACCGTATCTAAATATCTAATCGTGAAATCAGGTGGGAACACTAAAACCGACCTTTAATTTGAAATACCATCATAACTAACTAACTAACACTCTAGCCTTCTTGAACCCGAAGGTTCATGGCTGCAGCAACACATGACCCTATCCTGAGCAAGATCTATACACTAATTTCCATCAATACCAGTTTCCTTTACGTCCATCTCAACATAATCCCCAAATCTTCGCCCTCGTCTCCCTACAGGTATTTTAACATCAGGTTTCCCAACAAGAATATTGTAAACACTTCTTTCCTCTCCCATTCGTGCCACATGGCCTGCCCATCTAAGTCTTCTTGATTTTATCATTCTAATAATATCTGGACATGAATACAAATGATGTAGTTCTAAATTATGTAACCTTCTCCACTCACCTGTCTCCCCATTCCTTTTAGGCCCACATATTTTCCTAAGGATCCTATTTTCAAATACTCTCAATTTATGTTCCTCTTTCAATGCACGGGACCAAGATTCGCATCCATATAATATTACAGGCAAATTACTGTTTTGTATATTTTAACTTTTAGTTTCTTAGATATTAAAGGAGAAAACAAAAGTATATGAAGGGAAAAGTAACATGCATTTCCTGAATTAAGCCTGTTTTTATTTCCTCCTAAATATCATTTTCATTTGTTAGTAATACTCCTAAGTGCTTGAATTTGGAAACTGGTTGAAACGAGTTGTTACCAATAATTAGATTTTGATTATTACCTAAGACTTGGTTTCGGCCTGTAAGCATATATTTAGTTTTCTCTTTGTTAACTTCCAAACCTATCTCTTTAGGAGTTTTGAAATTTTTTTTAGCATTATTCTTAATTGTATTCACATCATCCCCCAGTAAGTCTACATCATCTGCATATGCTAACAACTGAGTCACACCATTTAATTTTAGTCCTTCTTTAGTTTCTTTTACCTTCCTAACAGCATATTCTAAGGCAAAATTAAAGAGCAATGGATATAATGCATCTCATTGTTTTAACCCATCACGAATTGTAAATTTGTCAGACACATTAATATCCACACGAATATTACTTTCTGTTTCACTGGTGCATACCTCCATAATATTAACAAGTTAGGTATTCAATACTCGACTAATGTAATATATAAAAGTGGATGTATATGTGTGTGTGTCTGTTTGTTCCGCCATAACTCTCGAACGCCTGCAGCGATTCCAACCAAAATTGGTACGCGTATCACTTGCAACCTGGAAATAAATACGGTGGGGGTAAGACAACCCTGTCACACCTGGGGTGGGGAGAGAGTGACATGTAAAAATAATCGAAAAAGACCGAAATTAGTGTAGAATCCATAGTTCTTGGAGTCGCTAAGGTGAATAGTGACACTTCCAATTCCGTTCAACTCCAAGACACCGCTGGCACCCCTAGGAGTGGGAAGGTTCTGACATGTCACAATAATCGAAAACGACCGATATTATTGTGGAATCCACAATTTTCAGGTTCGCTAAGTTGAGTAGTGACACTCACAATGCCATTCAACACCAAGATTCCTTTGGCACACCAACCGGTGGGGGTGGGAAAGCGTTGACATGTAAAACGACCGATATAAGTTTGAAATCATAGTTTCCGGGGTAGCTAAGATCAATAGTGACTCACCGCATGCCACTCATCTCAAAGTTCATCACCTATCGGGATGGTGGGTGAGAAGGGTTGACAAATAAAATGTCAAAAATGACTAGATTAGTGGGAAACCATAGTTTTCGAAGTCGCTAAGCTAATTGGTAAAATTCACGATGACCAAACTTGATGCACATTTGACTTACATTCTGAAAAGAAATACTGTGGGGTTAAAATTCCCTTAGCACCCTTAGGTGAGGGGGTGGGAAGGGGTGACATGTAAAAATAACCAAATCGATTGATATTAGTGTGGAATCCATAGCTTTCGGGGTCGCTAAGATGAATAGTGACACTCCCAATGCCGTTCAACCCCAAGTTCATTTTACACTATAGTAAGAATTAAATATGTTCCTGTATAATGGAAGATTGCGATAAATAAATACCCGGGCAACGCCGGGCAGTCAGCTAGTAGTCCTTCTCGTGCCTAGCAGCGGTAACCTGGAATTCACTCCCGCCGAAGGTCAAACTCAGTACCAGCAAAGAACAGTTCTGAGGTCTCCTACGTTCACATGCCTATAAATTCTAACTCCAGTAACATTATTTTCAGTGCTTCACCCCCTCCCCTCACACACACACCACCACCATATTCACACACATATGTTTTAAAATTGTCATCCCTGTGCTTCGAACATTAATTTCATACACACTCATACCCAAACCCACAAACTTTACATTTTCCTTTCTTCTAAATGTGTATAACTCTCAAACTTTTTTTATTTCATTGCTACTATAGAACACTTTATACTGTATGCTCATGTGAATTCATCTCATATTCCTTAGATGTAGCTTTGGTATATTTTTTTTTACCACGTAGGGCATCAAGTCATTATTAAAATGTTGTATGGTTTAATTGTAACCCTATTGATATAATAAATAATAATAATAAATATAATTTATCTCTTTTGACTGAATCATACGCTTTTCTAAAATCAATGAATAGCTGATGGACATTTTGATTATATTCCCACTTTGTCTCAAGTGTGTGTCTGATGTGGTATGTTGTTGATCTGTAAATCCACATTGATAATCACCTATAATTTCATTAGCATATGGGATTATCTTGTTAAAAGAATGTTAGATAATATTTTATGTGTTGTTGAAACTAGAGAAATTCCAAGGTAATTATTGCAGTTCATTTTAACACCTTTTATAAATACAGAAACAATTAAGGATTTTTTCCACTGTTGAGGTATTTCTTCTTTATTCCACATTAAAGAAAATAATTTATGAATTTGACATATTAATGAATTTCCACCGTATTTAATTAACTCAGCTGGTATTAAATCAATGCCAAGTGCTTTGGTATTCTTTAGCCTTTTAATAGCATCTTCAAATTCAGTCAAGTTAGGTTCTGGAACTAAAATATCTGCTGTGTGTAATACCATCATACCATCTTTTTCTGCTTCGAGTAAGAGATTGTCTCTAAAGTCGGTTAGTACTCTAGGCATTATGTGCAATTACTCTTTGTTAACATCTCTGGTTATCACCGAAATAAAACTTAATTCCAAGGAAATAAAAGATAATAAATTGTGATTTTTCACTTTTCCATTGATTTATTTCTTCTGATAATTATCCATCCTCATTGTTGCGATTAGCATAAAAGGGCAGGAAAAAGTAAAATACAATAATATAATATAGTTTATCTGTTTCAGTCATATATAAATTAGTTTCTAAAATTCGATAAACTTCGTCTTCTTTCGCGATTTTGTGTATCGTTTGTATTCCTTTCATATTTACGTCTGCACATTCTGAAGACTGTTATTCAGATTATCGCCACCTCCGTGGTGGAGTGGTTAGCACAGAGCACTACGACGCCACGGATCTTGGGTTCGAATCAGAGCCTAGGGGTGGGTGTTCTTTGCGAGTGTCCGTTCATCAATTTCATCATCCTCGTGATTATACAAAAGTGGCATAAAAGCGACGATCAGTAACAAAACTCAAACCACAAACGTATCGTTGTTATATATAAAACATCTCTTTAAAGAAATGTCCAATGTTATGAATTTCTAGAATAAAATCGTCAATAGTAATTTGGTTCCGATGTTTCTTTTAGAAATTCGTTTATTGATTTCATTCATTTTACTTCACTTTTCAGCGAATTTTCGCTAATTGCGAAGATGAGGATGAGTGATGATATGATGAAATTGATGAATGGACAGTTACAAACATCCATGCGTAGGGCGGATTTGAACCCTAGATCCCTGTGCTAACCACTCCCCCAATGAGGCCTGCTTTTTGAAATTGATATACAGCTAATGTTACATAAAACATTGTGCACAATCGTGTTTCGACTTGAAATATTTTTTTTATTTTTTTATTAGTTTATCTGTACGTGCCATTTACCTGCGTACATAAAAGGGATTTCACGTGAGCGTTTTACGTGTTCTACACCACAATGGAATATAAAATTATGCTGCACGTATAAAATATTTAGTATTCATGCTGTGGCGACATACGTCAATGACATGCAACACGATATAGGTTTGATTCTCGGAAAGTGTTTCCTATTGCGGTAAGAAAAATTTACACGCATGTCTTGTATTTAAGCCAGGAGCTTTGTGTTTCAGGAAAGCTGCATTTTGAAATCAGCTGTGCTACAGGTGCAGCCACTTCCTCGATGAATAAGTTAATTGCACCTCTTTACTTTTAAATGCTACTCATAATTACAGTCAAAGCCTTAACTTTGAATTATTGTAAGGGCCTATTATACAGGACGTCCCTGAAGTCACCATCTATTTCGGCGAAGGAAGGCATAGTTCATTCTCATCGTCGTTAATAGCCCAAGATATACAAGGGGGTATCGCAGCGGGATTGAAGTTAGGTTAAAGTTGAGAACATCGAACAGTTGCGGGTAGTTGTAATTCATACAAGTAATTATAATTCTTATTATGAGTAAATATGTGTTACTCAATTTTCAGATCAATTCACAAAGCTCCATTATCTACTTGTGTATCTGTTCTCAGGTTGTTTATTATTTCATGTTTGTAGTAAACGATTCGCCGTACACGAACCTTTTTATGGTTGAGAATAAAAGTAAAAAAAGTTATTTTTCTCAGAGAGAGAGAGAAAGAGAGAGAGGGTTGCTACATGGATGAATGATCATTTATGAAAACCTTAGCCACGCTATCCATGTTCAGTACCCCTTTCCCATACGATAAACTTTGCGAAACAACCCAACTTTTCAAGAGTAGCGCATATTGAGTATTTGTGCTTGAAGGCCATTCTTTGCACAGTTTAAAGTGGGATTCGAACCTCTATGTGCCTCCACCGAGTATCGAGTCCTGGATCCCTTGGATCCAAAGCGACATTACCATCATACGCATGTGCGTGTGTTGTGATTAATGGGAAAGTTTAATTGATTTGTGAATATCTAAACAGTTTCACTTTATTCTTTTTAATGAAGAACGGTCAGGTGTGCTTTGATGATGTTATCTGCGCCTAAAATAGTGGACTCTGCTTGAATGGCATTCCCCACGAATGTTACTTCTACATGTGTGTATATATATTTATATATACACACACGTATTTTTATATATAGGTTTCGATGCCCGGTGTGGGCCTCCTCCATGGCGCAGTGGTAGCGTCATTGCCTTGTAATCAAGGGGTCCCGGGTGGAGGCACAAGTGGTTCGGATCCCACTTTAAACTGTAGGTCTAGTCCCGATTAGCCTTACTGTGCATAAAGTGGACTTGAAACACCAACTCAAACCAAACCAACTCGATGCCCGGTGGAGGTGCATAGTGGTCCGGAACCCACTGTAGGTCCAGTTCGATTAGCTTTCTGTGCATAAAGTGAACTTAATGCACAAAATCAAACAAACAAAGACATATGTGTATGTATGTTTTATATATATATATATATATATATATATATAAACATCATCTACATATATTTGTGTATGTAACCCGTGCCTATCTTGATGAAAGCTTGAATGCTTATTGCAAGACCTTGACACTGAAGGTTCCCTGTGATTGTCCCTCAATCTACTTCATAATTCAACCTCGTCGTCGCTATTAACATGAAGAAGCATAAACAGGATAAGATAAGAAAATTAAATTCAGAAGTATCAGTACTGAAAAATACTTCCAGAACTTAAGTTTTGCTAAGATAATTTAGCGCCACGGAAGTAGTGTATATTGATTGTTTCTAAGTCACACTTTGTAGGTATCCCTTTTTTTTATCAATTGAAAATCAGTTTTTGACATATTTTGACAATTTTTTGTCGATGTTTTAGCGTTCAGCGATGTTTTAGTACAAATTTTCACTGCACTATTTTTTTCCCCACTCACACTTGGTAGGTATATCACGATCTTACGTGATACAACTTAACCTATCTTTTTTTTCTTACGATTTTTTAATTTTTTTACGATCCTAAGTGATATAACTTAACCTATTATTTTTTTTATTTACGATCTTTTACGCACCGAACTAACCTACAAGGGACTCTGTTTGTTTTAATATTTCATTCGAGAACATGAAGACGATACCTGTGGAAATAGTTCTAGTGTTTGCTACTAGATGTCGCCACCGGCGATGTGGACGCAGTGTTGTCACACTATGAGGGCCTTCCCAAGGGGCAAAATTTCCCTTTTTGGACCATTTTTTCCCTTCACCTAAGCAAATGACATAATAGAATAATAATTAGTTGTGGTAGTAAAAGCAGCATTACTAGCGGTGGTGCAGTTGCGGTATTGTGGTATTTTTAATCGAAATTTCCTTTTTGGCTAAAAATCTCGGCATGTGGCAACACTGCGTGGATGCATAAAAGAACAATTATACACGACCTCTCTCGGTCCTCCTCCGTAGCCGTGCTTGTTAAGGCGTTCACTCGTTCTTGTCATCATGCGTGTGGTATAGGTTCGAATCCGGTTCTGGTCGATAGTTTTTCAGTGTGAATAATGGCCCCTTACTTTAGCTCATGTTCCTGGTCTGCAGGCTGGGATTGAAGGCGAGTCCTGAGTGAGCGAGTTTGACGGGTTTGTTGTTTCACTGTCTAAATATTCGATCATCGCTGCGGAGGAGTGACCCCCCCTGTCCCCGGGGGTCCCCCCTGTCCCTGGACTCCTGTTCCCGATGTCCTATTCCTGTCCCTGGGCTCGTGTTCCCGGTTAAGTTAGTTTAAGTTGTCTAATGTCTATGTCTAATGTCTATGTGTAATGTCCATGTCTCTGTCTTTGTAGGTTTTTTTTTGTCCTAAGATTTTTTTTTAACGCTGGACTTAGAAAATTTTCGACAGATGGAGGTCAAATTTGGTTCCATGACGACCTATGTTTATTTTGGTATGGGTGGACAGAGGACAGCGAGACTCGACCAACGCACTAAACCGACCTCTCTACGACTATTCGTTCAAAAGTTACGAGTGATCAAAGTTTTGGGAGGTGGGCTAACTTCTTACCCCTTGACCCCAGGACCACCAAAACTTGGTACACGTATTCTACACTTCCAAAATCGACAGGGGTCGCTACCAGTATGGGGGTGTTTTTCGATATATTTTTTCGATAACTCTTACCATTTTCGAGATATTTGCAATTTAAGATTTTTTTAACGCTGTGGACTTAGAAAATTTTCGATTGATGAAAAATTGGTTCCATGACAACCTATGTTTATTTTGGTATGGGAGGACAGAGGACACCGAGACTTGACCGACACACTAAACCCGACCTCTCTACGCGTACTCTACGTCACCAAAAAAAAAATCTCCAAGGGGAGGTGGTGTTTGGAGAGATTTTTCGATATCTCTCACTGTTTCCACTTGTGATTTTAGGTTTTTGATAGACGACAACGACAGAGCCATGTATGAGTAAACATCTGAACTCGGTGAACAAGTCAACTTTTTTCAGTACGTCAACATTTTTCTCTCTCATTTCTTAGTGAATGGGTTAGGTGACTTGCAACGACGAAGGCCTTCTAGCAACACGTACTTAGCTTATGCCGGCGTAATTCGCTAAAATATGTCTTTAACTATTGTCATTTAGGAACCGCTTCAGTCCTGTTGTTAATTTGGTTAAGGTAATTGATCCAAAAATAACAAGGGGGAGGGGGGCAATTAAAAGTTCGAAATGACAATAGTTAGAGGTTTCTCCAATCTAGTAAAGTGGATTGGTTGAAATTTCCAAGGCGTATTTTGCATTTTTTTTTTTTTTCAACTATGAACATGTTAAAACTGAACTGTCTCGGATTTTGAGTTTTGTATTCACCCCGAGAAATTCTATATAAAATAACATACTTGAAATTATATTCACGTTAAGTTGAATTTTGATTTTTTGCAATCACCCCGAGAAATTCTATATAAAATAACATACCTGGAAATTATATTCACGTTAAGTTGAATTTTGATTTTTTTTGTATTCGCACCCAAGAAATTCTATATAAATAACATACCTGAAAATTGTATTCACAGTAGATTGAATTTTTTGATTTTTGTAATCACCCCAAGAAATTCTATATAAATAACATACTTGAAAATTGTATTCACAGTACATTGAATTTTTGAGTTTTGTATTTGCCCCAAAAAATTCTATATATAAATAACATACCTGAAAATTGTATCGCTATATACTAGACTTTTTGATTTCTGTGATTTTCGAAAAAGCAATGGCATCCACCAGCAGTTTCAATCGTAAAAATGATAAAACTGAATGTGTCACTTGTGGGAAGCTAATCTCAAGGAACAATTTATCGGTACACAGGGCAAGATGTAGCGAAACAGGTTCAGGAATTAATCGTTCCTTACCTTCTAAGCCCTGTGCTCGATGTGGAAAGATGATTAGCATTGCACATTTAAGTAAACATCTCAAAATTTGCAAACCATCGACCGGACAAGCATCGAAAAGGAAAATCGATAATCCAGAAACAGAAGCTTCCACTTCCAAGCAAATTAAATTATCTAATAAACGCAAACCAATTAGATCTGCGTTCAACGACCAACTCCAGGATTTTTCAATTAAGTCAGAACCAGGCCGTGACATTCTAAGTTTCTTGAACGAAACGAAAACATCTGTACTAAATATTTTGAAATATAAACTTGAAAACAACTCTATAAAAGTATACGTTGTTCTGTTTTCTGAATACGAGAAAGTTGATGGTACAACGAGTATTTTTTATCATCGTACAAAAAACCAGACACTTTATTTTGCTGACGTCGAAAATTTGGACAACTTCTATTATAAAGTTTCCAACGAGCTGGTTAAGAAACATGACGATTTCGAGGCTAAAGGATCGGGATGGTCTCTGTGTGGAAGTCCTCACACGTTAACTGTTTACGTGAACCAATTCTCGCCTCTTCGCGCTTCCAGCTACGTTCCTCTTCCACCGAACATTCAACACAAGAGGGCTGTGTTAAATATACAGAACAGCGATAAAAAGTGTTTTCTCTGGTGTGTTTTGGCGGAACTTCACCCGATTCATTGGTCAAATAATCCAGAACGGGTTTATCATTACAAGCAATACGAGTCCGAGTTTGAAAGTGTAATGTCTGGCATCGAATACCCGGTGACATTGTCGGATATAACAAAGTTCGAAAATCGTGCAGGAAAACGCATCGCTATTAATGTATATTCTTTCACGTCAGATAAATATCTCGTGCATCCCGTCAGGATAAGCGATATCGACGATGACGATGCTTGTGTAATAAATCTCCTTCTCATTTCCAACGACAGTGTTCACCATTACTGTCTTATTCGTTCACTATCACGTTTGGTCAGAAGTCAAACTACCAAGTATGCAAACAACATCGAAGTTTGCCCGAGATGCCTAACCACGTTCGACGATCGAAAACAAGTCGATTATCGAAATTACACCGGACGTCAGATTGCTATCGAGAAACTTGCCGAACATAAAATTTATTGCGGTGACAACAGACCGACTCGCATGTTGATGCCGAAATCAAAAGAGGTCGAAGAATTTAGGATGCATAAGGCATTGTTCGAACATCCCGCAATCATCATTGCTTATTTTGAGTCTTTTCTCAAACCGTTGTCGTACTGCGAACCAGATCCCGAACTTTCTTCCACAACACCGTATCAGTTGCACGAAGCCTCGAGTTTCGGATATGTTGTCGTGCGACATAATAGGATAGATGAACCGTATGTTTACCGAGGACCAGACGTAATCAAACATTTTTTTGAAAATATGGTTGAAGAGGTTGAGACTATTGGCAGCCTCTTACGCGAATCGAAACCAATGCTTCCATTATCCAGCGATGAACTTCAAGCTCACAATAACATTGAAACGTGTCCGGTGTGCGATCAACGTTTCACCGACGAGAACCGGAAATTATTTCATCATAATCACTTCACCGGAAACTACATCGGTGGAATCTGTAACACGTGTAATCTAAAGATTCAAAAACCTACCTTTGTCCCCATATACCTTCATAATGGCAGCGGTTACGACTTCCATCTCTTAATAAGGAATCTTGGATATGATAGACAAAAAGTAAATATTCTAGCAGAGAATGAAGAAAGGTACATCAGTGTCAGCAAGCGAGTATTGATTCCGGGAACTAACGAAAGTGTGGAGATGAGATTTTTTGATTCTTACAGATTTTTATCTGCGAGCTTGGACGCTCTTGCAAGCAAACTTTCGGCTAAACAATTTAGAATAACGAGAGCTAGTTTTCCCACCGTAGACATAGAAATGATTAGACGTAAAGGTATTTATCCTTACGAATATGTTAGTGATAATTCTAAATTTAACGACGACACTCTTCCACCTCAAAAAGAATTTTACAGTCGCCTCAGAGAGAAAGGAATCACGGACGATGAATACGAACACGCGCAACGGATGTGGGACAAATTAGGATGTAGGACACTCGGCGATTATCACGATGCCTACTTAAAACTGGACGTGACGATACTCGCGGATGTTTTTCAAGCATTCAGGAAAACGTCGGCGAATATTTACAAATTAGATCCTGCATATTTTTACGGTCTCTCGGGCTTAGCGTGGTCTGCCATGTTATTACAGACAAAAATAAAACTCGAATTGATACCGGACGTGGACATGTTATATTTTATCGAGAGGGGGATACGAGGTGGAATGGTGCAATGCGTACAGAGACATGCAAAAGCAAATAACGTTCACATGACAGAAGAATACGATCCTAACGAACAATCGAAATACATATTTTATGTGGATGCAAATAATTTATACGGACATGCTATGATACAAAAACTTCCTTACGGCGGGTTCGAATGGGTGGATACCACTTCCATTAACATCAATAATTTCAACGACTGTGAATTTGGCTTGTTTATAGAGGTGGACCTCGAATTCCCCGACCATCTACACGATTACTTCAAAGATCTACCTCCTGCACCCGAACTAAAATGTTCGCCTGATTCAAATCAACGTAAGCTTCTGTTAACATTGGATAGGAAAGAGAGATACGTTCTCCATTACAAAAATCTTCAATTCTTAATTGAGAAGGGAGTTCAAATAATAAATGTGAGAAGAATAATGAAATTCAAACATTCCGAGTGGTTAAAACCTTACATTGAAAAAAATACGTATCATAGAACACGCGCCACGTCAGATTTAGATAAAGATTTTTTTAAACTCATGAATAATGCTGTTTACGGAAAAACAATGGAGAATGTCAGGAAGCACCTGGACGTGAGATTAGTTCCCGATTCAAATAAATGTAGAAAATTGATAGAATCGCCGACATTCAAATCACGAAATATATATGATGAAAACCTGGCCCTGTTTGCGATGGATAAAAAAATAATCAAGTTCAACAAACCAATCTACGTGGGGGCGACGGTTTTGGATTTATCTAAACTGCATATGTTTGAATTTCACTATAATGTCATGAAACCCTTCTATAATGAAAATATAACACTTTTGTACACGGACACGGACAGTTTTATTTATTCCGTACAGACATCTGACCTCTACAACAATTTGAAACAACCGAAAATGATTGATCATTTCGACACATCTTCCTTCCCTCAACCAAACAGATTTGATCTCCCTTCTCGCAATAAAAAAGTGCTTGGTAAAATGAAGGATGAATGCAACGGAGAAATCATTCTGGAGTTCGCCGGCTTACGTTCCAAAATGTATGTGGTGAAAACAGAAACCAGCATCACCAAAAAAGCCAAAGATGTTGGTAAAAATACCGTGAAAAACAAGCTTGTGTTCGAGGATTACATCAATTGCCTCTATTCACAGTCGAGGATTCTACGTTTGGAGACAAGGATACAAAGCGTAGACCACGTGCTTACCACAAACAAAGTTAGGAAAGTAGCATTAGATCCGCATGACGATAAAAGATGTATTTTGTCTTGTGGAATCCACACGTTGCCTTGGGGACACTATCGTTTAGAAATTAGTAAAAATTGTAGGCAGTGCAATTGAAAAAAAAAAAACTTAAATAACTATAACTAAAATAAAAATAAAAAAACTTTAACTGTCTCACATACACAATAAATAAATAGCAAGGACAATGAATCTCTTTGGTTTCCGAAAGCAAACAATGGAGACTGTACACCGCACGACGACAGATCATGAATTTCTACCTTCCGTGTTAACTAAACTCAACGGTCTGTTGATCATTCACCTCAACAGCATTTGGACGAAATTGGATGAGGATGTGGGCAGAAACTTTTACGTCTTCAACAACAATTTACATTTTTACGAAATTCCGATCGACGGGAAACTTCGGATCACCGTGAATCCCGAGAACGTAGGCGAAATCAAAATATCTACCGGCAAGAACATTTATCGAATCAAGCACGACAAGATGCTTTCTAACATGGCGTACGATGTTTCCGCAGGAGATTGTTTATACGTGGAACTCCTCGGAGATTACGACAAACTCATTCCTCTCTTCGTAGAATTACGAATCACCTATCCTATTATAAATAACCGTTAACCAAAAAATGCCTAACGACATTTTCGGCAACACCAAGCGTGTAGACCACGCAGAAGAGATTCTCATGTTGGACGTTCGAATTAAAAAGTTGAGGAGCGATTTGATCGCTTTGCAGGAGACCTTAAACAAAAGTTTAGAGTCGGAGATCGCTACGCTCCAAACGCAATGTCTCGATCCCATTCTGAAAATCGATTCCGAACTGAAAACGCTCATAAAAAATTATGTTGACGTACCTTCTTACGACAACGTTCAAAATATACAGTTGAGCGTGGATTCGCTTCAAAATGATTTGGCCAAATTACAGCAATTTCAATCGAAAAATGAAGATTTGGAAAAATTGAAACTCGAAATCGAAGAACGAACTTCCGCAATCGAAAAGAATTTCTCTGAACTTCAAACCGTCGTGAACGATATCGACGTAGAACGCTTGCACGTCGTCGTTTCCAAATTACAAGAAGAATTCACCGGCACGTTGGAAGAAATTAAATCCAAGCTGCAGACTTTGGAAGATACCATGACGAACCTACCATCGTCAGACGAACTGCAGGTCATCGGTAAAAGCGTCGCGAACATAAAAATTCAATTGGAGGCCTATCAAGATTTCGAACACATTCAAACCACCATCGCTACGCTTCAGGCGTCTTTGGAGTTGATCAACGAAGAAATTAAAAATATTCACGCTCAAGCAAGTGCGTTGACGAGCATTCAGGACACGTTGAGCACGGTTCAGCAGAAGATCCAATATTTAGAAAATTTGAACGTCGAATCGAACCTCGCTCATTTTCATCACGTGCTGGACAACATACAGGGTGACTAGGAATCGTTACGGACGAGCGTGCCTTCGAGAGAAGATTTGGAAAAATTGAAAACGGCGGTGACGGCACTATCCGATTCGAGCGACGTCAAAAGTTCGTTGAGCGATCTCGAGAGTAGGGTGGCCAATCTCCCCACCTCCAAAGAATTACACGTTTTGAAAAGGAACATATCACGTATGCTGAAACGACTAGAAACGGAAACGGCAAACGTGGAACAGATTCGAGACGAACTTGCTTCGTTGGTGTCGACGCTGCCCACTTCGCAGAGCGTCGCGGATCTTCACACGCAGTTTACAGAGATGCGAAGCATCGTGAACGATCTTACCGAGAAAAGTTCGAAGTTGAATCAAGTCGAGAACCTTCAGAACATTGTCATCAACATCAGAGATCAAGTTGGAGTGCTGGAATCCACGCACTAATCGACGCTGGCCTCTTTCGGTGCCAAGCTGCAAGAACTCAACGAAAACTACAAGCAGTTGAACGTGGAAGTGAAAATCAAACCGTCGTTTTCTACAGTAACGGATACCATCGTCGAACATTTGTTGCCCGTACAAAATACACTGGGACAGCTTCACAGCAACCTCGTTAGCGTCGATACTAAATTCGCTAAACTGCATTCTCTGCAAGCCATCGAAATCAACAGCGTACCCAATCAGCAGAGAATCTCCACGTTCGTCGAAGGTAACAAACTGTACATGTTGCATCCTTATCATCCGTACTACAAGTTTCTCCTCGATGGCACGATTCAGATAAATGAATTTACGTACTGGTCTCACGGCAGAAAAGCTAGCGTTCCCATCATGACGTTGATATCGAATCGTGGTGTCCAGAAAGCAGGAAACATTCCTCTGGCACGTTGGAACGAAACGCGCAACATATATGAAATACACGAAGACGAAGATCTTACCGTTTTCGACGTGAGTGCCGGCGATAAGCTGATCATTCAAAACACGAGCGAGGTGCCACCCTCTTTGAATCCCATCACGCTGGTGCTTCTCTTCAAACGTAATCTCTAAAAAAAAAATGTCTAGGCATAGGTTACCTGATCAAAATTATCAACACGCTGCCTCCGAGATTCTGGAACGTGGCCGAAGGAAAGGGACTCGTGAACGACATCATCAACAAGTTACCTTTCGAGATGCATCTACCTGGCTACCAGTACTGCGGACCGGGTACCAAACTCGAGAAAAGATTGGAGAGAGGAGACAAGGGTGTGAATCCGTTGGACGCCGCATGCAAAGATCACGACATCGCTTACAACACCACTCGCACCGATCTGGATGCACGTCACGAAGCAGACAGAAAGTTAGAGCATGCCGCTTTCGAAAGATTCGTCAGCAGAGACGCATCGCTGGGTGAACGGGTCGCCGCACTGGGCACCACCATCGCCATGAACACGAAACAAAAATTTGGGTGGGGTATATAAATAACATAGAGTAAAAAAAAATAATAATAACAACATGTCTCGTATAACTGATTTGCCGCCCGAGCTACTATGTAAAATATTTAAACACGCAGTAAACGGAGATTGTGAGGATGTACATAAACTTGTAATCATAGCAAGAACGACGCCGGAATTTCGCATCCCTTGTGAAATGGTTCTCAAGGACCATCTTCGGGAGATCAGCGGCCTGAGGTGCGGTGATCTCGACACTCTTCTTTCGGCCGCAGGGAAAAAATTAATCGAAAGGATGGACACGGATGATTGGTGCAAGTCTGAACAGAAGGCGGCAGATATTATAACGGACATCATCTCGTTTTCCGAAGCAGGAGCTTTCTTCCTCTTACACACACTGTGAAAAAAATAATAATATACGTGTCAAAAAAAATGTACGTGTCAAAAAAAATATGAGACAAAAAATATACGTGAAAAAAAATGTACGTCCAAAAAAAAATTGCCATGGAAAAAAATTTTTATCGTCAAAAAAAATTTGTCTCGTCAAAAAAAAGTTGACGTGGACATCGTCAGAAAAAAAAAGTTGCCTTATCGTAAAAATTTGTTATCGTCAAAAAATGTCTCGTCAAAAAAAGTTGACGTGGAAAAATTATTACCGTCAGAAAAAAGTTGCCTTATCGTAAAAATTTTTTATCGTCAAAAAAAATTTGTCTCGTCAAAAAAAGTTGACTTGGAAAAATTATTACCGTCAGAAAAAAAGTTGCCTTATCGTAAAAATTTTTTATCGTCAAAAAAATTTGTCTCGTCAAAAAAAAGTTGCCTTATCGTGAAAATTTTTATCGTCAAAAAAAATTTGTCTCGTCAAAAAAGTTGACGTGGAAAAATTATTACCGTCAGAAAAAAAGTTGCCTTATCGTAAAAATTTTTTATCGTCAAAAAAAATTTGTCTCGTCAAAAAAAAGTTTGCGTGGAAAAATTATTACCGTCAGAAAAAAAAAGTTGTCAAAAAAATATACAGTAAAAAAAAACTTGATATATAAATAACACACATCGTGAAAAAAAATCTACGAGATCTCAAAAAAAAATTCTTCGGTATATATAAATAACACACATTGTGAAAAATTAAAATTCTCTAACACACACACCCTGAAATTTCTCTTCGATATGACGACTGAAAAAATGAGTGATCTCCAAGCATTAAAACAAATGCTAAATTTGTCAGTCGAGTATGTAAAAATTCAGGAATTGGAAGTCGACAAACCTTACACGATAACTTCCGGTTCAATCGTTTCTACCCAGTACGGTGCCAAGGTGCGTCTCTTGCTCAACGGACAATACAGTCTATTTTTACCAGATCGATACGCTAACATTTTAATCTATTTTAATCGAGAACAAAACTCGAATCGTGTACAAGGGGACAAAGGAACTTCTTGGCAAGAAAACGAAGCACGTAATAGAATTTGTTTAATCACAGACACCCCAACCCCCGGAATATATATATATATAATAACATACCATGAAAAATATGACAACTTCTGTAACTCAACTTCCTCCCGAAGTGTTGCACAAAATATTTACGTTCACGTTCGACGGGGATGTAACTAAACTCATAGACTTGTGTAAAGTAACGCCAGAATTTCGTTCACCGTGCAAAATGATTTTCATGGATCACCTCCGAGAAATAAGCGGAATGAAAAAAATGTTCCGATCCCCAGAGACTCTCTTTCGAGCCGCAAACAAAAAAATTGACGATAGGTTAGACGAGCTGCACGAGTGGAGGCAGGGGAGAAGAAGATTTACCGAAGACTGGTACGCGTCGAACATTGAAACTGTCGATCTTGTAAACCACATGATAGCATTAGGCGAAGCAAAAACTTTTTTTCTTTCCCAGAATACATATATATAAATAACACATCGCCACAGTTGTTTTGAGTGAGACGATATAAATAACACACATCGTAAACCTAACGGAAAAAAAAGTTGTTCTCTTTCCCAGATAACATATAGCATCAAAAAAAATGAAGCCCAAGGGTGTCGTGTACCAGATACCATATTCGAATCTAAAAACGCTGGGTGCCCTCGATGGGTTACTCACCAAGAAACAACGCGAGAAGAAACGTTCTTGCTTGAGCAAAGGACACGGAATGAAATTGCTTCTCAGCACACCTCAATTGAAAAGATTGCAGCGTTCGCGGAAACAGCAAAAGATCGGAGGTTTCATATTCAGCATCCCGGCCATCCTGGCAGCATTGGGGGCCGTTGGAAGTTTGGCCGGCGGAAGCGCCGCCATCGCGAAAACCGTCATCGACTCGAAGAAGAACAAGGCCGAGTTGGAAGAACAGAAACGTCACAACCTGGCCATGGAGAAGAAAGGGGGGAAGGGCGTAATGAAAAAGTTTAAAAAAAAGAAACAGCAGCACTCACCAACCGAGACATTGAATCTCTGATCGAACCGTTACAAATCAAACACTTCAGAGGAGTTTTCATGTCCGACTCGTTACCTTCAACCGTTAAAAATAGAGAATGTGGAGTACTCAACTTGGACAGTCAAGAAAATCCAGGCACGCATTGGATATGTTACCACAAAAATAACAATAACAAAGCATTCGTTTTCGATTCTTTCGGAGGCGTTCCACCTACAAATTTAGTCCATTATCTGAAAACAAACAAAACACCTATATACTACAACGACGAACGCATTCAAAATTTCGGAGACGTGAACTGCGGTCATCTCTGTCTCTCCATGCTCGCGTTTCTCTCTAAAATAAATAAGCCTACGATCGAAGATTTCCAGAAAGCATTGTGGAACCTTAAACACGATGGGCGTGTTCCATCTCACGAGCGAATCTTCGATCTTGAAACTCACGCTGCACGACGACATCGTCTATCCTAAATCCGTAGCTCTGCGTGCATTCTACAGCATGTACCTCATACCTAACGTCACGCAGCACAACAACAAAATTAGCGTCGGAAGCGAACACATCGTCGTCCCGCCAGGTCAATACAGTCTTTCTACTTTGCAAGCTCAATTACCCAAAGGCACGTACCTTTCTCAAAATTCGGTCACGCACAGAGTGGAAATCCTATCGGCGACGGAGACCGTAGACCTGGGCACCATGGGAGAACTTTTAGGTTTCGAGAACGACACAAAACTCGAAGCTGGCATCAAGCACACGGGAGCCAATATTCCTAAATTCTTGGCCATCGAAACTTTGAACGTACACTGTAACGTGGCGGAAGGCATGATCACGAAATCCGAAGGGGGGTTGTTGGGAAGTCACAAGCAGACGGGAATCATAGCCACGTTCAAACCCAGTTCCGAATTCATGGAACCGATCATCTACACACCCTCTTCGCCGATCTATTTTCCAGTATGTCGCAACCGCATAGACAACATAGAGTTGGTGGTGACGAACGAGAAAGGAGAGGTGGTGGATTTCGCAGGTGCAACGACCACTGCCATCGTGGAGATCAACGTATAATAAATAACACATAGTGTAAAAAAAAATGGAGCAGATCGAAAGTTACGAATTGCAATCTTTTCCTCCGAACCGTCGCACGTTCGCCAATCTCAACGAAGCGAACAGGGAGATCGAATACGACGTGGACGTAGGGGATGGGTTCGTTCATCCTCACAGAGCGGACCTCTACCTTCAATTCGACGTGGTGAAGAAAGAAAGCGGAGAAGCGTTTCCGCCCAATGCCAATTTGAAACTCGTGGACAACTTCGTGCCTCACCTGTTCTCGCAGGTAGAGGTGAGGAAACACAACACCGTCATCGACAGAATCGATTATCCAGGCATCACGTCGACGGCAGTGGGAACTTTGAAATTATCCAAAACGGACGCAGCGTACTACCAAGCGGGAGGATTCGAAGCGGGGACCAAAATATCGACGAGAAGTCACACGGTGCTCTTTCCCATGCGTCTGCTGCCCGGTTTCTTCTCGGACTACAAGGAGATCATGTGGAAGGGAGGATTGCGCGTCACCTTTCGAAGAGCGGCCAACGACAACGACGCACTGATGCGATACACCAACTTGAACGCCGACGGCACGCCGATAGCCAACACTTTACCCGAAGCGGCGAAATGCGTCCTCCGGAGCATGGAGTTGAGAATGCCGATCGTGGAATGCGAGACGATCTACGCCCTCAAGTACAAAGCGGAGATCTTGAAGAGTCCGCAGGTGCCGATTCACTTTCACGGTTACCAGTGCGTGCACATGGAATTCGACGTGACGACTCAGTTCAACAACATACAGTTCGACATGCCAGATTTCGTCATTGTACTTTTTCAGACCGGGCGCGATAACAATCAGGAAAAAGATTCCAGCAAATTCGACGACTGCAAGATCAAGAACGTTTATCTCAAGAATGGACGCAACGAAGTGTTCCCGCGCGAAAATTACAACCTCGACATGACAAAAGATGATTACCTCAAACTTTACGAAGCTTACACGGCTTACAAGCGCGTGACCGAGGGAAACGTGGACATGTACTACACGCCCAGCGAATTCAAAATCCGCAGGCCGATGTTCGTCATCAATACCACAAAAAGAAAGCAGGTGGTGGTCAACGATCGCACCAACATCAAGGTCGTCTGCGAGTTCCCGATGATACTCTGTGCAGCGTCATCCTGATCGCAGAGAAGTCCTTCGTCCACGACGTGAAGAACGAGAGGGTCACGGAGCAGTTTTAAAAAATTCGTAAAAAAATTGCCACATACTAAAAAAAAAAATCTACTAAGTTTACTACCACAACTAATTATTATTCTATTATGTCATTTGCTTAGGTGAAAGGGAAAAAATGGTCCAAAAAGGGAAATTTTGCCCCTTGGGAAGGCCCTCATAGTGTGACAACACTGCGTCCACATCGCCGGTGGCGACATCTAGTAGCAAACACTAGAACTATTTCCACAGGTATCGTCTTCATGTTCTCGAATGAAATATTAAAACAAACAGAGTCCCTTGTAGGTTAGTTCGGTGCGTAAAAGATCGTAAATAAAAAAATAATAGGTTAAGTTATATCACTTAGGATCGTAAAAAAATTAAAAAATCGTAAGAAAAAAAGATAGGTTAAGTTGTATAACGTAAGATCGTGATATACCTACCAAGTGTGAGTGGGGAAAAAAATAGTGCAGTGAAAATTTGTACTAAAACATCGCTGAACGCTAAAACATCGACAAAAAATTGTCAAAATATGTCAAAAACTGATTTTCAATTGATAAAAAAAGGGATACCTACAAAGTGTGACTTAGAAACAATCAATATACACTACTCACGGATGTGATTTTTGAGAGATTGTTTATTTTTGTTACTCTTTTATTACTTTAACAGGGATAACACCTGTTAAACATTTTAAATGGCATGCATAAATAGACTAACACGAATCGCTACACAAATTCCACAAAATTTACTATATAAGCTGTAATTTATATCTAAATATGGCGCACATAGGACAGTAGTTGGCGAACCTACGTTTCTCAACATACGCGTAATATTTGTATTTTCCGAACTTCACTTGTCTCACTCAATAATATTGTATTCATGATTAGAGTAGAACGTTGCACTCTTTCCACTTAATCTGCTGTCCTTTGTGGTTCCTCTAATCCATGTTTTTACCTGCCGTAAAAAAGGACTGTAAAAAAGTGAAATGATGTGAATTTTCATGGTCACATCCCGACTTTGGGAAATACTTCCCCGACCTCTCTTAATCCCAAACAGCGGACAAGTTTCAACGGATTGTATTAAAAGAGGTGAATTCTTTATATTTTTTGCGCTATATGTGTCTGACATTTCTTGAAATTTCGCAGAAGTGCAAAAAGCCATCACTGGAAGAGGAAGTAGTGTGTTTAATTTGAGATTTTCCCCGCATTTGGAAATTTTGAATATTTCCCAAATTGATTGGCAAATAGAGAATTCTGTCAGCTCAGAATGACAGGATTATTAACATTTCCTTCCCAAATAAGAATATTCCATCCCGCAAACAACCATAGTTGCTGCAGTCAACGTGATTGCCTCTTGTGAAAATGTTATCTTTTTATTTAGTTGGTCATGACAGGTTTTGCTGTAACTGGCAGCCTGTAAATCGCAGAAAGAAATATTACTTGTAATGAAATGTAGCTACGATTTCACCGATCCAATTACATGAACTTTTGCAGAGACTCATGGGGGCGCTCTTGAATACACAGCAAATATTTGAAGAAAGAATTCTAAACAAAATGAGGGAATGATAATTATAATGATTTCCCTAGAAAGTAGAATTGATAGTTATTAAAATATCTCGTTCCGAAATATAGAAAATCAATAATGTGTAAAAAGTTGGAACAAAATTACTACTTCGCATTTTATATCAATTGTCGGCAGCCAACATATACACGATCCTTTAAAGTCAAATTTTGAATTTAGGCCTAATACTTTTTTCATTCTAATATTTCTGTATATGCTACAAACTATTTATAAACAGGCTAGATATTTGTTTTAAATGCACAATAATAAGTTCAGAAAAGAAATTATATAATTTTTAATGTTTAATTTGTACATTATATGATGCTTTCTCGTCGTGAATAACATATATTTGCGAGCGTACAATAGAAAGAAAACTTGAAGCGGAATGTCTTAACATGATCAAAGTCTAATAATTGAATAATTTTAATTGTCTCGATATACAAATACGTATGTAAATAAAATAACATGTTAGAGCCCTTACTCTATTCAGGTTATTTGATATTATCTTTTGTATATTGTTACGAGTTTAACACAAAAGAGCAACAATTTCTAATTAGTATACACACTACAAATCGCAAACAATCAAAGTTATATTGTCAATTAAATATGTGAAATGAATCGCGATTTCGAAATCTGCAATCATATTTTGTCTAGCAAAAATGGTTTTCGAAGTTTGGTGTCTTACTTAGTAATAAACATGACGCGAACCGATTTCTTCATACTAATAACGCCAATAACGTCACATGGTGATAAAAACAAATTGCAATGGCCGACAATAACGCCATATTTTTTTTGGAAGTGCTAAAGAGCTAAAATGAAAGAAAATAGCGTGTGAGCCCAATTATATTACCTGGCTTTTGATAAAAGAAGAATTAATCGTTAGCAAAAAAATTGCATGTTGCAACACGGTGACATTTCATCGAACAACAAATGAGATGATACTCACGGATTGATTGGACCTACATTCTCAATAAAATCCAATTAAGTTCATGCATTAAGCAAGATATTCCAGATTAGAAGATAGTTCGTATAGGAAATGCTACGCCTTCGCAGTTCGAAGTTACTATTAGCTTAACTAAATGCACCGAAGTGTGCAAGAGGTTTCAAAGTAGTCAATCATACATATTCAGATACATGAATGTTTGCACATAACGGCTGTAATTTAGAAAAATTCCTTTCGTTCACTATTATCAATGTACCTCATTTTTGTTAATCGGGTCACGTTGCGTGTTTGGTAAAATGATTCACGTTGTGGTCGAACACAATTCATTGTACGCGAAAATATCACATCAAGGTAAGCACGGGTTGGGGACGGTGGGGTTGAACCGGATAGCTAAGGTTTCTTGGCTTGTCGAAGCCAAGATTGTTTAAGAAATTTAATGAAGTCCAGTACAGTTACTCTGCACGTATTAACTTTAATACTGTAACTATAGAAATCTCATTGGTGTATTAATGTGTTTGATATTTTTTTTTAACAAAAAAGTGAAATCAATGGAATGGGGTATATCCGGGTGTAAATGTTAATGATAAGGAGAAATGAGTGAATCCCAAACTTTTTCTCAAGAAACATTATTTTTAAATATCTATGATTTTTTGTCAAAAATCATATGTAAAAAGATTGATTTCTTCTAAACCATTGTAGTCTTCGCCGACCCAGCCGAGACATTCTATATACTATCCGGTTCTTCCTCACTTAAAACTCTCAGTTTCAAACCACAATTAGAGATTATGAATATCGCGCCGTTGGTAAAATTATAAAAGTGCCAGGCACAATCATTTAGTGTAAAATAAATCCTTATGAAATACGCAACACACGGTAATATTTACATGTTCAGTGATTGGAGCAGTGTTTCGTAAGAATTGGTTGAAAACAGACAAACATTGAAACGAAGAGTCAGGTATACTCAAAATAAGATGCTGACGCTAAACGAATACTTGCAACGAGGCGCTGTCACGGCTGTTCACTAGTTGAACATACTGTCGGATTAAAAATTGAAGACTAAAATTGGTAAACGCTGTAAGTGCCACAATAATTCAAACACCGTTTTCCACGTTAAACTTTGAAATGTACCATGCTTTTTAATGTGGTCAACGTGAAATATGGCTGGTAGCCCTCTAAGTAGTTCAAAAGGCATGTAAAGAAGTCACTAGTGTGCACGTTTTTACGGGTTGATGTGCTGAACGATGCGTTTTCCCAACAATTTCGCCTTTGGCACTTACAACGTTTATCTCTTAGTCCTCAATTATAGATACTCGAGTTTGGACTCCAATTAAAAATTAATCAGTAGACCTACAAAAAATCGAGAGAGATCAAACTTTAACTTATTCTATTCTGCGTTAATGTGCGCTAATCAATTGTGTTTCGAATATGCCTTCTATTTATTATCGTCGTGAGAAAAAAAGGAACATTTTCTTTCGAGTTTGGCAAACGATCGCTCTCTTCGAAATTCTGTAAATCAAAAACAGGTTTATAACCGATGACCGATGTACCAATTACAATTTCCATCGGTCTTTCTACGCGTTCCCCCCACGAATTCATTTTTTTGCTCTCTCAGAAAAGACGGCTGTCTTTCCAGCGTTCTTTCCCATGAAGCCCCGCATATATCACCGCCCCTACTTCGAGGTGAAGGAACCAGTGTGTCTCGCAATAAACTCTCATATCCATCCATATCTGTCCCGTCCAAATTCGACTCACGTCAACATAAATTCAAGCCCAGATGGAGCTTATCGCGGAACTTCGGGCATTTTAAAATTTAAAAACCCAATGAAGACTTTGTCCCTCTGTCGGAAACAAGGATCCTCTGTTCTCGCGAGAGTTTGCAGGTGGCCAAGCTCAGAATCGAGACAATTGCCCTACACATGGCAGCCTGGACGAGACGTCATAACTTCCACGATCTCGCCCGCCAGTTTGGCTCAGTGACAGCTCAGTGACAAGAGTAAATAGTACAGAATCTTGAACTACAACCCTGCCAAAACATTTATCTTCGTATCTCTTCGCTTCAGTGGGATTTTGGCAGCCAAGGAAGGCATAACTTTAACGAAGTGTCCCAGTTGTGAGCAATAAAAATTGAGTTGTGAGCAATAAAGAATAATTAGAACAAGATACTTTTCTTTCTCGAGATCAGCTCTCAAACAAGGTGCTATTGTGTTTTTGTGCTACGCGAATATCACCCCTCGGTGTAAAGATTTTGGCCCTTACATGCAGAAGTGACCACGGGTGGGCGGAGCTAAAAGTTCGGCGGCCAATAGAGTGAAGGACAATTCTTCCGGGAACGAAGGAAAAAGACGAAGTAAGGCCTTAGGAGACACAGTTCGCTATTCGCAGTTCGATATACACAGTTTTAGAGACAGTTTTTGGAACATTTGATTCACAGTTAAACTTTCAGATCAAGAGTCTCGTGTCAGCACCTTTGTACGTCAGAGAGGAATTGTTTTCTCTTCTCTTGACCAAGTCTAGATTCATAGCTTTGAGATTTCAAACTTAATATTTAACTGGTTAGGAAATGGTGCTCGAATATAGTGTTTACGTACAACGCCGACCATCAGCGGTCTGCGCTGCTAACTTGTTTTGACCCGATGCATCACGGGTCCGCGATAGTGTGTTGTTCTTAATGGCGCTTGTGTAGGCGAGCGACGTTGTAAGTATCTCAACAGTAATGTATTAAATTATGTCATAACATGTTTCAATGTCCAGTGTTCTGATTTCTGAGTCCTAATTGTCATGGTAATTTTGGCTAGTAAATGAAGACCGATGTATAAGGAACTTGATAGTCCTTTTCCATCGGCCGAACTTTTGGACCGTAGACACGATGAATAATACCGTGTATAATTCTAATTCTAATGGTACATTTAATTTCTCATTACGTGAATGAACATCCTTAATTAACGAAAGACCTAGGTTCGAACCCCTAAACGCCCCCTTTTAATTTTTAATTCTTGTTATAGGTTGTCCGATCGTTATGACATTTTATTAGGGTGCAGGCAGAAAGTATGTAAACACAATTAATAGTTTTCAGATTTTCAAAATTTCTCAAAAAACCGTTATTTTTAATTTTGTCAAACAATTTTTTCTTGGTAGAAATACAATGTTAGTCTTGTTTTGAAACTCTTTGCATCTGTTATTATAATTCAGTATCATTGTCATTTGAAATATCGAAACCGGTTTTATACAGATTTTTATTCAACGGAGTAAGACTGTTCGCGGAACGTGGCAACACGGCACGCAGCGATGTCCGTTGAACCGCTGAAACTGACGGCGGGAGCTGCGAGTATCTTTAACATTTTATCCCATGGTAGTTAATTTGTCACTCACGAGATAGCAGCAGCAATCAAGCTGAAAATAAGGTAACCAGTTTGACCCAACCTACCAGTTCTGCCCCTCTAGCCCCTACAAGCGACACCGTGGATGGGAATGAGACAATGAAGACGACAGACCCCACTAATACATTAGCTTAATTCTCTGTATAATAATCTAACAGATTAGTCGCCAAATAGGCACTGCTTGATTTAATACATTACAAAATAAATATAAACAATGAAACATTACTTACACGGGATTCAAATGGAGAGCCTCTGATTTACAGTTCCGTCGAGTCAGGAACTGGAGCGGTGACCGCCTTTACGGCAGTGACCCTGTGTTTCCGCGTGAAACAGTCAATTGGACCCACCGCTTTTGCAAGAGCCGACAACGTTAAAATGACCCCTCCCAAAAGCAGCCAGTAGGGAAACAGCATTTATTCAAAATAACAATTTTGCGCTGTGATTGCACACCGGTTAGTACAGCCACTCCACTGTAGTAGCATGATATCTAACCTTTTATACAGAGACCAGTCTCATCTTCGGTTGAATATAAAGAAGCATAGTATTAATACATAAATGCCGCATCGTAGCCGTGAGGTGCAAGGCATCATGCTTTGGGCTCCACCTCGGCAGGTGGGAGTGAAACAGGTAGTCGGTAGGTAGGCCCTGGCTGTCAAGGACTGTTGCGCCACGGGATATTATTATTATTATAGTTCATATGTACGGCTACACACGGCCAATATACTATCATTTTTTTTTCACTTTATTATACCCAACCTAGAAATAAACTTACAAACACTAAGGTTTGCCATATTTGTACATTTAATCTGACGTAACTCTTGGGGTGTAAGAAGACACCCAAATGTCAACCTCTTCTCCACGCTGTACCCGATAGACTGCATTCATGCAGACTAACGAGGCTCTGGTGTTTGGACTCACAGCCAGTGTAATCCTGCGTGACCTGCATTTTATGCTGTCCATGAGCGTAAATGATTGTCTCTCCAACAGTTTTGTCTTATCACCTTTCATCCTCATCTTCACGATTATCCAAAAGTGACAGAAAAGCAAAGCAAAATAAATTAAATGAATCATAGGTCATTCTTACAGCAACAGGTACAAGTGAAGTGGTAAAAGTTACTGTCTCTTGTGCATTGCACCTAGCGACGAAGAAGAATAGGAGGTCTGCAGGAAGAACCCCACATATTCTACACCTCGGCCGTGCTGGTGACGTGGTCAGCACCAAGCTGACTTTACCTCGTCTTCCAGGATTAGTCTCAGGTATAAATTTGCCAGGGGCTGGGCTAACCGTAGAACAGCTTTAAGTAGGAATGTTGTCCAAATAATTCCCAGCTTAAATCATGTACACCGGGATTTAAAGCTCGTTCTCCCCTACCGACTGAACAGCCGTGGCCACTTTACCACATAAATCATCCAGTGGCCTTAACCTTTTTAGTCTAGCAGTAGGACAAGATTTGTAATGATACAACAAAACAAAGTCAAATTATGTTGCGCCATGGCATTGCACGTCAAGGACTGACCTTCATCACGGAAGGTCAGAATTCAATTCCAATCCAAGAGTTTCTTTTGTCAGTAAAATGCAATGATCACAAGGAAGCAAAGTAACTGAATCGTGCTGCCGATCTTTATTCACGATCAGGATGAAAACCTACAAAGCTGTCTCCCCTGGGCACGTGGGGTGTTTAGAGACCCCACATGTGTTTTTTCAAGGGTAACGACTAAATTATATATACACCGGTGTCACCAACGGTTGAAACATCTTATTTTGATTTATTTTCTATAAAAATAGTAGTATCGTCATATTATAACCGAAAAACTCATTTTATTTTTTTCGTTAATTGGTCCTAAATATAATATTTAGGACCAATCAATATAATGCCACTTCGGACGGGCACTTGGGGCCTTTGAGGACCCCAATGAATATTTCGATTTATTGTTTCTTCTACCGCTCGTTATTATTATTATACTATATTATTAGCATTATTATTATATTATTGTATTATTATTATCATAGTATCATTTGCTGTTTTTCAGAATTCTGATTGTCGGTTGGTCTGTCTGCCCAGTATTACGCAATAAGTCCCGTTTCCCGGATAACTTTCCTTGATACCAACTTACCTAATGCATTGTTTACATTTCAACTTCTTCACAAAAGGCCAGAATTATCCCTTACACTCCCCATCCTCCTTGGAAAATTATGGATAAAGCACTGCCTACCTCCAATCCAGAGCCTCGGTGGTACAGTCAGTATGACGTCTGACTGTACGCGGGAGATCTGGGTTAGATTCCCGGGTGGTTAACCCATTAATGCATGGTGTCCGATTAATCGGACGTTGACATAATTGCATTTTCTGTAACACTGTTTTACTTTAATTGGTTATATTTATCAAATCTAGTTCTTTGGTACCTCTGTGATGCATATGTCACCCCACAGGCTTGGCAACATTGTAAATTTCCCGCCAAATTGTAATGGAGTGAAACATGGAGAGGGAGCTGTACTGCGTTTCTGCGTAACGGGAAAGCTAATTTCAATTCATATAGAGTAGTTGACATTTATCCGAGATGTGTTTTGACAAATATGCGTAAGAAACATTAGTAATCAAATGTGTAACAATAATTTGTGCATTAGTTTCATCCCTGAGCTGCTATTGCGAGAGAAAATATAGTGTCCGATATATCGGACACTATGCACATTGAGCACTTTATGCAGATTTTCCATTTCCTGTAAAATTTTCGATACCTTTGATGTTTAGACATTGTCAATGTGTATATATGTGTATGTGTGTGTGCATATATGTTTGTATGTGTGCGTGCCTATGTGTGCGTGCATTAGTGTATGTATGTGTGCGTGTGTGTGCATATATGCGTGTATGTGTGCGTCTTTATGCAATAGTGTGTGAATGTGTAAATGTTTATGCATTAGTGTGCGAATGTGTGCGTGTTTATGCATTAGTGTGTGAATGTGTGCGTGTTTATGCATTAGTGTTTGTATGTGTGCATATGTGTGTGTATCTGTGCATGTGTGTGTGTGTGTGTGATCAAATTTTGACTATTTTGGAGAATGAAGATGTGGAGGAGGAGGAGGAACAACTCATCTATGTTACACCACCAGTGTATGGCAAGGATACAGACGAAGACAGTGATAAATATGATGATGAGCATGTGGCCAATCTAAACATTTTTTGGCAAAATACGCTAATGAGCGTTTGTGAGGTGCAAACTAAGATACGAAGTTGTGTTGATTGTGAAGGTTCATCCAGTAATGTAGCGTCTACATCTACCACTACACATAACACTGGTGCTTCAAAAAAAAAGAATACGTCTTCAGACAAAATCAAGATCCTTGTGGAAGAAACGTCTACCTTCATTCTAATTACAAACTGAGTGCTGCTCTATTGAACTATCTGAAGAAGTACGAAACTGTGAATCACCATTAGACTTTTATAATTTATTTTTTTATGAGGACGTGCTAAATCTTATAACAAATCAATTCAAATTGTATGCTTCGCAAAAAAAATCTTGATTTGACGAAAGAAGAACTTCTTGTTGTTCTTGGTGGTCTCTTGTTGTCAGGTTATGCAAAATATTCAAACAAACGTATGTTTTGGTCAAAAGAGAAAGATACTACTTCGATACTTTCTGAAAGCATTCGTTGTGGTCTGCATAATATTCATTTGAATGACAATATACAAACAGATGAGTCCGATAGTCTGTACAGGATACGGCCATATTTGGAGAAACTTTCCTCATCTTTCAAACAGCATGGGGCTGTGGACGAAATGCTTTCCATCGACAAGAGTACGATTCCTTACTACAGGAGGCACTACGAAAAACAGTTCATTAGAGTAAATCTGATCCATTTTGGGTTCAAGAACTGGGCAAAAAAGCTCTAGTAGTGGTTACATGATAGATTTCCAGTTGGTTACAGACACAAACTGATAACGGACGACTGTGTTCTGTACTGTAATAATAATAATTTTGTGTATATTAGTTGATTTCTATTCCAAATGTTTCCTTTTGTATTGTTTCTTCGAGATATGTGTATGTATTTATGTATGTATGTAAACATACACATGACCAGTGGCAGAGATTTTCGTCACTTTTGCACCCGCACTATGATAGACCTTATCTACGAAGGGAAATATACTGTCTTTGCCCCCTACATTTGGCATTGGCACCTTGCCCCCCCCCATTTTGAAACCCAATATCCGCCACTGCACATGACTGATCTTAAGCGTTACATTTTCTTTTGGTTACATATTTTCCACAGCAATACTTTTTCCTTGGGACAGCTATTTATAGACAAAACATGAAAGTGGTCATTGTGCAAAGTGTCCGATTTAATGGACACACGGAAGAGATCGTAGTGCACAGTGTCCGATTTATCGGACGCACTGTATCTCTTACATACATTGTAAAAATAAAAATGTATCGTATATAGTGTCTTATTTGAAGTGTACTGATACCAAAACCATGAAAAAAATCTCATGAAAGGGGTTTGTAAACTTTATGCATTAATGGGTGGTCTGAAAACATGATTATAGACTGTAATGTTTCTAATTTGTTAAAAACAGGTAAAACTATGTTGTTATTGTCAAATATATATAAAAATGAAAGGTTATATCGTGATCTTTCCGTAGGTTTAGAAACAGGAGTTATCTTAAATTTCTAAGGGAGGTTTGAGAATTCTCAGAATTGGATTGTTGGTTGCCCTCGCTGCAGTGTTATCTCAAAGATAAATTAAATTAAAGGTGATACACTTATTTGAGTTACAGTAATGATTTGCATGCAATATATTATCCACCAATTTCAATTTCCCTAAAACATAAAGCTGGGGTCTTAAAAGACCACAAGTGCCCATTCACTTATTATTTCTAACGTGCCCAGCAGAGGGATAATGGCGTACGCACGATTTCTTTCGTAGGGGCTGGAATTATAAAGGAGGAATCTGCGTTCATAATTACCGCTATTAACCTACGTCTTTAAAGTTGTTCAAACTGTTTTAATTGGTGGTCATTTTAAGGTGAATTTTCAGTTACCACTTTGTTTTTTCCCCTAGCTCTTTACTGCTTTCTATTGAAAATTTTGAGGTTTTAAACATTTCGGATACGTTATAGGCAATGAAGCAGTACACCTGAAAGCATCGCCACAAATGATAAAGGAAGAAGCTTCACACTTTAACTTACATGTACTTCACAGGCATTATAGAAATATATCCGCTAGTTTACATGCCAGTGAATATCATCTTGACCTCTTTATCCACCATGAAAGACAGTTTCAAAATTCTGCAACATTTAATGATTCTGAATGTAAGCGCAAAGAAGTGTGTATTACTTTCAACGGTATCAATTTTGTGCGCTCCTTGCAATATATTATATGTATTTCGATGAAAATGCAGAAGAATATGTAAGTGGCCAATCTCCAGCACATTTACATACATTTATTTCGCATGTAGAGCGTTCTTAGTTTTTGGGTTGTTCCAAAGTAGCCCATTCCCCATGGCAAAAGGTGAAACTAAAAGGTCTTTTCTCTGCAGTGCACCATGCCATCAATGGACATAGGCGGTCCATCGCATTCGCGTGGAGTGGTGTGATCATCTCCACGCTTTGGTCTCCTTTACTCCCCTCCATCACTCATTGTTTAGAGTACTTTAACAGAGATAATGTTTCAAAAGTTTCCCCTGAGATCACCACCCAGGGAATCGAATTCAGGTCTCCCGCGTGATAGTCAGACACCCTACCGACGGAAAAACAGCAGCTTTTCATTTCCATATGGTACAAAGCATACATCTAAAAATTGGCTCTAGATTTAGATGGAATTGGGGTCTGCATTAAAATTCGAAACAAGTCATGACATTGTTCTCCATCTACGAGAAATCCATCTCGTCTTTCATCCTTCATGCTCATCGTTGTTAGTGGCTCTAAATATGTGGAAAAGTGACGTCAAATTTTGTACATTAGAGTGCAAAGATCCATAATCATCAATTGTTCGATCACCACCCAAGCAATACTCTTGAAATGGGTGTGTCAGTTCAGAGGTAATTTCCCCCACCACGCAAAACGCAATAAGATATGAATCTGCCTGGGGTTAATAAGGAATATGAAAACGAAAAATAAGAAATCGATGTGGGAAACAAGGTAGAATATTTTGTTCAGTCGTTACCCTGAATCGTTTAATTGAAGCCTTGTGGAAAGAAATAGTTTCGTCCGTGTTACTAATCTTGAAGTACTGTTCAATTGTCACAATTTAACGACAACTGAAACACGGAAACGTCTAGAGTCGTAGAAAACAATGTACCGAAAGGAGTGTCCCTAGAACATATGCGAAACTGGCAACGATGCGCAAGGAATATCGGCACTTACCTTGTGGGGAATATCCAAGCTCGCAAATGCGATATGAAAGCTTCTTTACACTTCTCAGTAAGTTCATTGTTCTTGAGGAAATCATTCTAAGCCATGGCTAAATGAGGAAATTCAAGCGATGTACGGATCTACTAGGATCGTCGAATTATTTCGATACTGAAATAGCTTTCCATCTAAGAAGAAATCACATTTCGGCACTGCACAAACCACACTATCACTTAACTTAATATGATTGTTTCACTATTGTTCCAGCTTTCATTGTTATAATTTCCGAAAGTGTCTTCTTAGGATTGTGCTTTCCTTACAAAGTCACTGAGAGAATAGTTTTGAAAGTTGGTTGCTAAGCGTTTGTCCATAGAATATGTATTAAGGAAATTCCTGGGATTGGGTCAAACAATATTCCTTGGGCATATTTTACACTTATTCGCCGTTCAAACCAGTCCGGCACGTTGTAATGATTTATAGAGGAGGTAAAATGTCCCAGGGGTGCGTTAAATGCTGATACCGCCCGACTTATTCCGCCCCACGGTACACAGTTCGATTCCCCGAAAAGTCGACACTCGCGATGTTCTCACGCAAAGCGACGGTCGTTTGCGGGCAAGTCGCCGCGGCTGCCTTCCCCTTTCGCCACACGCCACACACTGGACCCGCTTGGATCCCAATCGCGCGGCCAGCTCGCGCAAGTCTCGTTACGGTGCGGCGCAGGCGGACGAAAAAAAAGGGTGGACTTTGGTTGGTTCTCCAGTAGGAGGGAATCGACGCTAGCGCCAACATGCGCTTTTCTCGGTGGAGAATGCCAGGAATATCAACACCCCTCCCCTCCGAACGCTCTCGAACTCTCTTTTGGATTTTACGCCAGTGGCCAAGCAATCGTAGCAGCAGCGAGTCGACGATATGAATTTCTTCCCTGTAATGGAACTATTTTAAGTTTCACACCGAATTACTTACTGAGAGGCGAATTGTTTCGTTATCGCTTGCCTTTTCAATCTTACTTTTCTATTTCCTGTTCAATTGAACACAACAGTTAAATTCGTCCTCCTCCATATTTGGAAATGAAGAGTTTCTATTAATAAAAGAAGGAACATTATAAAGTGTGACGTTACTTTTGGTCGGGAACCACAAGATTACTACGTCACATTAGTTGTCCAATCCCACAGCGCGGCAGAGTTATGAGACTTTCCTTTAGTTTACGCCTTTTCAGGAAAATGTTCCAAAAAAATAAACATAATTCCTTACTTTGTCAAAGTTTATTGTCATTTTTTCATAATTTAAATCACTCACAACGATATATTATCACTATTATCATCAACGACAATTACAATACAACGAACTATTTTTTCTCTATTAAAATTTTCAATTTCACACACATCACATATTTTTACATCTCACAATCAACATTTTTCATCTCGTTCCTACTGTTGTTGTAGCAACCGATTGAACAACAGATATGTCCAGATATATCTGCTAGACTGGATAGTTTTAGAAATGTCTAGAAACAGGAAATGGCCTCCTTTTGTGGTATCACCTTTAATCCACATAAACCCATAACCAAAAATTTCATAAAACAATCAAGTAAAAACATTAATTTGAAAATAAACAAATAAAACATACACGTGATACAAATAAGTAATGCATAGCAAAGTCCTCCATTCGTTTGAGCTACACATTTCAGTGTCGGTTCAGCAGAGGATGTGATTCGATTTTTTGTCGTACCAAACTGTTAGGGACCACTGCATGTTGGCGTTAGCCACTGGAGTAAGCAGTGGGTGAGCCGATGGGTCTACAGCTTTCCCGAAATCTTGAGGAAACCAAAATTTACAAATGAACGCAGTGAAGAACTCGGTGAAAAACCAGAGTGGTAAATCATCTCCCGCTAAGATGACTTCCGATTGTCATTTTCGTATTTGAATAACTTTTAAAACGAAGGTTAAAATGGTAATTATGCAAATTATTTTTATGGATCTTGTCCTCCCTAAAACGCAGCTATGTAATTATCCATATTTACAATTCCAATACTCTTAGGAAAAGGATCCTGTGTACGCTAGTGGCGGCAGCAGATAGTTTTCGAAGGGAACATCTTTAATAAAGTGATATAATCTCAAGCACCCGCCCCCTCCCCCCATACACACACGCAATTTTATACGTTTACAACTTACAATTTGCTCATCTTGTTCTTCACTTCACCAATTCCTGGTTGTCTTTGAAGGAAACTTCATAACTGTGATAAAAAAGAAACATACTCAGTATAAACTGAAAAGAAATTAATCATAATGTGTATGTATGCAAGCAAATAAAGTAAATTCAGTAGATAGACTAGGTTGCCTTTGAAAATTTGTGTTCTAATGCAAACGTACTTGGAACGATTGCTATGCTAAATCCACGTCGAAGTTCATTTAGGGTGAATATAAGCAAATCTACTTTCATCGTTCTCGGCGGCGATTCCCATATGGGAAGTGTGGCATTTATATAGAAACGTATTCGTTGTTGTACTACTCACTCATTGCAATGACGTCCGTAACTAGAATGACTTTGGTTCCTGAATCCAACCTCGGCATGCCTCAAAGGTGACACTGACGTTTATTATGAGCAATAATGTACATACTAGCGGCAAGGTTAATTAATGTATCACTAGGATGTGAAACGACAGTGTGGCTATATGCACATTTTTCAGCCGCAGGCTGAACCTCGCCCTTTAATAAAGGAAATCGAAATTGAAATTGAAATATTAAACACTAGAACAAGCACAATAGATTTAGAGGCTTAGTATAATATTGACTTTATGTGTAAACGTGATGAAAAAAAATGTTTTGAAATATGAAAGCGAGTGTGTATGAAATATTCTGAGCTATTACCCTGAGAAATGGTTAAGCCTCCTGGAACAGTACAACTTACCAATTCAGGTACAATGATTTCAAGATTCATGCCGTTCGGAAAATGAGATTGAAGCAATTTCAAATAATAGTTAAAAGTGTCATATGTGTCGTCAATTTCATCATATCATTCATTCACCACACACTCGTCGAAATTAGCCAAAATATTTAGAAACGAAACTCAAAATGACAAAGGTACGATTACGATTAATCCAATAGGCAGAAAACCAACGCTTAATAACCAAAATTTAAATATACATGTGCGTGCGTTTGGAGGCAATCAAATGCGTTCAAAATAACAAATGTCAGACTAAATAATATGTATTTACACTCAAACATTTAAGCATCTTTTGAGCATTATAATCGTATAATACTTTGAAAGTTACCCGATTCCCACCCTTCACCGTGAATTTGCTTGCTGACGCAACGAAAGCAATTGTGCTTGCTGGAAATGAATGCATTCTGCGATTGTCTGGTGAGATTAATTAATATACACATGTCACACGTCAACTGTCAACTTTGATTACGTCGCATACTGCTTGCTCTGTTCCGCTCACAATTGTGATACTTGATGAGGGGATTTTACTGTTGGCTGAACAGCCGTTTATCACACTCCGAAATCCTACTGCCAGTCACCACCTAACTTACATATCCAATTTTGAGCGATTGGCTGTCTGTGAATTCAGCTCCGTGTTTCTTTCAATGCTGGGCACACGGGATGGATCAATGGATTCTTACTCTTATTGGCTGTTGCCAATTCCACAGGTTCCACAGTAGAATGCGCGCGCAGTCTGACACACAACTACTTAAAACTCGTGGGAATGTGTGTAATGTACATAGACCTTGCTTGTACATACGCAATGAATGCTGGGTGAAACCGAATGAAGGCAAGGGGGAACCACATTGACGCCACCCACACGGTCGGCGGCCATCTTGATGTCCGCCATCTTGAATTCAACTTCAGAATTTTAAATGGGAAGGGGGTCGTGCGACATATCAAAATGGGCTAGAAGTTCACGAGAAATGCAATGGTGAAGGTTTTTTTCGACGTATCTTTAACCAGTAAAAAGTTATGACTGAATTCTTGTACCAATTTTCTCCTTTTCGAGGTGTTAGAAAAATGCCTTAAAATTTGTTTAGCGCTTCGGTAATGCATCGAGATCAAAGTGACGTCTATGGAGAGATGTTCGCATGCCATTGCACATTATTTTAATCGGATACATCCATGAAGAGCTGTGCATTATGAATGGTTGTCGCGAACAATTTACAGTGTGCCGCTTCCATTGAATGAAAAGTCCTTTACAGTGACAAGGCTAATGTTTATGTTCATAAGGAAGTTCATAAACAAAATATGTGACCCTTGTGATTTGATAACTAACTTTGGACAAAAACTGGTTCATAACGTTCCCATAAGTGTTCTGGTGTTATTCCCTATTGAAAAAACTCTGTAGAAAGTACCTTCTTCCATAAACAAGGATGAAAAAAGCTGTTTATTTAACAAATCCAAGTAGCCCTAAGCATTTAAGGTTCCGTTGATGGAAAATTGACTAACAAATCGTGTTCTACACAGCACGCCACACCATTAACTTACCAACACTAACCATTCAGCTTTGATCTGTCGAAAATGGGTTATCAGATAAAAATCATCGAATATTCTGTTTATGAACTTCCTTATGAACATAAACATTAGCCTGGTCACTGTGAAGGACTTTTAATTCAATGGAAGCGTCACACTGTAAATTGTTCGCGACAACCATTCATAATGCACAGCTCTTCATGGATGTATCCGATTAAAATAATGTGCAATGGCAAGCGAACGTCTCTCCATAGACGTCACTTTGATCTCGATGCATTACCGAAGCGCTAAACAAATTTTAAGGCATTTTCTAACACCTCGAAAAGGAGCAAATTGGTACAAGAATTCAGTCATAACTTTTTACTGGTTAAAGATACGTCGAAAAAACCTTTACCATTGCATTCTCGTGAAATTCTAGCCCATTTTGATATGTCGCACGACCCCCTTCCCATTTAAAATTCTGAAGTTGAATTCAAGATGGAGGACATCAAGATGGCCCCCAACCGTGTGGGTGGCGTCAATGTGGTTCCCCCTTGGACTGATAAGGATTGCTCATTACCATTTCCATGTTGCGCGCTGCAGTGGCCTTGTACTGGGGGTGTTAAGTGACTTATTGAGCCACCCTGTATTTATAGTTAGTTATCTATGACTTGCAATTTGTTCTTTTCCCAGTTTCCACGATTATTTGTTATTGTGAAGGGGCTATTTTGTGGTAAATGAAATCTCAAATATTTTTTTCTTCAGAAAAACACCTTCACCAAATTTTAATATTATGTTGAGCATCAAGAGTTCTCACTGTGGTGCAAATTTCGGATTTTACCTCCGTTCCACATTTGGGGATACAGAGCGTCAAATTTTTTATGTTTTAAAAATTTTTAATTTTTGGGAGATTATACGTGTAACAATTACCCTGCACCGAACAGTAAACATATGAAATATGGTTAAGGTATTTTGCCCAATTCGTGGCTATTTTGTTCAACGTAGATGAAAAATTATGAATAAAAATCTATTTTTTGTAGTGTAGCATGGAAAATACTAATCTGGAAGCACAAATGGTAACAAACAAAATGAAAGAGAATTTATTTTTCAAGAATATCGGTTTTGAATCATTGCATTACGAATTATACAACAGAAGTTAGAGCGATTCTCGTGAAGATCTGAAAACGCTAAAATCACCACACGCCGTTTGCTGATTGAAAATGTCTGACAGATACAATCGCAATACAGAAAACATATGTCAATATCGGTTTTGAACACTTGAAATATATAGAAGTCAGTGGTTAAATTATTAATATTTTCAATTTCCTGAGGTTTGTCGAAATGATATGGAATGACCCAATTAAAATTAATTTATATATTGTATTACTATCTAAGAGCAATAAGTAGAACTAGTTGAATGATATAACAAAGAATTATGGGCAGGCTAATAGTGACACGTTCTAGTATTTATTTACGCGTCGTATTATTTTACTATTAATATTAACTTAATAATACTCAGCGGTGAACGATGAGACTCGGTGAAGTACACAGACTTTTCTCAGGTACAGGGATAGTGTTAGGCAAAGACAATATTGACAGCACAGAGAAATAAAAACCACATTACTGCAGTATGTATAAACTGAAAAGTTTTATTCTTTATTTATTGCAATTATAATGCAACTATACTTGAGAAGGCGAGGATTTCGCTTCTCGATGAATTGACTCAATTAAAACGCATAAACTCAATGCGTGGCTATCGGCAAGCCTATGATCACATAGACCTAGCTTGCGCCCCGAACTACCACACCAAGAGATATGCAATGATAACTGAGCCAATATTTGCTCTTTAGCCTTTTATTTCCAAATTAATCCCTAGGCTAACTTTATTATTTGACGTAGAATGGTTGCAGTATTGTGCATGTCATCAATGCATGGCTATCGGCGTACCTATGATCACATAGGCCTAGCTTGCGCCCCGAACTACCATACCAAGATGTATGCACAACACCGAGGAGTTCTTTTTGTTTAAAAGCTTCGTCGATCCGTGGCGAAAAAGTGTGATGATTTCTTACACGACATCCTCGGTTTTATACTATTTTCGAGAACACAGATTAAAGTACAGATGAATCACTCACTATCTACAAAAGGATACTATCAACAAAACTGACATCTATACATCTTTAGAAATACAAATTCGTATAGTGCATTCTTGCAAACAAAGATACATTAAATTACCCATAATGTAGCATAAAGTACAATAAACAATAAACAAAAGATATACATTACAAACAAGGTGTATTATTACATATAATAACAAAGAAATTACGCTTTCTTTTACAAAAATAAATACATTAGTGACATATCTTCTACTGGTGACGTCACATAAAAATGTGGATCATATCATCTGCCCCTTCCTTTCGGAAACTAAGTTTCAGGAAGGAAGTTATCTACCTGGAGGAAACTTAGTTTTAAAGTACAAATTCTTTCTTTTTATCCTCCGAAAAACGCACCAGTTTTAGGTTATCCAAGTTAACCTTACCATATAATTCTTTAGTCCTTGGAATTAGCAATGTCACAACATTATTTTCCACTTTGTCCACTAGATAAGGTCCCATCCACAACATCAATAACTTTTGAATGGTCCTATCTAGTGAGGAGCTTAAGGAATGGTTTTTAACCATCACGAAGTCTCCAACTGTCACTGTCTTGGCGTTTCCCTTCTGTTTTAAATTCTTCGACAGCTTCTTCTTCTCCCTGACTTGGGCTAAGAATAATTTGGACTTCCAATCCGGTTGGGCTTCTTCCCGTTCGGGCCAATTGAAATGTGTTAGGATCTCTCTGGGTATAGGATGATTGAAGAATAGTTCAGCAGAAGAATATCCTGCTGAATGACCTTGCATACTGAATGACCTTCCTCTCTTCACCATCCATTTGGAAAAGAATACTACTCAATCCTTTCCCAGAAGCATCGCATTGGACACGGAATTCCTGTTCAAAATCAGGCTGTGCTAATTCAGCATCTCTTAGAAGTTCATTCTTCAGTAGCTGGAAACTTTGTTCTTCCTCGTCTCGCCAAATCCAACGTTGATTTTTACCTAACAGCTTGGTGAGCGGTTCAGATTTAGCTGCAAAATTTTCAATGAACTTCCGTCTCCAGTTGACGAGGCCAAGAAATTTCCGAACATCCTTTCTAGTTTTAGGTTTAGGAAATAACTTAACGGCTGAATTTTTGTCTGGTTGGATTTTGATAGCATCTCCAGAAACAATGTGACCCAAGTAGGTAATTTCCTTTTTGACAAATTCACATTTTCGCAGCTTTACAGTCATCCCCACTTCTTGGAGTCGCTGCAACACTTCGTCCAGATGTTCGAGATGCTTGGAGAGTTCTCTGTCGAAAATCAGCAAGTCATCCATATATTGAGTTAGATACTCTTCGGTTTCAGGACCAAATACAGCATGCATGGCAGCTATGAAAATTGACACGGCACTAGATATACCAAAAGGCATTCGAGCAAACATCCACTGACGTCCTTTATAGGAGAAGGCAGTACATGGTTGGCAGTCAGTTTTTACAGGGATCTGTAAATATCCAGAAGCCAGATCCAGATTTGTAAAATAACGAGCACCTTTAAATTTTTGTAAGACATCCGAAATGGGCTCAACTGAAGTCCGTGGAACACGTACAATTTTATTCAAATTTATGAAGTCAATGCATGGGCGTACTGTACCGTCAGGCTTGTCGACTACAATTAAAGGGTTCAAGTAAGGGGAATTACAAGGCATTATAACACCCCATTGTCTCCACTTTTCTAATTCTTCCTCCAGGAGTTTCCTTTTTGCTATAGGTATGGAATATGGAGATCGATACACAGGTTCTGTGGTGTTGTAGTGTAGTGTAGTGTAGTGTAGTTGTAGTGTGGTGTTGTAGTGCTCTATCTAAACTTTGTTCTCCTTCATTGAGAGTCAGCACAACAAAAAGATGATTATCTTCACTATTTATAACGCTGTCATCTGTTCCCAGAGAAGTCCAAGATTTTAGCCCAACCGTGATCGGGAACGAAGAATTCACGTTGGGCGACTGGCTAAATCCGACTGCATACCACTCGAATTAGCACTAGTCGATGGTGCCCAACAAAAGTCTCTGGTTATGTCGACGCTTTGACGTTGCTCGTTCGTCAAACGTGAAGCAGAAGGTTCAAACGGAGACGCCGTCGCTCTGAAGTTACTGGGTTCAGAGACGTTACGTGAAGAGTCACGGGAATGATCTTCTGGATCAGATCTGGAACGACGCGGTGCACGTGCGTAGTTGTTCCTGCCTTCCCTTCTAGGAGGATTACGCCGCCTGTTGTAATTGGAATAACCATTTCTATGGTTCTGCGTAACTTATCTGACCCGGGGGTTTTGGTTTCCAATTCTATTTTGTCTAGGAACATTTCCCTGGCCAGCACCTTCTCTATTCCACGAAGGCTTCCAACTGTCCTGTTCCTCAAGCACCTCGAACATTTTCAGAAAGTCGGCTAGTTGCCGTACAGTTTGAGGAGAATTAGCTAGACTCAGACTGCGAGCTCTATATGGAAGCTGGGAGATTATTAAATTCACAATCTCAGGTTCTATGTAACGGGCAGACAGATTGCGGTAGGCTGAGTAAATAGACCAGGCATATTCCTCCATGCTCATACCGGACTGCTTTAAGTATAGGCGAGATCTCACTGCTGTCAGCTGCCTCTCTTTGGCCTCTTCTGAAGCATATTGTTTGCAAAAACGACGGCAGAAATCAGAATAGGACTTGAACTCTAACTGGTTTGCTCGAAACCAATGCTCAGCCTGACCCTTGAAGAGCCGAGGAATAATTTCCAATCGGTATTCGTATGGAATTTGCATTAAATCAAAATTGATATTAAGTTCTTTTAAGTATTGCTCAGCATTCTGGGCTTCCAGGTCTCCCTTGAACTTCGACAAGGAATTAAGGTCTGCCATCCTTGGAGTTCCAGTCATTGCTGATCGCTGAGTTGTTGGCGGCGACTCATCTGGTCCGCTCCTTGAATTCCCATTCCTTCGTGTTCGCTTCCTGATTTTTGCTTGATACTGAGAGTCAGAGCTGGTGCTGGAAGAGGAGGAACTGCGATCTTTCTTCCTTTCTAGACGTTTCCTCTTTGTCCTTTCTTCATAAAGACTGTGCCGGGCCCTGCGAGATTCACGCTCTCTGTAACCTCTGTCATCGCCCGAAAGACTAAAGGTAGGTGGAACAGCAGACGCCACTTCATTAGCTCTTGAATCAGCAGTAACTCGTGGCCGACAGACTTGTTTGTCTTCTCTAGTTCTCTCTCCACCGGCTCTGTCCATCGCTTCATTTAGTTCAATGTTCATGGTTGGCAACGCTGCACTCTCAGCAACTGCAGACGGATGACCAGTAGTTCGAGATCCAGTTTCTGTTTCCGTTTGGCGGGTACCGTGCATGGTCTCTAACTGATTCGTAAGTTGTTCTACTTGAGTTTTTATTTCCTCAACGTCCTTGCTTCTTTGAGACACAACTACTGAAATCTGACTAATATTTTCTTGGACCTCAGCCCGGAACTGTATTTTGTCAGTCTCGGCCTCGGCCAACATCTGTTCTATTGTCAGCTGTTTTTCGATAATCCTATTGCACTCTCCAGTGAATCTCGAGTTAATATCCGCCACATCTGTGCGAACATTTTCCGTGGCTTTATTTACATCGGCTGCCAAGCTACGCCGGATGTCATCAACGTCTATCTCTCTAGCCTGCCGGATTTCTTCAGAGAATCGAGCCCTAGTTTCCTCGTTCTCAGACTTCAGTTGTTGAATCTCACAGGCCATCTCGCCTATTTCAGCTCTTATTACTTTTATAGATTCATCGTGCTGCTTACCGATATCATCCTTTAGCAACGCACATTGTCTGAGGATATCTTCCTTTAATATGTCAGATTGTCTACAGATATCAGCCTTCAGTGCTTCAGACTGTTTGCAGATATCAGCTTTCAAGCTGGTAATGGAATCAGCTTGCTGTTTAATATCAGCCTGCAGTGTTTCAGACTGTTTGCAGATATCAGCTTTCAGTGCTTCAGACTGTTTACACATATCAGCCTGCAATGTTTCAGCCTGTTTGCAGATATCAGCTTTCAGTGCTTCAGACTGTTTGCTAATATCAGCCTTCAAGTTATTAATAGAATCAGCTTGCTGTTTAATGTCAGCTTTCAGAGCTTCAGACTGTTTGCTAATATCAGCCTGTAATGTTTCCATACTTTCAACTTCCTGCTTGCTAATTCCTTCAATCATGGCTTTTAAAGCTTCAAACATATTTAATGGATCAGATGTAATAGTTCTAGACAATGATTCACATTCTTTACAAACGAAATCGGTAGCTTCGTGGCTTTCAGATCGAACATCTAAGCCACAACATTCATAATGTAGAAGCTTTGTACATTTCTTGCACACAAATGTGGTTTTATCTTTATCAATGTTCCGACAACAATCGGGAACATTAAGCTCTGAACTTGAAGCAAGATTTTTATTTGCGCTACGCAAATGCTTTCTTTCCATTTCGAACGAAGTAGTTCTGTGCTTTTCTACAAATATAAAAGTTTAGTGCTCTTGCACAATGAATCTGAACTTTAAACAATTGTCTTGCCCTTGTACACTACAAAATCGAGCCAACACGTTGAGCTGCCACTTGACACGTTCTAGTATTTATTTACGCGTCGTATTATTTTACTATTAATATTAACTTAATAATACTCAGCGGTGAACGATGAGACTCGGTGAAGTACACAGACTTTTCTCAGGTACAGGGATAGTGTTAGGCAAAGACAATATTGACAGCACAGAGAAATAAAAACCACATTACTGCAGTATGTATAAACTGAAAAGTTTTATTCTTTATTTATTGCAATTATAATGCAACTATACTTGAGAAGGCGAGGATTTCGCTTCTCGATGAATTGACTCAATTAAAACGCATAAACTCAATGCGTGGCTATCGGCAAGCCTATGATCACATAGACCTAGCTTGCGCCCCGAACTACCACACCAAGAGATATGCAATGATAACTGAGCCAATATTTGCTCTTTAGCCTTTTATTTCTAAATTAATCCCTAGGCTAACTTTATTATTTGACGTAGAATGGTTGCAGTATTGTGCATGTCATCAATGCATGGCTATCGGCGTACCTATGATCACATAGGCCTAGCTTGGCCCCGAACTACCATACCAAGATGTATGCACAACACCGAGGAGTTGTTTTTGTTTAAAAGCTTCGTCGATCCGTGGCGAAAAAGTGTGATGATTTCTTACACGACATCCTCGCTTTTATACTATTTTCGAGAACACAGATTAAAGTACAGATGAATCACTCACTATCTACAAAAGGATACTATCAACAAAACTGACATCTATACATCTTTAGAAATACAAATTCGTATAGTGCACTCTTGCAAACAAAGATACATTAAATTACCCATAATGTAGCATAAAGTACAATAAACAATAAACAAAAGATATACATTACAAACAAGGTGTATTATTACATATAATAACAAAGAAATTACGCTTTCTTTTACAAAAATAAATACATTAGTGACATATCTTCTACTGGTGACGTCACATAAAAATGTGGATCATATCAATAGAAAGTTTCCAAATTGGTGTTTCTCTAGATTTCCAATGGCTCACTGGTTCAATTTCCATTATATTTACTTAGGAAACTGAGTTATTCAACATCAAGCTATTACTCTACCTATACAAATGACAATTATATTCATTAACATTTTCTATCATAATTTTCTTTTCTTACATTTTGACGATGTAGTCACTTTACGTTTTCTTATAAAATATTTTTTTAGTTCATAATTTCATTCTATGAGCAAAACGTACAGTACATATTAACAATTTTCGATTGAAATATTAAGCATTACTTTTACGAAGTACTTTGTTTCGAAAATAATTTCAGTAAATTTTAATATTTTAAAATGTGTCAAATAAATCCATGAAGTCAGGACAAATGAGAATAGTTGCTTAATTGGAAGCACCAGTACTGGTATCCTATAAACTCGTAAAAATCCTTACACATTTTTTATATTTTTTTTGGCGCTAGAGTGCCATAGTTCCCCCTCTCAAATTCCGGTTCTGGAACAAAGCATTGATCAAACTTTGCAACACCATGAATAACGTTCGTATTTAGAAAATAAAAATATAGTGATTTTAGTATGAATGAAGAATGAACAGATAATGCTGCCAATTAAAAACTATACTGTATACCAAGAAATGGGTTCCGTAAGCTGATGACACTACCGCTCTTAAACATTGTTATTTTTTCTCCCAAAACGTATCAGTCTGTATTCAACGTAACTTTGTATGGTTGTACGAAAGTATTACTGCTCCATACTACATTTCCTTCATTCACTTTTGTACGCTGTGATGAGCAATGGAGCGTGCTGAATATATATATATATATATATATATATATATATATATATATATATATATATATATATATATATTGTTTTCAACTTTCTTCTCCTATTATTCCTTAAACAGCCATTATTTGGAGACACAATGTATAAAGTTCACTTCCATTTAAAACCCTGTCTTCACGAAAAAAACCGGCCCCGTGGTGGAGTGGTAGCACATCGAGTTACGATGCCAGGGGTCCCGGGTTCGAATCCCGGCCTGGCCATTGAAGGTTTGTGAGTGTTCATTCATTAATTTCATCATACCGTCACTCATTCCCATTTTAGCAAATTAGCCAAAAGTGTCAGAAAAAGCAAAGTAAAATAAAGCAAGTCAACCAATGAATCATTTAAGAAAGGATACAAAACCGGTTTTAATCTGTCTACGACATTTAATTATTGAGCTACTATTTTCTTGTACTTCGCGGCAATTTTAAAAAGCGCGAGCTTCAAAAGTCTCTTCTATTGAGGCTAGAAATGCACGCGAGGATACCCAACCGCAGCTAGAGATTTCTGCACCTGAGGCGAGAATAGATTTAGACGCACAATCACGGAATTCCCCCTCCCACTCCCAACAACACGCTTGCAACAAATATGACTCGCCTAAATTTCATTCATTTTAATATTCGTTTAGTCGCGAACAACTCTTTTAGGCCATCAAGTGTGTACAATAAAATGACATTTTTTTCTTTAAACGTATGAATCTCTAGTTGATATTCCAGATGATGCAGCAACTGAAATTCCAATGTCCCTCTGTATGGAATTAGAGTTAAAAACAAAATGGAAATATAAAACGTTTTGTACACATTTGTACAAATTTGTATTAAAAATTATCATTTATTAAATATTCATTTTCGATAACCATTAAAATCGGTAGCCGTAGTGACCAGGTGAGTTCATGTTTGCATTTATGAAGAAAAGATGTATGCACATGACTACACATATTATGAAACAAACAATTCCGCGTTCAACACAATGCATGTGCATGTTGAGTTTTCGGATGTAACCGTGTTAACTTAATTACACGTCCTTTTATGGACAGTGTTTCTCCTCTTACACGGAGACTAATGATTTATGGAGGAGTCTGGATCTTTCATGCGGGACGGTTCCCAAATCGGTTTTCAGCTTATAATTAAGGAACGCTAGTTGATTTTTATTGTAATATCTCAACGCTATTTTTTCTTTCTCTTGACACGTTCTTGTAATTCATGCGTTGTATTATTATACTATTAATATTAACTTAATAATACTCAGCGGTGAACGATGAGACTCGGTGAAGTACACAGACTCCTCTCAGGTACAGGGATAGTGTTAGGCAAATAGGAAATTTCAATATAAAACCATGTGAATCTCTAAAATATCTCGGTATGCACCTAGATAAAAGTTTATCCTTTTCACAACATGTAAAAAGAATGTGTTCACGCGCAGCACCTAAAATCAAACAGTTTCAATTTGTCTGCAAATATGTACATCTTGCCCACAAATTAGCGTTCTACAAAGCATTTATTAGGCCGTTACTTGAATACTGTTCCTCTGTACTTTATGGGATTAATAGAAATAACACCACGAAACTAGAGAAAATGCAAATTTGGGCTATTCGTAGCATAAGAAATACAGCGCACACGACCTCACGTGCAAGCAGAGAAGAACTCCAATTACCCACGCTGGAATCCAGACGAAAATATGCATTTCTACTAAAAATTCACCAGGCAATTAACAAGCACCACCACTTATTAAAGGACAAAGTAATTATATCTAGCAATATACATTATCCCAATCTGCGATCCAACAACACCAACAGTATCCGAGTACCAAAATGTAACAAGGCAAGATACGGATCAAAATCCCTGTCATCACTGGCAAGTAAAGCGTGGAATCAACTGCCTGTAAATTGCAGAAAGGAGAGAAATTTGGCCACATTTAAACAACAGATTAGGACATTAATTTATGAATACTGACACTGTGCCTATTCTACCTCATTCCTTCCTTCATAAAACGTAGCTGCAAAAAATGTTTATTTTAGTCTATTTCTTATATTTTTCAATTATATAAATTTATAATATTCCATTGTATGTATACTTATAAACAAATAGCATAACTGTATATTAATTCATGTAGGGCAAAAAGCTGTTTTTGTTGCTCGGAATCAATGTAAAAAAAATGTAAGCTTAATTGTAACCCTACTTTAATAATAATAAATAATAATAATAATAATAATATTCACAGCACAGAGAAATAAAACCACATTACTGCAGTATGTATAAACTGAAAGGTTTCATTCTTGATTTATTGCAATTATAATGCAAATATACTTGAGACGAAGGCGAGGATTTCGCTTTGTCGATAAATTGACTCACCTAAAACGCATAAAAGGGCCTCCCGATGGCACAGCGGTAGCGTCGTCGCCTTGTAATCAAGTGGTCCCGGTGGAGGCACATAGTGGTTCGGATCCCACTTTAAACTGTAGGTCCAGTCCTGATTAGCCTTACTGTGCATAAAGTGGACTTAAAACACCAAATCAATCAATAAAACGCATAATCTCAATGCGTGGCTATCGGCAAGCCTATGATCACATACCTTGCTTGCGCCCCGAACTACCACACCAAGAGATATGCAATGATAACTGAGCCAATATTTGCTCTTTAGCCTTTTATCACAAACTAATCCTTACGCTAGCTTTATTATTTAACGTACAATGGTTGCAGTATTGTGCATATCATCAAAGCATGGCTATCGGCGTACATTAGATCACATAGGCCTAGCTTGCGCCCCGAATTACCGTACCAAGATGTATGCACAATACCGAGGAGTTCTTTTTAATTTTAAAAGTTTCGTCGATCCGTGGCGAAAGTGTGTGTTATTTCTTACGCGATATCCTCGCTTTTATACAATTTTCGACAACACAGATTCAAGTACAGATGAATCACTCACTATCTACAAAAGGATACTATCAACAAAACTGACATCTACACATGTAGAGAAATACAAATTCCCATAATGCACTCTCGCAAACATGAAGGTACATTAAACTACTCATAACAGAGCATAAAATACAATAAACATTAAACAAAGATATACATTACAAACGGGGTGCAATATTACATATAATAACAGAACATTTACGTGTCCTTTCATAAAAGTATAATATATCAGTGACATATTTTAAAGTTGTGACGTCTATTAAAAATATTGATCATATCACTCTGTCGCTGTTTTTTTCTTCCTATTTGATTTTGGATTTCCAGGCAGTCATCCTTGGTCTAAAACTTTGAAGTTATAATTTATTGTCTGCATGTACTAAGACTTAAGGTACTGCAGATTAGTTATCGCCATCTGTCCCTTGTCAGAATGTCGGAATGGGTATGGGCACAGGGGTGTTCTTTGTGAGTGCTACTTCATGAATTTCATCATCTTCATCTTGTCGCAATTAGCCAAAAGTGGAAGAAAATCAATAATTTCATTTCCTGATAAAATATTTATTCTCAAGTCTCTCTCTAACCTGACCATCGTTTTCGTCACGCCTTTTATGTTATTTATTGTGTACACATTAATTTTATAATCTATGTAGTCAGCAGCTCGAAACATTGGAGAAATATTTTTTGTAATAATTATACTAATTATTCAATGTTTACATGCTTTCTCTCTAATGCCTACTTCAGTTGATTCACGTCGCGTCTTCACTTCATTGTTATATTCATTACGGTGGAGAGAAATGTTGAAGTAATGAAAATAATGGTGGGAGAAACACAATGATATGTTTACCCAGAATCCGGTCCAGGTGAACCTTAACACGTTTCACTTACCTCCTCACCATGGAAACAGAGGATAGCATGTATTTTTCACATTTATTTACTAATATCATATTCAGAATGTATAAAGATCTATTACTTTTTCATCTGCAAAGATGTTTATGTATTTAAATAGAACAAGATATCTAAAAAAAGTATATATTTCTCACGAAGAACACGAATAAAGCAGGACAGAGTTTAAGAACGAATTATAACCTACATTACTCAAAATAGTAAAATGTCAAAATTGTGAAGGAGTCTATAAAATTACACTGATGAACAAATTCAAACTTTTTTTTGCTCCTTTGAACGAAAATAGGTGATTATTTATAATTCGACCCCGCTGAATCCAAATCTGAAAGTAGAAATGCTGTATCACCTATCGTTTTCCCTGGATTTTCATATTTTGTTTTTAATAAAAATTTAATTCTCTTTGTAATAATACATCGAAATTTGAAATTATTTTTGTTTGTTTGCTCATGAAATAAGATTTAAATATTGAAGTGAATAACTATGAAATATAAAAAAAATATATAGGACCAATTTTGACTGTTCAATTAAGAAATTTCATGCAAAAAAAGGAAAAAAAACACATTTTTACTCACATTTTCAAAATTTCTTTCTTGAACTCTGCTGTTTGTAACTGCCACCAGAAACCTCTTCCTTGAGGTTCCAACAGTAGTCTGCTAACATGTTCTGTACCGATTTTCCTGCATATCGTTTCTCCATGACAGAAATATCCTGGTGAAATCTCTCGCCGCATTCGTCACTAACCGCATCCAAGTTAGGGGGGGGAAAGTACAAATGCGAAAGTAAAAAGTGAATTTTCAAGGACATATTGCACCCCATGCACTGATAACACTTCAACAAGTTCTTAACAAGTTTCTTGTAGTTGTCAGCTTTCACATTTCCAAGAAAATTACAGCATACTTGTCTGAAAGCTAACCATGCGCATTTCTCTTTTTCTGTTAGCAATTCCACAAAGTTGTCTCAAGGATTTGCCTTCTTTTATCTTACTATCACTGAGTTTAGGAAATGTTTTTCTCAAGTACCCAAAACCCTCACCGTGTTTATCCAAAGCCTTAACAAAATTTTTCATCAGCCCTAACTTTATATGCAACGGTGGTAACAAAATCTTGTCTTTCTCAAGTAGAGGGTGATTCCTAACACTCTTCTCTCCAGGAATTAAGTTTTTCCTTATGGGCCAATCCACAATATTGTAATGTTTATCTTTTGCCCGGCTGTCCCATTCGCAAAGAAAGCAACAAAATTTTGTAAACCCAGACTGCATGGCTAACAGTATACCAATCATTTTGAGGTCTCCGCATATCTGCCAACCATATTTTTCATAATTTATCACTTTTAATATTGTATCCATATTTTCATACGTTTCCTTCATGGTGGAAGAATAGGCAAGGGGTACTGATGGGTATATATTCCCATTATGCAAGAATACTACTTTTAAACTATTCTTAGATGAATCTAAAAATAGTCTCCACTTGTTTGGGTTGCAACTCCTTCCAAGTTCTTGCAGAAGGCCTTCTACATCATTGCAGTAAGTTAACTCATTACTAACAGAAAAAAAAATGTGTCAGTGATTGTTGGCGTTTCCGATATGACACCTTAACACCATCTTGTAATAAATTCCACCCTCGGAGATGAGAACCTAATAATTCCGCTTGAACTTTAGAAAGGTTGAGGTCTCTGACTAGATAGATCATTTAGTTCGGATTGGGAAATAAAGTGAGGTATATTTGGATCAGGAAAATTTTGATCGGTGTTTGAATATGAGGGTCCAGGTTCGTCATCTGGAGAAGCACGGCTTGGTTCTGTTTCATCCACTGTCCATTCTTTAGGAGACTTAGGAATTGGTATAAAATCATGACTCATAGGTTTCTTGGCTGAAGGAACATCAGGATAAAATATAGAATGTTTTGATTTTGAACTATATCCCACTATGTTTGTTAAACAGAAGTAACAATCCGTAGCATGATCTTTCTGTTCTGTCCATATTACAGGGTTTCCGAAGGGCATTGATTTTTGAGTGCCATTAAGCCAACCACGTAAAGTTCGCGAACAATTACAACAAATTTTACCTGGTGCCCAGCTTTTTCCCTCCTCTACTTTACTTCCAAAATACAACTCATATGCTTTTCTCACTATAGGAGTGATAGTATTTCTCTGCGACTTCGGAGTAAATTCCCCGCAAACATAACAAAACAAGTTTGGGTTATTCACACATTTGCGTGACATGGCAAACTCATTAATTGAGTTATAATGAATTTCTTTAGAAAAACAATTATGAATGCTCTGATCGTTTTGTTAAAATACAACTTACACTTCACTTCACTATACACAATATTACATTCACAATTTCACGAACATACACAAACATAAAATATGGCTACTGGCGAAGTTATCGGAAGGGAACTTAAGACTTGACTAACCCACAAAAGAACAAATTTTAACAGAGAAACAGGAAATTACTCTACTGCCAGATGTTTCCTCCACGAAATATTAAGTGCCAGTCATAAACACACAAGGTGGCTAAAATGGTTCTTATCCATTTGCTAGGAACCAAACGTTAAGCCGTATGCGGAGCAGGGTGCGGAGATCTGAAAACATAAAACTATAAAATGTGGGTGTTCTGCAAAAACTTTAGGTGATACAGGAAAACGGATGCGATATTCGTTATCAGCACATCTGAATACATAAAGATCACTTAGTTTTATTTAAAGGAGTATTTCATTGTTTATCAGTGTTATTAATTAAAATATATGTGGAATTTTAGAATTAGTTTGGTTTATATTGTGTCGTACTTGTTTTAATGATTTTTACCTGTATACAGATATTTGATTTATCGTAAATTTAATTTAATACTGTACAAATTTGTAACCACATAAAGAAAGTAAATTTAAATATAAAGTCAAATAAGGACAGAATTTCTTTTCTTTTGAATTCCTTGTTTTAAGTCAACTTTATGTACAGAGAAGCTAATTGGGACTGGCTCTAGACTTTAAGGTAGAATCTAAGGCACTATATGCCTTCAACGTGTATCGAAACCGGGGTCTCTTTATTACAGGGCTTGTATATGAAAACTACTGGATAAGAAATATTCAAATCTAAACATTTGTCAGTTATCCTACAGCAAAATCAGTATGTTTGTAGAGAACAATATGATTTATGTTACTATATACAATCGTAGTTTTATATATTTCAAATGGTTCAAACAAATCCACTGTTAATTAATTTCCTAGCAGGGAAATTCTTGTGGGAAGTAGGAACAGTCGTTGGGGAAAAATCATAAAACATTTCACTTTCCTTTCATTAACTTTAACTCATTGTAACTTCTCTCTTGTTATCCTGGATATGTTACTCAAAATTTTATGAATAGTGAAAATCAATAACGAGTGTCCTCACAATTCTCCCTTTTGAAATTCATTATCACACCCTCTCTTATAATATTCTATGCTTCATAAAACACTTATTACGTCTAAATTCTGCTGCTAATTACATTCCTGGAGGCCAATTTTAGGAAGAATAAAAGAGGTTCCCAAGGTGGTGGTTTTTAATTTGCTACTTCTCTCTCCAACACTTCCTTTTTCTACCCTTTGTCGTCCATAATTAATTTCGCAAAGAGGAATCTTTTTTCATGTTTGAATCAGATATGAATAGATAATTTAATTGCATGTAACAAGAATATTACATCTACTTTTATAGTTTATTAACAACGAAGGAATTAACTTTGGACGAAATATCACCAACGAATATCAAATATTTTTTTTCAAGAACTATGAAATATAGAAATAACAAGAAGTAATCAAGACTTTTTTCTCTACAGTAGGCTTGAATCGTAATTCCGTTTTGATGATATATTTAGTTTCATTTAACAAACAAATGGTTTTAAATATTTTATTGGTGAATATAATAAATAAAATTGTAACATCCCCTCTGATTGCAACTAACCAATTAATAGAAAGCCTTCTCGCTCTTTAGAAAAATTGGCTTTCTAAAGGACTAACTAAATCAGTCTATTTAGACTCTCATTTACAGAATTCTTATCACGAGTTATTAAACTTACTAACAGAATGGAAATATGAATTAAAATGACACTCGATGATGGAGCAAGTGTTTTCAAATGTGTGGATAATTTAAATAAACACAATACCTACGCTGAGGACATAGTATAAGAGCAAATTATGATCTTCGTAAGTCAAAAAGTACAATTCCTTAAATAATTGTTTGTTGCACACCAAGAAGGTACAGATTATAATTGTTTCAATGCCTAAAATATGAAAACGAAAGACAAATATTCATAAAAAAAACTTGAATGACATTAACTAATTTGACATTGCATGACATTGCGGAACAAAAATTCCAAATCCTCTTGGCAGTTTACTCATTCCTAGATAAAACAAAATTGTGATTGTAAAGAAAATATAATTATACGCACATAATAAAAGTATATACTGTACAAAATATTCGGTGATCTTGAATCAAACTAGCAAGGTGGATTGAGACTGACCCAATTACCAATATGAGACAAGGATGGCCGGTTCACAAACGTGTAATTGAAAGAGTCATTAGCCAAATCAGCGGAATAAGACAATTGAAAGATGCGAGCAAGACTACAGCACAGATACGGGTATATATTTAGTTATATACTCTTATCTGTGATGTAGTCATGTCCGTAGCACCGTAGCACCTTATGAAGAAAACGTTATAGTAGTTGCTCAAAATGACGGGCCCCAGCGTCGTTGCAGGCACGAAAGCGTCGCAAGAAGCTTTTTCGCATCCTCCCTGACATTCCTGGAGTCGTTCTGACGATATCACAAGCAGCAAGGATACTTGCCTGGAGAGGATGCAAGGGGTGACAGCCGTAACTGCCAGGCTTAATCTAAATGTTCGTATTACATCTATTATGGAGACAGAGAAAAATGCCTCAGGAGAACTGAACACATGAAATAGAGAACACAATCGCGCATTTCCTGATGGAAGGTGTTTTCTTCTTCATCAATATTAACCACATACAGTTTCTGGTTTCAGGTAATTGAAAATGCAGATCAATGCTTTTCATGTGTAATATGAAATGCAAACTATAGGCTGTTGTTTATAACGAACAATTTGACTTATTTACAATATAAACACAAAACGTTCTTCTACAATCCGAAGTTGTGTTTTTACGAAGCACATAATTATTTTTTATATCTTAATTTTACCTAATAGTTTGAAGGAAGAAAAGTTATTCAATCATACGAAGTCGTGTATATCTGTAACAGATTAATTTAGTGGCCATATTTGTGCTTTGTAACATAGAGGTTGTAAGATACAATCCAACTGTAGTAAGAACTCCCATTATAAATTTCCTTTTGCAGAGATGAGTGTACACATAATTCTCTTTACTGAAAAGAAATGAACTAAACTAAATGAAAGTATGCAGAAATACACAACATCTAATACACATAACGTATTTTCAAGTATGAACTGATGAAATTTATAAAATCTGTTTGTGTCTGCAGACGTATCACGAAAGACTTGTAGTTGCCATCCAACCATTGGATGTCCTTAGTGGCTTCTGCATTGGAATTCAGGCGTTTAATATCTGCAAATTGCAACACTGTCATTTCATCGTTTCACATTCAAGCGGCATACTACTTTATCGCTATTAGGTCAATGAAGAAGGAAATAAAGCGCCACTTTCTGCTCTTTGTTGGTAGACTAGCTTTCAATGAGTCCAATACTCTTGAGATGTAGATACTCAGAAACTAATGACATTCATTTACTTATTTATTTCACTTGAACTTTTGCACAATTCCTCATCAGATCCATGAACAAGTTATTTCATCACCGTAATTCAAAGTTCCGTTCCACTAATCATTTCAGAAAAGTCACTATGTCCTGGAACAGGTTTCAAGTTTGATCCAAACCATTGAAACGCGTGCTACTCCTGAACTGAAATTAAATTTGAAATTAAATATATTAATTTCGAGACGATATTAATATGAATCTGCTAGCTATTATTCTTAGGAATACCGATGCAGATATTTTATACTGTAGCTTCTAGTGTTGTATAGAAATCACAATCAATAAATACATATCACTTTGCAAGAAGATAATCAAACGACATCATGGATATAAAATGGTTTATATTTCAGTGAGCTTAATCACATAAATACGTATATGATACGTTGTTGCCCTTTAATGAATGGGTCCAGTGTTCAATACCCGGGGAGCACGTAGTGGTTCACACAGCACTTTCAACTGTAGTTCCAGTCTCGTTTAGCCTGTCTGTGCATGAAGTAGACTCAAAACTAAAAGCAAACAAACACGAGTATGTGATACAAAGCAAACAATAAGAATTTGTTAAAACCTCGATATCTTTGTTGTCCTGTTGACTGTTGTCCTGGATTTCCGCTGATATTATGATAGATTTATTTGGGCTTGTGGTATATATGTTGCCACATAATTTTAAGTAAAATATAATTTCTATATTATTTGTACAGGGGAGGGCGTTTATGTAGTCTTGACTCGGTAGGCGAATGCTGATGAACTTCTCGTCGTTTTTGATAGACAGTGATTAAATGTTTCTAGAAGATGGCAATTAGTTTGTACTCTGTTGGCGTTCCCCTGGTAGCGTAGTGGTTAAAGTGCTTGGATGATACAGTTGCCATAATGTGAACAATGTTGGCTAGCCTGAACTAGGTTCAAGTCCAGCCAGGGAAGTAAAATGATTATCGAGTGACACATTTTAAATGTTCAATTACGTTTTCTCAAAACATGTAAAATGTTATTGGAAACGTATCATTGATTATTAATAAGATTATTTCGAAAAAGTATAGAAATTAATTATTTAATATGTTAGAAATTTTTAAAGTTTATCAGAAAATGAAAGGTGTTTTGAATTAAGAGAAATTATATATCTGTACGTATTATTTACATTAAAAAATGTGTAATAATAGTTATGATGGATGAGCTCATTGTGGTAGGACGATATTCACACTGCGTCATTAACTGCTTTCGTAGATCCCCCCACAAAAACATACACACCAATGAAATAAAAATATTGTATTCTTTATTCCACATTAATTAGGTAAAATATACTTTCTGCTTTGGCAAAATTCTCAATTGCGAAAGATCAAAAAGAAGATAAAGCTAACTTGAGTAAGTGGTCTCTGCAGGCCCCAGTGTATATACTATATCCCTGTTAAATTGTTTGAGGAGAATCCATTTCAATCTGCAGGGTTCTTATTATGTCTACTTTGCTTTGAATTCCTGAAGGAAAAAAGTTTGTAGCTGCTGAAGTCACATGACATTGTCTTCATACGCAAACTACTGCGTAGTAAAGTGTCGGGTTTTCCTCCAAGGTTTACTACGGATGAATAACTGACTCCGGGAGAGGTAATTGTGCTAGGGTTACTTCCCGCAAATGATCAGAGGAAAACATATTTCCAATTTTTACCACATATTAAAATGTTGCGTTGTAGAAGTTACAGCAATCAGTAATTTGAGTTTATGTAGAAGTGTTAAACAGGAATAACCCTTTGGAAGCGTAAGATAATGTGATTAATGGTCACATGAAGCATGTCCTGGGATGTTGTTCACTATACAACAGATTTCAGAGCCATATTTACACCTAGTGAAGAAAATTTGAACTACGTTTTCCATACGCATTTGCTTTGCCCATGATCTCCGTATCCTCTGTACGAAATTTTGGCGCAATCCGTTGCATCGAACGGGCTACAGAGGGCTCTGGGTAGGGCAACTTAATTCTTGGCCACGCGATATATATTTCAGAAGGGACTGGAATAAAAATAGTCCTTTAGCTAGAGAAAATTTTCATACAAGTAGGGAATATCACCCACTTGATGATCGCGTTGATGAATGTCATCCTGTCTCCTGAAATTCTCTTCCTGGTCACTTTGTTGTATGAAGTCACCTTGTAGATAGGCAAACCCGTCGCACTGGTCAGTATGTTTGGTTGCTTCTCTCTTAGGATACATCACTGAGGCTGAGAAGTTTCAATTGGTGACGTCATGACGTCGGAGCGACTTCCAATATTTTTCTAAAATTCCTTTTGCAGCTAACACCATTAACATTTCACTGTTGAGTTTCTGCCATGCAATAAACGCGCACAAGGAAGGACCATGAGCTGTGCATAGGATTGATATTAGTCAAATGATATAAATTCCATAGATGCAAGAAAAGGTTCATCATCATTCTTCCCATATCCAGTATTTATACATTACAACCGTTTAAATGAATTTATGGATTGAATTTGAAATTTTGGGCGCTTCAGCTCTTTGGCTACTTCGCACCCGTCACATTATGCGCAGTCCATCACCTTGCCATAATTAAAATATAGCTAACTTAACATAACTGCAATGTCGGAGAACTAACATATTCTTACGTGGGTTAAAATCTGAGGCTGTAAAGGGGCACCTAGCACACCTAAGGACAAAATACAGGACAACGCACACACAGCGCTACAGAGGATTATACTGGCCATAGGTCCAGACGGCAGAGCCTCGTTAGTCTGCATAAAGCAGTTCACAACCTTTTGAATCAACAGATGTCAGTGTATTTGTTGTCAATACCAGTGCAACTATCATCTATAAAATTTGACTAGTTGGAAATTAGTTTTCCGTTCCAAGTTTGTAATGAAGCATTAAAATTGGGTGTGTCTTAGAACACGAAGAAACGTTCACAGTCTGTAAGAAACATCAAGCTGAACAACTTTATCACGTACCGTTTCGCTCATTTAGACCTGGTTTGTACATTTCGAGCACTCTGAAAATACTTTTCCTTCATATATGCAAACACAAAATATACAAAATCACAATTGAAATGACGTGTTTTCTTGCTAGATGTATTTATTTATGTATTGGATTATACTGCTGAAAATTAGCATACAAGCCTTATACATCAGTTTATTACAATGTAAATGACATATATACAATAAAGATTAAATAAGTGTACGACATGCTAAAACATACTAAGAAGATTGTTTTACATTGAAATAAAAGAATTACAAATTAATAATACAATACCATCACTTATACTAAAATATGCGTTAGTAGTAAAATTACACATGTTACTTTAATAATAAAAGGTCATTAGACTCCAGCGGATTATGATATAAAAAATAAAACGCCTATTATTTCTAAAATGGGAAATGACTGAAATTGCAGTGCAGTTATTTCGGAGTGCATAGTGACGACTCTTTACAGTAATTTTAAATAAGTGGGGAATATCAAGCTTTTCATCAATTAATTTGCAAATAAAATTGTAATCGTTAGCATTTGTTGTGCCCAGGAGGCACGAGATATTACGTTCATCTAACAAATTGTAATATTCATAATTCATAATACTCTTTTAAAGGCGATAGTAAGATATATAGACAATATCATGTCTGCAAAGAAGGGAAGTCGATGGTTACACCTCCTTTTCTTCAACTAATTTTCTTATCACGATACCCAAAGTGGTGGAAAGATTGGTGGTATCGCAGAACGAACTTCGTGCTATCAAGCTCACCATTAGAACATGGCGTTCCTTGTACCGTCCCACTCGATGAGTAGAGGTCGTTTTAACTTGACTTCAAATTAAGCACAGCAGTCTCGGTCATGGTCATTTGTTGCAAGGGTTGGACCCTTCAAGGTGATGTGTCTGTAATGTTATTTTAAATGCTTGTCATATTCCCATCGAATGTGCAGTTTATACTTAACTCAGACGAAGTTTTAATCTTCCCAACTGTTTATCGTTCATGTTGGATGATGATTACAGTGTTTTAACATATTTTGTAACTTTTTGAGAAGAGTGGGCCTCTTACACTCTGAAAAAGTGTTTAGTCTGTGCTTACCTTTTTAATGTGTCCCTTGCAGGACACTTTACAACACTGCACTTAACCTTTGTCAAGGAGCCATATGTTCCGACGCAACCAAAAATGTTAATTAATTAGTTTATTTATTTATATTGAATTCACTAAAACTAACGAAACACTTCTTACGTTTCGCTCTCCAGGATAAGTCATGTCTAGAATAGTAACAGTCGGTTATAGTAAGAGCTTTGTCGCTTTCAGACAGGAAAACGTAAACGTCATTGCCAACAGAAAAATTGCGCCACTAGGTTGAAAATACAGTCTTTCGAATGTAAATAACAATGGAGCGATGACATACGTAAAGAGCAGGACATAACCAAAAAAAGCTGTTCGCTTTGATGTGAGACGCCCCGTGAATTTTGTAGCTGTTATGCGCTACAACCTTCACTTTATGTTTCTGCCCACATTTTACTTCACATCACATTATTAAGAAAAAACCAAGATGTTCAATGTTGACACGTATTCAAAAACTAACCAATGCCATCTGTCCGAAAAGCTTTGAACCATTGTTGCTTCAAAGGTTCATTGTTTCTGTTGTCTCGGATTTGCAAAAAAATCAAAAACGTTTACTCACAACTAGTAATGATGTGTTAAAGTTTTTATTTTTACATAAAGAAAGTCGATGCTTTTCCCCAACTGATATTCAGAGAAAAATGTGCCTTAACCGGGTATCGAACCCAGGGCTTCATTATAAGACAGCAGTCTTACATTTATACTACCCGCGTACTATTGCCGGCGCTAGAATGATGAACTAACAAAGATAAATAAAAATTGCAGACAAATTGAACGTCTAACGTCACTTTTCATAACTGTTATACCTATTCCTAAACATATTTGTTCAATATATAGAGGCTAACGCACATTTAGCTACATACACATACCTTTCGCCACCGTTTAAACCACCAACAACAAACGAAACATCCCACAGCCTCTCAACTCATCCATCTACCAGTCAGTCAGTGTATCATGTGCTAGTGCTAATACTATGTGGCGACTCATGAATGGCCAATTACCGTATCTATTGTTGATCCAGTCAGATATGGGAGTGTCCCTGGCCCCATTACGGTCTTAGAACACAGCGTAATTAGAAATCGTGCGTTCTCACTAAATTACAAAATGTACTTGAACATTGTAATGATTTTGCCTAAATGAAAGTTAAATAATTGAAAATAGTATTCAAGTAAACTAAGAGATGTCAATTCTTTTCGGTCTAAATGCATCTACCGTACTGTACAAATCTGGGGAAAGGGGTGCATGGGGGCTGACATATGTTTCGGCGGGCTTCAGCCCTCCAGAGCGTTGTCCCTGTCTACAGAATGGGCAGATACTGTGGACGCATACCAACGTTTGTGTGGCATTTAGGGATATATTAATTGTGATTTCTACTTCATAAAATATCTTCCCACTCCATGTGACATTCTTTACTGATTTGAAATTGTTCTTCAATCACTTTTGGTTAATAGAATGAATAGTGATATGAGGAACTTGATGAAGGAATATTCACAAAGTGACACGCATACACAAGATAGGATTCAAACCTAGGACCTCAAATGGAGAATCCTGAGTTGACAACTCAACGCGCTCTGCCACCGAGATGGCTATTGGACGCTCAGGGAGTGATCGCTGATCAAAACGTTGGCATTAATATATCTAGGAGACCTTCAGTACTCCGGGGACAGTGATCAATGGCACTTTCCACCAAATACGAAATGTCAAATGTCAGGATTATGACCTGTACGCTAAAATCATATTCTTTAACTGTTAAAAGAGTTATCTGTGAACATATTTATGTCATAGTTTTCTTCAAAAGGAGAGAGAGCTTGTGAAGGCAAAGGAAGAAACATTCCATTTTCACATATATATGAGTACAAAAGTTACTTTGTGTCCGCTATGTATTCATCTTTCTCAAGAAGCTGGGCCTGATTACAGTTTCAAAAGATTCATTTGAAGGAACTTTTCAAAACCGACTGAGATCAAATCTTACCTGACGATTAAAGTGTAAGGAAGGATCCTACTACTATTTATAATTTTAATCATAGCTTGGTAGGCTTCCTAATACCTCTCTTTAAGATTAACTAAAAATAAAGTTCTTTATGAGACTAATATTGGGATCATAATTATCTTTTGGTGAATATTTCCTACTTTCAGAAAAGATTGGTTTCGTGGTGGCTATTTTCTTTCACATTTAAACATATCAAGATGAAATATGTCTAGGTTTTACGTAAAATGCATATTGACACACACACACGCAATACTCCTTATGTACATTTGAAATTTTTACTCTATATTTTGTCTTCTAAAATTCAATTATAATAATTGCGCCTCCCCGATGGCGCAGTGGTAGCTTCGCCCCCTACAATGGGGTCCGGGTTCGATACCCGGGAGAGGCACATAGTGGTTCGAATCTCACTTTAAACTGTAGGTCCAGTCACGATTAGCCTTATTTTACATAAAGTGGACTTCAAACACCAACTCAATCAATCAATCAATTATAATTGAAATGTTTAGAATTAGCTATTCTACTAATTTTATTTTCCAGGATCATAAGTTGTAACTCATGTAGTAGTTTCTCAGAAATAAAACGGTTTCGTTCCTTTCCAAGGAAATTTGTAGGATTTTTTTCAGTGAGTGCGAGCGATGCATTTTTGTACGATAATAATGTAACCCCTTCAAAAGTCACTCATTCAGTTTGAAGCAGGGTGCATTGATTGAAATCAGGTTCATTTATATCACGATTTAAATCAGGTGATTTTTGAAAAACAAAATCTGATTTAAATCACTCTAAATAAATAATTTATAGAATAATGCACATAAAGATTTTGTAGATATCGGAAACACTTTTGGCGAAATTACATTACTCTCGTAATCATTTAATGGTGATTATTATAGGTCCTAAGATAGGAAAATAATGGAAATAAAATATACGTACTGATGGTGTGAAGCTCATTCAAAAGGAAATGTAAGCACAGGATTTCTCTTGATATAAAATTCAATACTTTTATGGGCAAGAATAGCAAACGTTTTGTGTAGAAAAATATACAAAATCCTACTCATGTTAAACCATAAATAGTGTAAATATCATTAAACTGTAAATGAACATGGCAGCTGATATATTTCCAACTATCATTAAAAAATCTCCAAAATTCAGGTACAAAGAATCTAAAAATATGTAAGTTAATATTTTAAGTTACAATTATGGCCTACATCCAGAATGTGTTAGTTTCACTGGAAACATGTTACTGAAATTATTATTAATTTCTTTAACAAACTGGACAAAGATTTCCATAGAAGTTACAACATCAGAAAGAGGAAAATCTATGTTTACGTATATTTTTATTTGCTTTAATCAAACTGTTCAAATATTTTACAGGGCATTTACTAGAAAAATAACTTTCCATAATAAACATATATCTATGGGAATGTTGCAAAAAAACATGCAAGCAATTTTAGACAAGAAAATGATGAAATCAATCTAAATCAAGAAATCCTATTTATATCAAGAAATCAACAAAAATGATTTTTTAAATAAAACTCATGATTTTTATCCACCCTTGTTTGAAGTAATAATTTTTCTGCAATCCCCTTCTAATAATTAACAAATTAGTGTGACTGAAATGAAATAATGGTTGACATAATATCGTAACGTACTCTGAGTACGTGGGATCGAACCAAGAACCTTAACCATTGAGGTGGGTGATGTAGCTCGCTTAATCATTCATCCTCCTTATTTGAGCACTCGCCCTTCAAGGTAAGCCTAATGGTAATGGACGAGAGGTACTAACTACACACTTGGAAATGGCAAAACACAAGCTTTCGGATTTATACCTTCAAGTCTAGATCAACATGGTTGGAAGTAACAATACCTGTCTGTCTCTGATGATACAATTCCCCGCTGATAGCTGTTCATATTGGAACGTGTTCGATAGCTCAATCTCCTCAGTTCCTTCTTGTTCCGCGATTCCAGGTAAAAGACCCCACACCACACGTTGCTCTCTGTTTTGTAAATTACTGATGTGACATTCTTTGAATACCTGAGAAAGCAACGGCTGGCGACAGGGGTTATGAATTCAGGCTAGCTATAAATCTCAATTTAGAGGAGATTGATACGATATTGTATAACTTTAGGTTAACATTCGTATTTCCGGCAGTCTGGGCTCCTTTTACACCCCCTTGTCTTTTTCAGAGAACTTCGATATTGGTTCCATACATTGCGGTCCATATTTTTCTTTAACAACATATTTCATGCATGCAGTATTCCTTATTTGTGTTAATCTATATTCACATTTTGAAAATGTCCTTCACACCATTTGCACTTACAAGAGAAAGATGTCTGCAGATTACAATAAAACCAGAGAAAACACTCGTATTTTTGAAAACGAATACCAAATCTGCACGGTACATCCCAAAGCAAAAACTTTCATCAGGATATACGAAGCAATAAGCAATATCCCGGCGTCGGACAGAACAAAGGATTTCCCGCCCCCAGCTAAATGAATTACGAAACCGCTTCGAACCTAGGTTTCATTTCTTGGTGTGGATAAAATCTTAATTTACAAGCGCAGTTTATCACCTATCATTGTTCCAAAACCATACTTGCCATCGACAAAGCACTAAAAGCCCCACAATGGGTTGGTTGTTTTGGTCTGCTCAACTGATCAAGCGGAGAGACCATCGTTTCGAAACTGTTCGTGTTATGAACCTTTGAAGCAAATTGTAACGCAAGAATGGACAGACCAAAAGAGCGCTCTGGAAGGACCATACACAGGGGAGTTATGACCCTGCCGTCAATGTAAATATAGTTTCTCTTCTTTTGGGAACTTCAGGGAGAAGGGGATAGTACGAGATCAACAGTGTAAAAAGGATAAAGTTCCACCGCAGGGTAGTAAAGATTACGATTCAGATTCCTTGCCTTAATTTATGCTACAATTTCTTTCAAATTCCATTTTTTGAGTTAAAATTTCAATGAACGAGCATCCAATTAATAGTAACTTCTGCCACAATGTTTATGTATTATAATTACATATTATTTTATCTTTCTCTATACGTAGCCAAGCAAAAGTGGCAAATGTTGACGAATTACGCTGTTGGGAACAATACAAGAAAGATTTATGCTACCTATTTTTTGTTTAGAACACATATATTAACATAAACCACTCTGTACTTGCCATTTGTTGTAGATGCATTCAAAATATGATTTCAATGAAACATACGCAATTTCTTATAGTATTGTATCTTAAATTAAATCGTGTTTCAGACCACGAACATCACGCTGTAAAGAACAAGTCTTCATGCGTATTTTGTTCTTCACAACTGCCTCAAATAGGCAGTCCTGATTCAGGGAATAGTCAATATATGTTCAGCAGTTAAGATATTGGCTCTGAAGGTGTATTTTGAAAATCTACTCAAATTTAATAATAGCACAGAATGGATGTAACAACGGAAAACTACAAAAAAATAATACTACATTTTAATACTTCTTTACGTATTATATTAGGTAAAGTCATTAAATAACAGGAATTTTATTATAACTTTCAGGAAGATTGATGCACAACGAAAAATTGTATCACTGGACGCAAAATGGTTCCTTAGAAATACGCCACATAGATGTCGGGACTATCAAGACATTTGCGCCTGCGCAGTAGTACATACAACATGGCCTCTCCGCTGTCGACCTACACCAAAGAAGAGCAACGAAGTGTTATTCGTTTTTTGTGGTCAGAGGGAGTGAAACCTTCTGAAATCTACAGCAGAATGACGGTTCAGTATGGAGACAAGTGTTTAAGTATGGAGAGAGTGTACGGATGGATGGAAAGATTCAAAAGCGGAAACAAAATGTGACTGATGATCAGGGGAGTGGGAGAAGAGTTTGCGTGGGAACTGAGACAGTAAAACAGCAGATCAACCCTCGAATCCGTGAATACAGGCGAGTCACTATTGATGAAATTGCCGTGGAATACAACATGAGTCATGGATCTGCATTCAATATCATCCAATATGAACTTGGCTATATGAAAGTGTGTAACGGATGGTACCAAACCATCTATCGAGTGTTCATAAGCGTGCGCGGAAGACAATCTCTCAGGATCACTTGGTCCGTTATGCTCATGAAGGAAATGCCTTTCTTCATCGAATTGTCACAGGAGGCGAGTCCTGGTGCACCATTATGAACCAGAGAGTAAGAGACAATTAATGTTCTGGAAGCACCCTACGTCTCCTGTCAAGAAAAATTCAAGACAAGGCATCCGCTGGGAAAGTGCTGCTTACAATCTTTTGATACGTTCTGGAATAGACGCGATGTATTATTATACTATTAATATTAACTTAATAATAATCAGCGGTGAACGATGATACTCGGTGAAATACACAGACTCCTCTCAGGTACAGGGATAGTGTTAGGCAAAGACAATATTCACAGCACAGAGAAATAAAACCACATTACTGCAGTATGTATAAACTGAAAGGTTTTATTCTTTATTTATTGAAATTATAATGGAAATATACTTGAAACGAAGGCGAGGATTTCGCTTTTTCGATGCATTGACTCAACTAAAACGCATAAACTCATTGCGTGGCTATCGGCAAGCCTATGATCACATGACCTAGCTTGCGCCCCGAACTACCACACCAAGAGATATGCAATGATAACTGAGCCAATATTTGCTCCTTAGCCTTTTATTTCCAAATTAATCCTTAGGCTAGCTTTATTATTTCACGTAGAATGGTTGCAGTATTGTGCATATCATCAATGCATGGCTATCGGCGTACCTATGATCACATAGGCCTAGCTTGCGCCCCGAACTACCATACCAAGATGTATGCACAACACCGAGGAGTTCTTTTTAAGTTTAAAAGCTCGATCCGTGGCGAAAGTGTGTTATTTCTTACGCGATATCCTCGCTTTTATACTATTTTCGAGAACACAGATTCAAGTACAGATGAATCACTCACTATCTACAAAAGGATACTATCAACAAAACTGACATCTACACATGTTTAGAAATGCAAATTCACATAGTGCACTCTCGCAAACATGAAGATACATTAAACTATTCATAAGAGAGCATAAAATACAATACAAATTGAACAAAAGATATACATTACAAATAAGGTGCAATATTACTTATAATAACACAACATTTACGTGTCCTTTCATAAAAGTATAATATATCAGTGACATATTTTAAGGTTGTGACGTCACATAAAAATATGGATCATATCACTTTTGAGATGTCAATGGCCCTATATTGGTGCACTTCCAGGAGATGTGTTAAACTGTCAATAGTGCTGGATACTGTGACATGTATGTAAGCAAGTTGAAGCCTGCCATACGATCAAAAGGTCGGGACTTCTCCCAAAAGGAATATTGTTGCTCCACGACAACGCCCGCCCCCATACGGCTGTGCTCTGAAATACGAGGTGTTGAAACATCGATCATACAATCCCGATTTGGCGCCGTCGGATTTTCACTTGTTTGGACGTTTGAAAAAACATTTGCGGGGTCGGAAGCTTTCAGATGACAACGAAGTGATCGAAACAGTGCAAAGATGGTTACACGCCATGCCAAAAAGTGTTTTCTTTGTGTGTGTAGGGCATCCGCAAATTTGTGGACATGTGGACCAAGTGTGTTGAAAACAGGGTGACAATGTCAAAAATTAAGGCAAAAATCATTTCATTATGTATCCTTGTAAAAACGTTATAATACAATTCCTGTTATTTAATGACTGTACCATGTAAATTTTTGAAAGTGTATTTTTCTATAATTGTATATACATATAATGCACGTTTTGGTTACATAAGAATCCAGGCATAATTATATTCGTGCCAAAAAGTAAATTATTGCAAAGATAAATGCTAAAGATCTAAACCCTGATAACGTCCGTACAATTCGATACATTTACATGAAATTTCAATACTACCGGTAGCAGTAAAATTGACTCGGTGATCCACACATGCGAATGTGTTCTTCAATTTAAGATATTAATCAGTGAACTGATCTGTCAGTCCGATTATATAGAATTGTAAACAATTGGTATTTCACTAAGTACTGGAGTCCCAAAGAAAAATCTAGTGGGCTACTACACCTACAACATAATTTGCATCACAAATCAATTCAATCGATCCGTTTGTATTGTTGCGAGAGATAATAGTTTACATGCGAGGGTGTAGGAAATTTGATTGATGTCATATTTTCAAAAGTTGAAACTTTTAATATCCATTAGCGCTTAAATCTCCCTATCAGTAAAGAGTAGAACGCGAGTAGGTTAATTTTGGATACTGCAACATTTTTGAAACTCTTGAAGGCTCAAATACGAAATTCGGCAAGTTTCTATAAACCGTGAATTTTCTAATTGATATTTTCAGTTGTTCCTTCCATTTGGCACCTTTAGTTGACTTTCAAATATAGTGGATAGCTATCAACTATTCAAGAACTGCGATAGATCCAAGGCTAAAATTTACTGGTGTAAATGGTGTAACAAGAGTACGTCCGTCTGTTTGTCTCTGAGAGCCAGGTCATCAAGGTTAAGAAATATTTCGGTTTCTCAAAAGTAACTAAAGCTAGAAACATGATTCGAGGGATCGAAATACCCATAAAATAAAACATGAATTCCTTATATATATTTCGCCCGCATATTTGAGGCATCACACAGAAAGATACTTTAACATAGCGATAAAGCTGACTTTATTTGATTTTGTGTATTTTACTTTGCTTTTTTGCCACTTTTGGATAATTGCGAAGATGAGGATGATTGATGATATGATGAAATTGATGAAAAGGCCCTCACAAAGAACACCTATGCCCAGTTTGGGAATTAAACACGGGACCCCTCGCGTCGCAGCACGCTGTGCTAACCACTCCGCCACGGACAGATAGACCTGTAATAAATAGTACTCCATGGACTGTCATGGTTAATTTTAAGTGTTTCAAAATATCTGTAGGGAATGAAATATCGAATTTCTAATTTCTGATTAGTACGTGTGGATCTTATTGTAATTTCACAGCAAACGCAGTTGTAGCTTCTTTATCCTCATTTTGTTATATTTAATGAAGCTTTCATTGTATCAGAAACATCATGTTTTTAAAGTAACAACAATGAAACATTTTATTAATAATAATAATAGGATAAATATAATAAATTGATAATAATAATAATAATAATAATAATAATAATAATAATACAATACTTTTTAGTTCAAGAGAAATCACCATCACATTTTAAAATTGTTTCTCAACGTAAAACAAATTTGTAAATTTCTATTTTGCCAGCGGAGTGGGAAACGTTATAATTTATCCTCATTAGTTAATTAGTCAATTAGTGTAACATCTATAACCAATTACTTCGTAATATGGCAATGTTCTAATTAGCAAACATGGAGTGCATCGTGATCACAGAGTAATCTTCAATTGGTTGAATTTGGTCGGGATTCTCTTCTTCATGAATTCAAATAAAATGTTATGGATTCCTCACTTAATTTAGGCAGTGGAGTTAATATTTCGAAACATACATTCTGGCCCACTCTTAACCGTCTGTTTTTTTGTTTTTTTTTCAAGACCTCTCGGCAAGTTTATATCCTCGACAGTTGGTTGATTTTTAAGAGTGCCTTGACTGTTACGGTTTAAGACAGGATAATAAAAACAATACGAAATATTTTTGTTGTGCAGAAATGGGCGAGTCAAAAACCCCGTGAAACATACAGCGAAATTTACGAGACAAGACGTTAAAAACTTTTGTAGCCAATTTCCTTAAGGAGAAGCAGATGTTTTCCCGGGCTCCGTGATGGCTTTATGCGAGTACACAGATGTTTCTGACACGGAATGTTTTCGTGACTGAAATGATTTCAAGTTAATGAACATAACATGACCCTCTTTTCAGAAGCTATTGACTGTTGCGTTCTTGAACCTTGCGGATTTGAAGCACTCGAGGAATGAAGGCCGTTTAATGAGAACGACGTAATTAAGGCAAGTTCCATAATTAACTGATATAAATTATTGTTCTCCTAGAAATTTGAACATTAAAGGACGATAGGTCATTTTGTTGCCTTCAATAATTTCTTTATTACGCCTATTATAAGTAACCTTTATTTTCTTGAAATTGTTGTACACAAGATCAGGACCACAACATTCGGCTAACTATAGTTTCTATGTAGCCCGCCTTACTACCTCTAAAATCTCTACTTTCCTTTGAGTGTTCGTACTGTGTAATACGATCCACTACCAATTATATAATTACGCATTTAAACATTAAAATAAATGTATAATACTAAAATATTAATTGTAAATTTTCATATACAGGAATTTTCATGTCTGATGACGTTATAATTAAAGTTGAAAGATGCTAATGTATTCACCTATATGTAATTCACTAATAGAATCTGCTAACAATAATTTTGCTCCTACATATACATTTGTTAGATGAAAGGAACGTTAATATGATTCTAAGAATTTCTCACCTTTATCTCTTGTAATTATAATATTTTTAATGTATTATTTTGAAATATATACCATTGTGATGAAATGATAAGGGTACAAGTGTCAATCCGGGATATACTAGACGTTCCAATGGTCTCAAGTATGGCAAAAATTTTGGCATGCGCACATATTGTACTCTAGTCACATTTGCCTCCCCGATGGCGTAGTGGTAGTGGCATCGCCTTGTAATACGGTGATTTGGATCCCATTTTAAATTAAATGTACACTCCCGATTGGCCTTAATGTGCATAAAGTGGACTTAAAACAGCAACTCAATCAATCAATAAATCTAGTTACATTGTAACTAGGTACTGACGAAATTAAACTGTAGGACCTCTGTGTTTTCCTCTGCCCAACTCTGAAGGCTATCTAGGGGCTTTATTCTCGCGATAGCAGGATCTTCAAGTATGTAACTGATTACTCAGTAACAAAATATAGACCCTCTATACACATTTGTAGTAGATGTACATAAACTACACTCGTTTCTCTAATACAGAGTGTCCGAAAAGTCACGCAACCCGGTGTTTACGACCGTATAACGGAATAGCGAAACGGAATGAGAAGAAACGCTTTCTGCCAAGAGAATGCCATGTATATTGGGAAAATTTAGAGAGACAAACATATGTAAGAACATGCATATTTTAATAACAAATAAGCAAAGTGTTGCCAAAGGCGGAAAAAAAATATTTGCAAATCGTGTATATTGATGCACAGAACTCACTGAGGTAAATTATTGCAACATTTCACAATACCAACGAACAATTTGGATGGCCATCTAATGAATTTGACAGAAAAATAACTTTGGCGAAGTTTCAAAAACATTGCACAAGGGAATAAATGGGCTGTTCCAAAAATCGATGTTTTCACAATATTACGAGGGACACTGGCGACACTGTTAGTGTCACGTGTCACTAACAGACGTGTTTCACCTCAGGCTATCACACTAAGGTACTTTTAACGACAAAGGAGAAAGTTTGTTGTTCTCGAACATATACGGTGGCTGTTGGGGAATTGATAAGATGGTTTCCTGTTGTTAATGATGAGGTGACGGTTTTCTGGGAATGTTGATATGGGTTGGGGTTTCCTGTTGTTAATGAGGAAGTGACTACGGTTGGTTTTCTGGGAATGGTGATATGGGTTTCCGTTTCGGTTTGGGGGCGTAAATGACTGTTGAAGTTGATAAGCGTCGACGGTTGAGAAGATAAAGGAGTTGGAAAGGAAATGTGTTGGGATGTTGAAGCGATATGGAGAGATTGTGGAACACGTGTTGGGACATGTCGGGTGTTTCTTGGAATGGGCGTGTAGAAGTTCGTGGGAACGTTGATAAGGTATGACTGTTTGCAGGATACGTTAGTAGGTGGCGGAATGGAGAGCGGGCAAAAAGGAAAAAAGTTTCCGAGAGGCAACACGTGAATAGAATAAAAAAAGTTGTGTTCTCGGAGGAGGTGGAGATTCATAGTATACCGGGAAAAGAGGAGGACCGACGAGGCACGTGGGCGTTGGATGCCTTGCGCGAGAGAATGCGCAGAGAATATCAGGGAATTTGAGGAGGGGTAGGTAGGTATATAACATGTTTTGCCGTGTTTCACTTACACAGTTCGGCAGACTGTACGCTATCAGGTAGTAATCATCTGCGACCTTGCTGACACTTGTTCCTGGACGAGCTAGATATAAAATCTGTATTCCGAGGTGAGTACTATGGGTTTTGTATCCTTCTTTCTGTTTCTGAATGTAATGTTATGAACCAGTGTTGTAATATCGATAGGAAAAGTCTACAAATATGGATGTTATTAGTTGAGGCAGGTGTCTCCCATAATGAAGATGTATTTTATAATATCGGTTATATATGTTTTATAATGGAGGGTATTGATTTGATGTTTTAAGTTCATTTTATGCACAGTAAGGCTAATCGGGACCGGACCTACAGTTTTAAAATGGAATCCGAACTTCTATAAGCTTTCACAGGGAATATATAACTATAACATATATATAATATATATATAATATATAATTCTTTGAACTTCACCTCGACCTTCACCTTGACCTTTGACCTTGACATTGATGTTTGACCTTGATATTGATATTTGATCTTGACATTGTCCTTGGCATTGACCTTGACCTTTGACCTTGATCTGACCTTGAACCCCACCTTGATCTTGAAAATTTCAAATTCGAATATCTCCACTCCTAATTGAGGTAGAGGAATAATTCAAACGCTATTTTACTCAGAAAAACATGCTCTTTCAGATGAACCGGGTTTCATCCTCCGGCAGTTTTCTATTTTCTTTATTTCCGGTCGGAGACCTTTGATGTTACATTCAAATGAAAGGTCTTGCTGTGCAGATTCCGAAAATACAATCACTTTCGGTCTACCTTAATTAGGGTCGGCAGGACGACTGTTTAAATTTTTTGCGTTTATATAAGTAGTTATGCACCCCCGTTGAGTCGAGTAGTTATGCACCCCCGTTGAGTACTTTTTTTTTTTTGCGAAAACATAAAATCACTGTATCTCGACTCCTAATTGAGCTAGGAGGATTGATAGCTTGTTTTACTCGGAGTGAAGTCCTCTTTCCGATGAACCAGGTTTCATTGTTCTAGGACCGGCCGTTTCCTACTTTCTTTATTTTCAATCGTAGACCCCCTTCCGACCACTCTACTGATAGGTCTCGACGTGCAGATTACGAATTTGTCATCACTTCCGGTCTAGCTCAATTAGGAGCCGAGCTATTTTCTTATCTACGATCTTCTTCCTTTGCCGATAGATAAATATTTCAGACGTTCCTTCGTTAAGAATTTATCTACATCCTGTGTCCTGTGTTTACAGATAAACATGAAAACCTTTACATAGCGATATCTACGAGGAAAACATGTGGTGAAGAGAATATGTCATCACTTCCGGTATAGCTCAATTAGGAGCCGAGCTATTTCCTTATCTACGTCCTTCTTCCTTTGTCGATAGATAAACATTTCAGACGTTCCTTCGTTAAGAATTTATCTACATCCTGTGTTTACAGATAAACATGAAAACCGTTACATAGCGATATCTACGAGGAAAACATTTGGTGAAGACGGTTAACCATTTCCAGGATAATTACATAGGGTCAGTAGAACCGTTAGAATCGGAGATAACTGTTGCGTCATGCTTGCGTATATAAAGAACGGCGTTCTCTCTAGAAGACAGTCTTCGTGAAATAATCATTGTACGATCATGGACGTACAGTTATCCGCTGACGATCTGTTAGTGCTATATCGTGACGGATATTACACAACATCTGCACAATTACGGGAAGTGTTGGCGAACATTGCGCAGAAAATCATCGCGGGAGAAAATATCTCATTGGTCGAGGAGTATGACCACTTATTACGGACAGTGACAACATCCGCACCCGATCTTTCAGGAGGAGGATGGACAGATATTCCCGAAGAGTCCCCAGGCCCCCCATCGACACCTGATCCTGTATCGCGAGTCACCAAGGAGACGCAGGCATCCGACACAGGAACTTCTACAAACGCTACATCCAGATCACACCCGGAGCCTTTGCCAGGACCGTCATGGAGACCGGACCCCCCAGCAGAAGGAGGATGGACAGGTATTCCCGAAGAGTCCCCAGCCCCCCCGTCGACACCTGATCCTGTATCCCGAGTCACCAATGAGACGCAGGCATCCGACACAGGAACTAACGCTGCATCCAGATCACACCCGGAGCCTTTGCCAGGACCGTCATGGAGACCGGACCCCCCAGCAGAACAGCCATCAAATGGGAAAGGTAAGAAAAGGAAACGTGCTTCAGTGTCTCGTGAACAGATAGGGAATATAACATTACATAACATTCAAGAACTTGAATATCCTAAATTCCGTTCCAAGGGACGACGTGTTGAATTCAGTTTCTCACACCCACCAGAAAATGTCGATCCTCACACTTGGATTCGCGAAGGTGTTGAAAATCTTCTCATCTACGTTAAAAAAGACACCAAGGATGAAGACAAAATAGGTTTAACTTTGTCTAACATATCTGACCCAACTGTGAAAGATATTTACATCGGGTGGCATAGATGTGATCAGTTGCATAGTGATATGGTGTGGAACATTATGTACAAAATACTACAAAGTGCGAAAACCTTCACTGCTACAGATCGTTTAATTTTACGAGCAGACCATGTCAATATAACTGTTGGAGGTGGTGGGGGTAATCGAACATATTGTTTACCTAATTATATGTTAAGCACTCGAAAAGAAGTATCGTCGGTGTGCCAAATAGAAAAAAACCACTCTGTTTAGCTGAAGCGCTGGTCATAGGGAAAGCCTATGCTGATAACGATCCTTCCTATACTCAATACAGAAAAAACAGAAATCTTCTCAAACCTGTTTTCGAAATTATGCGAAAAGCAGATGTAGATCTGACAGACAATACGTGTGTCGGAAGTGGAATTCCCGAACTGAGAAAATTTCAGCAAGTTCTCCCAGAATATAAAATTATTGTATACAACAATCTTCGTGACGTTAAAGATGTTTTGTTTGAAGGACAGGTTGAAAACGCTTCCAAATTTATATATCTTCTCTACGATAACCTGAGAGAGCATTATGATGTGATAGTGAACCGTGTTGGAGCATTTGCGGCAAAACAAGAATGTCGCGGGTGTAACGAACTCATATTTCAGAAAGCTCATAACCATCTTTGTAAACAGTTATGTTCTATGTGCCGTTCAACTCCGCCGTGTGTGCCTGAACAGGGTGTTCGTAGAATATGTCAAACATGTAACAGAATATTCAAAAATGAGAACTGCTTCACAAATCATGTTTCTACACCGTTCCGAAACGGTACTGTCTGCAGCGAAATCCAACAGTGTCCCCGATGTTTCAGAATTATTCTCACGAACAATAGATATGAGAAAGTACATAGTTGCAACATGAAATATTGTACGGTATGTAATTGTGTGAAACCTGTAAATCATTTCTGTTACATGTCTATACCGAAACCTAAACAGAACTCAAAATTTCTATTTGTGTTTTACGACTTTGAATGCTACACTGACATTCCTTATCTTGAGAAAGAAAAAACTTTTCTTCACGTTCCGAATCTTATTGTGGTGCAGACGGCCTGTCACGCATGTTACAAAAAAGAGGATTTAACAGTTCAGTGTTCTGTTTGTGGAAAAACAGAGTTTATATTCTGGGATGACCCTGTAGACACATTCCTATCCTATTTAGAATTGCAGCATAAGTTTTCCGACATAACCATCTGTGCACATAATGCACGAGGTTACGATTGTACATTTTTATTACGGAGAATGTTGGAGAGAGAAATGAAACCTCGTGTCATCTTAGATGGTACCAAAATCATCAGCATGACATACCAAAATCTTCATTTTGTGGACAGCCTCAACTACGTTCAGACAAATCTTGCAGGCTTTTCGAAACTTTTCGGTTTGCCTGTTCAGAAAGGATATTATCCGCATTTGTGGAACACATACAAGAACAGAAATTACATTGGACCGATGCCTCCTCCTTCTGCATACGGTTATGAATACATGAAAACAGTTGAAGATCAACACCGTTTCATGTCTTGGTATGATGTCGAATGCATGCGAAATATACCTTTCAACAACAGAAACCAACTTCTCCAATACTGCATCAAGGATGTTACCCTGTTGAGACAAGGATGTCTGAAGCTGAGACAGAATTTCCTAGACATATGCAAAATAGACATTTTCAAGGATTGCCTCACAATAGCATCTGCCTGTTCACTAATTTACAGACAGAAATTTATGCCTGCTAACACTATAGGAATAATTCCTAAAGGAGGTTACCATCATGCAGATCAGATGTCGAAGTTTGCATTGAAATGGCTAACCTACGTTGAAGAACAGAATGATGTAATACTTCTTCACGGCGGACGTACTCGTGAAAAATATGTCATAGGAGGACGTTACAGAGTGGACGGTTATCACGAGGAGACGAGGACAGTGTATGAGGTCCTGGGCTGTTACTGGCATGATTGTCAACGTTGCATATCCGTTAACAGGGATATGTATCCGAAAGATGACGATGAAACCGATCAGGATAGTAACAGTCAGAAACACAGTGACATGTTGAACACAGCAGCCTTCAGATACGAGACAACATGTCGTAAACTTGCGGCTTTACGTTCTGAAGGATACCATGTCGTCACTATGTGGGAATGCGATTTCAACAAAATATTGAAAGCAGATCCTGAACTGAATAGATATCTATCGACACATCCTATTGTCTGCTGCATTCCTTTAAATCCACGAGACGCCTTATATGGAGGAAGAGTTGAAACAGTCAGGACATATTACAAGATCAAGGAAAACGAGAAATTGCAGTACAACGATTTTACAAGTTTGTACCCTTATGTGAACAAATACTGTGCCTATCCTGTCGGACATCCTACAATATTTCTAGGAAATTCTATTCCTCCGGTAAATGAGGTTTTGAAAATGGAGGGACTTATCAAATGTACTATTTTGCCACCGAAAACCCTTTTACATCCTGTTTTACCTACAAAAATTCACGGAAAACTGATGTTTGTATTGTGCAAGGAATGTGCTTTTAGATTAAAATGTGAAGGTACATGCAGCCATTCCGATGATCAGCGTATACTTTCAGGAACTTGGGTCATAGCCGAGGTGCGTAAAGCTTGCAGTTTAGGCTACAAAGTGCTGTCAGTGTCGGAAGTGTGGAAGTATGAAACACCGATGTATGACCCTGTCACAAAGACTGGAGGACTTTTTTCTGGTTATGTCAACACCTTCTTGAAAATAAAACAGGAAGCGAGCGGGTGGCCTTCATGGTGTCAGAACGACGAGGATAAGCAGAAATACATACAGGAATATTTCGATAAGGAGGGTATTCTGTTGGAAGAAAACAGTATTGAAGTCAATCCCGGGAAACGTACTCTGGCTAAACTCTGCCTTAATTCTTTATGGGGCAAGTTCTGCCAACGGGACAATCTTTCCCAGAAAACCATCATCAAGGAATCGAAGGATTTCCTCGATAAAATGACTGACCCAAATATCATAATCGGAGGAGTCGTATTCATCAATCAGGACACCGTTTTAGTGAACTGGAAATATGTTGAAGAGGCAGTCAGTCAGAACAGGAAAGTAAACGTTCCTATCGCTGCCTTCACAACATGTCATGCTCGTCTGAAACTTTATGAACTTCTAGAAAAATTGGGTGACAGGGTATGTTATTGTGATACAGATTCAGTAATTTACATAGATAGTCCTGAAATGGAATACCATCCCCAGACAGGTGACGCACTAGGAGAACTCACCGATGAATTGGCAGATTTCGGCACCGATGCGGTTTGTGAACAGTTTGTTTCAACGGGACCGAAAAGTTACAGCATGAAAATAACAAAACCGTTCTCCGAAGCACAGTATATCTGTAAAGTGAAAGGAATTACATTGAATACCTCCACATCAGAATTGATTAATTTCGATACCATGTGCGACATGATAAACAATGAGAAACCTGAAGTTATGGTCGAAAATATTTTCCGAATCAGAAGAACAAAACAGTTCCAAGTCATCAGTACAAATGAAAAAAAGCTGTTTCAGCCAGTATTTTTGAAACGACAATTCGACCATGAACATTTATCGTTTCCTTTCGGATACTGTGCAAACTAAAATATGTCTGTAACGGTCCAGAGTTCGAACCCTTCGTGGGCTGATATAAAACGTGTTCGCAGACTGCCAGAACTTCATTTTTCTTCAGAATCTGTAAGACGTTTCTTCAGCATGATTCCTAAACTTTCTCATCCTTTCACCATGATGGTTTGCGGAGCATCAGGAAGCGGAAAAACTACTTTTGTGACAAATATGGTCGATTCCATCGTTCATCTTGTAGAAGGATCCGTCAAGAAAATCATATGGTGTTACGATCAGGAGAACAGTATTCCACAAAGTCTTCGAGATGTGCAATATCATAAAGGTATCGTCGATTGGCAGTGGTGGAACGGAAAAACTCCTACACTTATAATCCTGGATGATCTTATGATGGTTGCACAAGGGGAAAAAATCGCCGACCTTTTCACAAAAGGTAGCCATCACAAAAACATTTCGGTGGTTTTCATAACACAGAATCTTTTTCACCAAGGAAAAAATTGCAGAGATATTTCGTTGAACGTGAAGCACTTTGTAATTTTTAAAAATCCTCGAGATATGAACCAATTCACTGTTTTTGCAAGACAACTTCATCCTCACCGCATGAAGGAACTCGAAAAAGTATATATAGATGCTACCGCGCAACCTTACAGTTAATTGTATATCGATCTCTCACAGTCAACACCGGATCCTTTACGTTATCAGACAGACGTTTTCAACCAGAATTACTCAACTGTATATCTTCCTCAGGAATGTTTAAAACATCGAGATGAGGAAAACGAGGAAGACACGTACCAACTCACGTTCTAACAGGAATAGACATTCCACTTCTTTCAAGAAACATTCACCTTTCTTGCACGTGTTGAAAAATTCACCGCCCAAAATCAGTAAATCATTATTGAAGAGTGCTCCGAAAAAAACGATACGTTTCATCAGCGAATGCTGCCTGAACGTTTTAAAAGGAAACGTGAAAATTAAACCGTCCGCAAAACGTCGTCTGACACCTTACAAGTCGGTCATACGCAATCTAGTGAAACCGAAAGTGAACATCGAGAAACGCAGAAAGCTTCTTGTTCAGAAAGGAGGATTTCTACCTTTACTTCTAGGCTCCTTGTTATCGGGTCTTCTCGGTACTCTCATTCCTCATTGAGAAATGACATCTTCTTACAAAAAGATGATCGTCCTTTCACAGGAACAGTTAGCACGTATTCGTGGTTCCGAATTGTCTATAACTCAAAAATTATCCGTTCTAGATAAGAAGATGAATGATATTCTAAAAATGAAAAATATATCAGACGATCAAAAATGGCGTCTTTACAGAAAGGAACTGGACGAGTATTTATGGCTGAGTCGAAAATCCAAAGAACCATTACAGATTCCTATTGTTCAAGATAACGACGGTTCTTCTACTATTTCACCAGAATCGACGTATTTTCCTGAGAACCTGGCAGAGACATTACCCCGTAATACACGTCATCAGTTACAGAATATCATCGATGAGTACCAATCCACGGCACAACATTTGATAAACGAACGTCAGGAAAAAACACTTCCGGATCCGAAAACGTTGAACTTCTCATCGTCGCCAACGGAAAGCCCTGGACCGTCTCATCGACAGAAGAAGAAGAAGAAGAAAGTGACAATCCGTGTTTCCAGGAAAACTACACCTTTTCTGAGAACACCTGACGCTTACAAACTGGTTCCTCTGAGAAAAAGCCGTAGACAGAGAGATCGGTCATGGGACTCTCTAAGTTGAAACACAATAAAATTCTCATCAAAATATATTACGATCCCCGACACCATGCTTCATTCTCATCTGTAGATCGTCTGTGGAAAGCGGTACGGGATAAAAATATATCCCGCGATACGGTGAAAAAATGGTTGATGCATCAGGAAACCTACACTCTCCACAAATCTGCGAGACAAAGGTTTCCTCGAAATCATTACAATGTATGGAACATAGACATGCTTTGGGAAGCTGATCTCAACGACATGACATTGATACAAAAACATAACGACAGATACAGATATCTTCTGACAGTGATCGACGTATTTTCAAGATATGCCTTTGCATTACCGCTAAAAAATAAAACAAGCAATTCGGTAACCGAAGCTTTCAAAACTATTTTCGAAGAAAACAGACGGAAACCTGTTACACTACAGACCGACCAAGGAACGGAATTTACAAATTCTACATTCCAGAAATTTTTAAAAAATGAACATGTACAGTTCTCGACAGCAACAAATTATCCTGTGAAAGCGAGTGTAGTGGAACGTTTCAACAGAACATTAAAAGAACGGATGTGGAAATATTTCACCTCAAAACAGACAAGACGTTATGTAGATATTTTACCGCAATTTCTCGAAGGTTACAATACAGCAATCCACAGTTCCATAGGAATGACCCCTCGAGATGTCAACGAAACAAACGTTTACATTGTGTGGAAACGTCTTAACAAACCTGACAGTCATGTTTCACAACCTTCTTCAGATCTTAATGTAGGTGATATTGTACGAATTTCTGTAGTCAAAGGACATTTTGAGAAAGGATACGAACAAACGTGGTCACGAGAACTTTTCAAAATCCATTCCCTTGTTCAGCGAACACCTGTTCCTGTATACATATTAGATGACTTAAATGAAGAACCAGTAAAAGGTACATTTTACAAACATGAACTGCAGAAAGTTTATTCGGATCCTGACGAAGAGTATAAAATTGATAAAATTTTGAACACCCGGGGAAAAGGAAAAAAAATGGAATACCTGGTTCGTTGGCTCGGATATCCACCTAGTTTCGATTCATGGATCAAGGCATCTTCCGTAAAACAGTTATCGGGAAAATAATTTCAAAAAAATATTTAAATCAAAATATGACGTTACTGCGATCCAGTGAGTCCTCTGTGTTCGGCGAGAATGGACGATAATTTCTACGTTTACCTCCTATCATCTGCATCGGAGGAATATTTTCCAGACAACACACTCACCCATTTCACCGTAAAACTTGCTAAACGGATCCATCTGTCTCCAGAATTGTGGGAAGTCGGATTGGCAGAACTACATTATTCAACTCTATACGACAATGTTTTGAAAACTAATTCTGGAATGTTAACTCTTCCTGTTCGGACATATGCAAGTGCTGAGGACCTAGTCTCTACCATCATCGAATCTCTCCCCGACGACCTGGAAATAAGGAGATCCGTTCTCGAGAAATTCTGGCATTTTTTGACGGAACCGCAATGGGGAACATTTGGATCTACTACCTGTACGGATAACACACTCTATATTAACGAACAACCATTTTATTTTCCTGCAACAACATATACGATAGAGGATCTGATTTATTTCCTGAAAACAGACCCTGCTAATGTAGCTGTTCCTACTCATCTCAGGTTTTTCTTCAAACAGGCCGTGTACAAACATCTATCCGTGATAGGGGTTCCGAAGCCTGAACCTGACGATGCTCCAACAAATACCGTTACACCCATAGACGAAACTGATGACTATGCTAAATTTCGATATGACATTGAAATCTATTTATTCTACGCACGCAATGTCCAATAGTGTTGTGGATAAAAACCCATATATATTTATTTACTCCGATCTGGTGAAACAACAATTGGTCGGGGGAGAAATGGTACGTCTCTTGCGTCTTACCCGAAAACAGTGTTCGGACACAACTACGTCTTGCACAGTACCCGTAGCCCATCAAACATTCGACCCGATTCATTACGTTCCTCTGGATAAAGCCTCTTTCGAAACAATAGAAATTGCTTTGTACGATAGAAAAGGAAATTTCTTACCTTTGAGAACTGGGTCCGTACCCACAATCGCTGTTTTACATTTTCGTAGAAAAGCAAAGTCCTTTTAAAAAACAGTAGACAGCTATTTCTCTCAGTCTTTGTCGAAAAACAAATGAATCACCATGATTTCGCAGACCGAATATTATAGTAACCAAATCCGTGGAGGAATTGGGCCCATCTACCGTTCAACTAGAAATCAAAAAGGGAGAGGATTGGGGTCACTTTTCGCAGGACTGTTTAGAATGGTGAAACCTCTACTCTGGAGCGGTGCAAAGACGATCGGAAGAGAAGCTTTAAAAACAGGAGCTAACATTATCACCGACATTGCAACAACCCAACAAACTCCGAAAACTATTGTTCGTCAACGGGTACGTGAAGCAGGTCAAAATCTTCAAAGTAAAGCACAACGGAAAATCGACTCTCTGGTAGGTTCTGGTATAAGAACGAAACCTGCAACAAGAATTGCTCAGTTGATGTTAAAACGTTCAGCCAACCGTATTAGAACTTCTACGATCCGTAAAAAACGAGCATCCAAAAAACGAAGAAAAACATCTGGAAAATCTAGGAGAACACGTAAAAGAAAAATCAAACAGAAGGTCTCAGGGAAAGATATTTTTGGATAATGATGGAGGATAACATGTGCATGATCTCGCAGTTCGACCTCTTCCGGAAAAAACCTATTCAGCAAAATGTGGAAAAAACGTACACAGCCACCTACAAACCTATCGCTTCCATCGATAATCAAAATATAATTCAGTTTGTCATACCGGGGGCAGGAACTGATTTTCTCGATCTTTCATCTGCCTATCTCCGTCTGCAAACGCAGATGGTTAAACAGGATGGAAGTCCCATGAGTGCTTCCGAAACCGAAAATGCCCTCTCAAAAAACTGCGGGGTCGTGAATTATCTTCTCCATTCACTTTTTTCCCAATGTACAGTGACTCTCAACGGCATTGCTGTAACAACCGCCGATAACAATTACCCATATAAAGCAATCTTCGAAGCAGCTATCAATTACGGAAGCGATGCCGCAAACACCCATCTCACGAATGCCCTGTGGTATTTGGACACACCTGAACATCAAGATGAAATCACTGCCGACAACACAGGTTTCACTACAAGGAAAAAATTTTTCCAGTATGTTCCGATGACAGGCAATCCTACGGAAGTTACAGCCGTGGTCGAACTAATGGGAAAACCTCACATAGATTTCTTCCACCAGTCTAAATACCTGATCAACGGTGTTGAAGTACGCATCGATCTAGCTAGATCACGTGACGCTTTTTACATCTGGGGAGACCAGACATCACCTACAGTCAGAATAAAAATTTTAAAGGCTGTTCTCGAAATAAATCACATCATTCCTACTCCCACCACCAGTTTGGCCATAGACAGAGCACTCACTTACGCTCCTGCTCATTATCCGTTCACCAGAAGCGTGATCAAAGCTTATTCTTACGTCGCCGGAACGCAGCAGATTTCGATCGATAATGCTTTTCAAGGTCCTTTTCCGAATGTTGTTCTTTTTGCTATGGTATCCACCGCCAGCTTTCTCGGAGACAGTAAGAAAAATCCGTTCGACTTTAGAAGTTATAACCTATCTTCTTTCCATCTTGTGAAAAATGGAGAACTCGTACCTTCCGAACCTTTACGGATCACCACAGGAGGAAACAGCGGATTGATAACACGTGCCTATCAAACTCTATTTTCCGGTACAGGCATTCACCACGCCAATTACGGACACCAGATCACACGGAAAATGTTCGAGAACGGATTCTTTTTCCTGATTTACGACATAACGCCTGACTCTTCAGGAAACGACACGCACACCAGTCTCCAGGAACAAGGCATCATCGGAGCCGAGATGCAATTTTCTCCCCCGCTGGCGGAAAATATAACATGCCTTTTGTATGCTGAATTTGAATCTGCTGTAGATATACCTAAAGATAGAAGTGTCATCGTCCATCAGTGAGACAGAATTTTCCATAAATATGTGTGCCTGTGTTTCTGACTCACAGTGTTACCGAAACAGCTCCGATGTAAACATTATACTGCTTGTGATGGAAAAACCCACCAAAGTGATAACCCGTACTATTAAGCATAGTAGTGTTTCTTCGAAAGTGACAACTTCGAAACCTGTGATGATACAATTGTTTCCCGAACTACTTGACAACAGCCCTGGAAGCATAGAAATGACCAAAGACAGACACATTATTATACATTATTGAAAAAAATAAGCAGCATGAACACGTCGCAGATCAGACAGATTCTATCTCGTAATTGTTCCACCAGAAACATTTTCTACGGTGTTTACCCGAGGGATATTTTACCTCGGACGTTTCCTACCCCGGCCTTGATCATCGCAAACACTGACAAGTCCGACTCCCGGGGTACACACTGGGTGGTCTTCTATTTCGACAAAAACAATGTGGCCGAGTATTTCGATTCATACGGATTTCATCCTTTCCATCAAGAATTCGTAACTTTCCTGAATAGCCATTCCTCGGTCTGGACTTACAACAACATTCCCTTACAGGGGGTATTGGCCACAACATGCGGTCATTACTGTTGCGTGTATGCTTATTACAAAGCACGTCACGTTACAACCAAGGATTTCATCCACACATTTCCACCAGGTATCAGTAAAGATGGATATATCCTACACCGTTTTCGTCAGATCTTCAAATGTTTACCACATTCCAAGTGTTCCAGAGGGGAACAAACGTGTTGTTCTATCCACACCATGCAGGCTCGCGTCATGAAGAAATCTATTTAAAATGTGTGCTGCCGTATCTTTCTCTCAGTGCCATCGAGACAGTTCTAGTGAACACACCATGGAACCTACTTCGGCTTCTATAATGGAGAAACACGACAAACTTGTGACACGCATGACCCATAAGGATGATGTTTCCAAACGTAAACCTCGCAAACGTGTGCAACCTATTAATTTAGAAACCGTTACTATCAAGAACGAGACGGCTGACGAGGGAATGGATGTGACTACGGACTGTGATTTCATAAAGAGACGTAGGGAAATTGGTTTTTCCACAGACAAAAACGAGTGTCCTAAACTACATGACGTAGATGCATGTTTAGATCTCTATCTTGCAAACACATATTTTCTGAACAAGGAAAAAAACAAGTACGTAGCCATAGGATTCGAAAAGGAATCCCCTTTCAATTTGGTGTGGGAGTTTTCGCAACAGGGGAGATCACCCGTACGCATCGATTCTAAACAGATTAGAGAACAGTGTGCTTTAAAATCTGACTTACTGAATTACGTCGACACTGGTCGACGATTCAATTATTTGGTTACTGGAAATATCACCGTTAGTGGTGTAAATTTTTTCGGGAAACGTTGCATCTCGATGTATCAACATCATTCACCGGATGCTTTCATTTTCACAGCCTCTGAACTACATTTATTTATGTGTAATCTTTTCAGACCTCTGCAAAAATTAATGAACGAACGTTATCATAAATTACAACCCGAAATGGAGGCTTTTGTATATTGTATAAAAAAGAATATGGTTTCAGAAAAAAAAGAAGTACCCGATGTATTGAACTATTTTTATGTACTTTGGTACAACGAACTGATGATTGAAATATATCTTGAGAACAATCTTGGACACACATTGATATTGTAAATAAGTTATGTTATGTATCTGATGCTGTAAAGTATCCATTGTAAATCTATTCCATATTGTATTCCATTGTTATTTTTATGTATTGTAAATCAGTCTTTGTTATTTTATGTATTGTAAATCAGTCTTTTTTATTTTATGTATTGTAATATAACCCTTCAGGTATTGTAAACCTTCCATATCATCAATTGTAAATAAAATATTTGTGTTATTCTACATCCATACTATCAATTATAAATAAAACATTTGTATATTTTGAACATTTCTTTTATTTATTACAATAAAAAGTGTACATTTTCCAGACATTTTCAACTGCACAGGTTTTTTCACCTTTACCATGTTCTTTACATTTTAAACTTTCTAAACTGTTTTTGACACTGCTTAACTTTGGACATTCAAGTTCTTCGATATTGCATACAGTCATCTTACCCTCACCTTTTTCCCCACTAATGTTTTCACCCATTCCATTTTCTCCGTACCTTTAACATAAACTTGCTGATTCATAAGCACAAAATACAGAAGATCTTCTAATTTCTCGTACGGTAGCCATCCATCATTCCAATCGAGACCATGTTTGTTGGTACGGAGCCAGTAATTCACTCGGCGATACTTTTCACTCAACAAGTGTAAACCATATGGAGGTTTCACTAAACAGTCAAATGCACTGTCGAAAGGAAATTTTAAAATTCCTACTTCTTTACACACAAATTCTCCTTTGACTCCTCGAAAACCTTGAATGTCCAAAAAAACAGGCATCCATTTTGTTCAACAGGTGAACACTGTCAATGTATCATCAATACTGCCCCGACATACCGCACACTTGTCCAATTGAGAGGCACAGAGACCACAGGCTACAAAATGTCGACACGGAAGAATTACCACACTGCGAGAGTTTTCAAAACATATTTTACAGAGTAGCACAGAATCCACACTCTGATTATCGGATGTGTTTCCACACTGGCGCAATATTTGCAACTTTTCGAATCACTGTGTAACGCTGCAACACTCTGTATGTAACTACAGGCTGGTATTGCCTGGTAATGTTCTAGAATCGGGCAATCTTCGGATGTCCAATCACACGCTCCGTACCCAGAATGGAAACATATTACCCTATCACTGAATCCTGAATAATAAAAACCTGCAGTGACTAATTCTTCAGCAGTCTGACGTAATCCTATTGGCCACTTTCTGTAAGTCTTGTATCTCGCATTCACCGACATATAATCGGTGGTAAAAGGACCGCCTGCTATCAGACGAGTATGGTAAGTATACACTCTCATATGTCGAACAAAGAAAACTCGTCTGATACTGTAGGTGACGGGGTCCTTGGTATCGGCGATAAAGGTTCAGTCAGAATATCCTCAGGATCGTCGGGGAACAGCCGTCTGCGAAAATCGAAACCTTCGGGAGGAACCACAGGGAAACAAGGATGACCTTCTAAGTTAAGTAACAATGGACGATCACAGCCAGAACACCACACGGAATTTCTGTCTGCCAACAAAGAAAGCCACTCTTTCACTCTCTTCTTCAAAGCTTCGCCCAACTTTTCCTTCCTGCGACGTAGTTCGCAGATACACCCGTGACTCGGAAATCCTGTTCTCTCGTCACCTCTTCTTTTCCTCTCTTCTATCTCCTTCAAAGTCTCGCAGCGACGGTGAATTCTTTTTCCTAAGCCGTTGACCACGTGACATCCACACCAGGGAGATTCAGGGAGATTCAGGTATCGCTACATACATAAACGGGAAATAACTCAGCAACCGATCCAGGGTCGTTCGATCGCTGTCCAGATCGCCGCAAGACCGAACAAGTTCCCAGAACTCTTCGTAGCTGATCTCGTAGAAATTCACACCATTATCAGACAAACGTGTACCGCTTACATCCATCCTCACATGATACTATTATCATCCATCCTTTCTATTTATACCTTTTTCCCTCCTACGTCACCATTTCCGTTAAACAGACTTAAAACTACAAGGCTACGCCCAAAACATGTTCGGGCATCTTCACACAGAACCGTTACACCACCCTGAAATTGCAAATTCATCCAAACTCCAAACCTACGCCCAAAACATGTTCGGACATGTTCTATTCAGACAGAAAACCGTTACACCCATTTCCAGGAATCTCAGACTCATCAACGGTCTCAAACGGGAAACGCCCCCCAAAAATAGCCACCTATCTCATCAACAACCGGAAACCCATATCAATCACTCATTAACAACACATCAACGCCATCTGTTTTCAAACACCGGAAACACGTACTCCAATTTATATATGACGTCACACGCCAAAATAGCGTAACAAAAACAAAATGGCGTCACAGAAATTAAAACAATTCATAATAATAATATAATAATATTTAAATTAATAATAATTTAATAATATAATCTGGTCACGTGACTTCCATTTTGGGACGTCACAAACAGTCACGTGACTCCCAGAAATTGCAAATTCATCCAAAGCTACGCCCAAAACATGTTCCGACATGTTCTATTCAGACAGAAAACCGTTACACCCATTTCCAGGAATCTCAGACTTATCAACGGTCTCAAACGGGAAACGCCCCCCAAAAATAGCCACCTATCTCATCAACACCGGAAACCCTTATCAAGTCCTCAATAACAACAGGAAACACTTCCCACAATCTCAAACTTATCAAAGCCCCCAAACCGAAAACGCCCCCCAGACCGGAAACACTTATCAATCTCCTCATTAACAACAGGAAGTCCATATCATTAAGCCCCGCCCACTTTTTCCCAACAGCCAATCAAAACGCTCAAAACCCCCACCCTTGCTTGCCCACACTGCTTGGTCATCAATTGATCTTTGATCGATCTTTTCCAATCAATTGATTTATCGGACTCTACGCGGGTGCATAACTACTATGAAATTATTAACGTTTTTTTGAACACATGATATCAGTAGCCGTATAAAAAAATTGAGGAAAATTTCATATGAGTTTTTTTATTTCTGAATTGCGTTGGAGAGAGGAAAGGGAAAATGTTTATGTTCACTCTCGCTACACCAGGAACGTCCAGAGAAAGAAAGTCCAGCCTTATCGTTTCCCCAGCAACAAAAAACAACAAAGAGAGGGAGCTATCCATGCGAACAACGAATGTCCATTCTTGTCTAAAGCCAATGCAGCAGTGTGCAGTCGAAAGATAACGCCATTTGGAGGGGACAAAATAAACTCACAAGCTGAGACCAATGCGTAAGTACAGAAACATCTGCGAAATAATGCAATGAATCATCTCTCAACTTGGTATGTCTCTGTGGTATAGTGGTATGATTAATGAAGAGTAATAATAATAATAATAACCCGTGGCGCAACAGCCAGTGAGGACGAAGGCCTGCCTACCGACTTTCGACCTCACTCCCTGCAAATGTGGAAGATCAACGAACCAATTTCGTGGTGACACGTGGTCGGCACGACGAACGTCCAGTCTTTGTTGTAGGTTTCAGTGACCGGATTACGCTACTTATTCGTAGCTCTCCAATTTCCTCACGAAGGTGGGTGGCCACCGGTTCCATACGCAGGCCGAAGTCTCAGGACAAACGTTGTTACGCTTCCCGCAGGAGACTCGAACCTGTGTGCGTCCCGTAGCCGAAGCCCAAAGATTTCTGCCGTAGGGTCACGGTAAAAAGCGAATATAAATCGTTTATAATCCTCTACGTCTCTTGTTTCAACCCTTTAATACTACAGAAGTGAGACGAGGATTGTCTTATCGGCGCAGTGGAACGTAATGATCCTATATTAGGTACTTAAATTATTCAATATAAACTTAATATTCTTTAACACATAATCTTTATTACAAATAATATTATTACTTATACTTTCCAAATTTAGTTAACTCAACAGAAATTTCTATGGATTATCTCCCAGTTAAAATAGTACAGTTCGTCCGATTTGATTGTCACCAGTCAGTAAGTAAGGGCTACACGAGTCAGAGCCAACCGCAGCCCCGCCCAAAACCCCCACAGCCAACATGACCCGGAGCAATCCACCTAAAAAAAATTAAAACAAAAACAAATTCCTTTTCTTGCTCTTTTAAGAAGTCAAAATAACTCCCTTAACTTTAGGTAAATTACACCCTTCCATGCAGGCCCCAAAAGGTTGATAGACGGTAATGCAGTATACTCAGCCTGTCCAGCCTGTGTCCAGTCCGTCCAAAGTCTCTCTCAGTCGGCAAGGATCTGCCACGCTAAACTTCTCGCTCGCCCAGCGCAGAAGCCCAGCCAATGGCATAACCTTCCTGAGTCACCTGTCTATTGAGTCTCAATACGTCATTCATGAGTAATATTACACTATGGGCTTACACGTTCCAGTAATCAAGGGAAAAACAAAACAAGTAGAGCCATAAACCATTTTTCCATTTACGAGTATTTCGAGACTCGAGATGGAATCGAAACTCGTCTTTCGAAAACGAGACGAGGAGAGTACATGGAGACGAGACAAAAAACGAGATGCATTTTAAGACTCGGACAAGTTTCATTTCTATTCCATCACTACTCCTAGAGATGATGACGTAGAGAACTCCGTGTTCAGAGCTTCCTCTCATTCTGTACCCAAGGAAATATTTTCTACCAGAGAAATTTCTGCTCTTGCAAAACATGCCCTTAGGCCTCGACTCAAGGTTTCATGATCTTTTCTCGGAAAACAATAAAGATATATCTTGTCGTCTATTTGAGTCCTCTGCCATTCCTTCCCTTGAGCAATCCTTTCTTTTTTGTTATTCTTGTTAGATATTGAACATATCATAATACGTGCATATGGAACTGACGTATGGTAAAATATGCAGTGAGGGTGATACCAGAATTGAGACTCACTTCCTTGCAAAACTGAATAATGATGTCTATTATCTATGTACTTTGTGATCTCCAAATAATATATATTTGCTCAATAATTTCTCAAGAAAACTGGTAGTGTTGTATACTTTGGCACTGCTAGTTTCAACATTGAGTTGTTTTTGTTGGAGTTCTTGTTGTAAGTCCACTTTATGAACAGAAAGACTAACTGGGACTGGACCTACAGTTTGAAGTGGGATATCGAACCACTATGTGCCTCCAGCGGGTGTCAAACTCAGGACCCCTTCATTAGAAGGAGACGAAGCTACCACTGCGCCATCGGGGAGGCCAGTTTGAACATTAAAAAAAATTAAATATATAGGATGCACATATATTTTTCACAACTTCTCCTGTGACAAGGTACGTGCTTATTTTGATTGTATTTGTAACTGTAATTCTAAGTACTTGAAGTCATTTCGAACTGTATCCATAGAGGAGATATCACACGCTATTTGACGGGAGTAGACGTCTGGGCGGCCTCAAAGCGGGCCGCCGTCAGACGCCCAAAGCGAAGAAGTAAAGTCTGCGATCAAGAAAAGTTTTAATCATTATAGACTGAAAGAAATCTCACAAGTTTAATTACTAACTGGTTTCAAAATGTTACATATTATATATATATATATATATATATATATATATATATATATATATATATATATATATTGTTTATTATTTACACCATCCACGGTCATCACTATTACAAATCTAAGGGAGGATAAATAAGGACTTATAAACAGGATGAGGATTGATAAGCACTAAAAGCTCGCAAAATAAGCACGAAATACAAAATTGGTACTAATCGTTCTGCACGTCGCCGTACGACGCTATGGGTCCCAGGTTCGATTTCTGTCCTGGGCATGGATGTTTGTGAGTGTTCGTTTACCAATTTCATCATATCACTCATCTTCGCAAATTAGCCAAAAGTGGCACAAAAACGAAGTAAAATAAATGAAATGAAATCAAACTGAACGTGCTGAACATTTTTCATCATTTTTATGGATTAAGCACTCAAAAAGCTGTTATCTTCGAAAGAAGGACTTGTGACTAAAAAGTCACAAAAGAACACTATACCTGTGAAACATGAATAGCACTCACTCAGGCACAAAGTGGTTCTGGTAATTTACAATGCATTACAGAGAACAATGATATATTTAGAGCGAAGCGATCAAGAAAATTTTTGGATTTTTTTTTTTTTTTTTTGCAGGCTGTGATCAATATTGATTTAATAAGGTGCAAATAATTTCACGGGACACCAATGCATTCTCTTCTTTACAACTTTTGTGTCTCCCCGATAGTGTAGTGGTAACATCGTTGCATTGTGATCAAGGAGTTCTATACCCGGTTAAGGCACAGTGGTTCGGATCCAACTTTAAACTGTAGGTCCATTCCGATTATCCTTACTGTGCATAAAGTGGACTTAAAACACCAACTAAATCAATCTATCAATGAATACCACTCAGATATGTCGATTTTTAAACATAAACGCCTACAATATTTTGGCAAGGAACAAGAAAAGGCATTTTATGGCAAATCGTTAGCCTATTATTGCATAAAATTTAAAACAAATCTCCGGTATCAGCCCACAAATTTCCTAAAACCGTGCCAAAAACGAGTGGATGCACGAGGACTGAATTTCCATCATCCCCCGTGACAATTAACGTGCTTATTTCGAATGTAATTGTAACTATAATTCTGAGAACTTGAAGTCATTTCGAAGCTAGCGGCTTCCCTAGCGGAGATATCGCTCGCGATTTCACGGGAGTTGGCGTCCGGGCGGCCGCCAAGCGTGCCACCCACAAGCGCACAAAGGGGAAAGGAAGACCCTACGTACTACTACTACTTCAGACAGGCAAGATCGCAAACACCCATGCAATGCATTCTCACCGATATTTCAACGATGAATTGGGCACCCCCCGGACAATATCTAAGTTACACCTACGATAAGAATCATACAAATACAGTAAGACGTATTGCGGCAAGTGTTCCTAATTTCTTTATAACTAGCTTCAGAATTGTATGAAATGATCTCTGGTAATAATATGTTTAAATTTTGTTTTTCAATGTCATCTCTTTTGTCTTTCTAACGATTGATTAATAAATCAAGTACTGAACTGTAGACTGAAATGTTAACATTATCACAAAAATATATTTTCTGCATTTGACATCTTTATTCTTCTGAAATATTACGTGAAGGGAAGGGAAAGGGGAGGTAAATATCTGGAAACATCTATGAACAAATTGAATTAGAGCGAACATTTTTAAACGGTCCAAAATGTGCACTTAACATCCCCAAACTTACATCCCCCAAAAGTTTCCAACACCCTCCCAAGAGAAAAATCCTGGATAAACCCCTGGTTACAAATATCGTCAAATTATTGTTTTTGGTTTGGTCTATCGAGATAGAATTGTAAACAAGAAAGATACCGAAAGAACAAGATTTTTGTGTGCATTTCTATGTTTTAGACCCTTGTAGGTTTTCTTCATTTCCTTCAAAAACGTTTTATAATTTTTTAACCAATTGTCCCAGGTTTCAATTAAGGGAAAGCCTCTCGTACATTGAGATAGCCTACAGTTTTGACGCATTCATTTTCATCTTAATTTTGATAACAAAAATGTTAAATACATTTCGGTGTTAAATTGCCCGTTGGCAATCAGTGCGACAACCTTCTTAAGAAGAGTATTCTCTCCTTAGACACCACTAGTGCAAAACCACCCCATTGTAGGGTTATATTAGGTAAACTAAAAGTGAATGAAAATAATGAACTTGGCTGTACACGGAAATGCAAGCCATCAATCTTCTGAAAGTGCGTTCGGACGCAGTCTTTTCTACGGAGGAGCGTTCACTCACCGAAGAAAGGCTTCTGAACTGACAAAATGGTCGGATACACTAGATTCAGGACAACAGCCTAAATTCCTCGTTCGTATATTGGTATAATAGGTTCTCAGATGGGAAGATTGATGGCTCCAGCCGGAGGGATGATTTGTAAGGCAAGCGTTGCCATTCGATCGGCGTTCAATATAGAGCCTGCCAAAAAAAAAATAACGAAACTTTGATCGTATGTTCAGTAGCATCTGGTGCGCCTCGGACGTCACGCTGGTGATTGTGACGGTCCTGCGTCTGCTGTCCATAATGATGCTGTTGTGCTAATAAGGAAAGTTTTGGGTGAGGGATGAGTGTTGGTGGGAAAACACGAAATGAGAGAAAACATATGAGGGCTTTGGAAGCAAATATATACAGGGTGTTGCGCAAGTGATATAGGCTTTAAAGAATAGATTCCACTCTTCCATTCTTGATAGAGATTTGGAAATTAACATTACTAACAGAGCTAGTGTACAGTAGTGGAAAAAGTTCTTCCCCATAAGACTTTAATGGCAGGAAATAATGCCGGAAAGGTAGGCAATACACATTGCACCTTTAGGTGATTGGGTGATTCTGTCTGTCTCAAGAGCAACTAGTCTTTCATGCAATAGCCAACAGGCACAGGAAATGTAGGAAAGTCACGTGATTTGTCAAGTGGAATGTTGTTCGTCAAGCGGCCATGTTGTTCGTCAGGCGACCAGGAGCGTGGTGCTGATCACATTATCCCCACCTTCCGCCGTAACAAGAAAGTGTGTGACCCTAACTCCACACCCCCTACACGCCTTCATGACGTGGTGCAAAGCACAAGGTTGCACTTTGCATTTTCATTTACTATACGTCAGATTTGGTTGGAACCGAACTTTCTAATCTCTACGTGGACTTCCTTCCAAGTTCCGTAGGGATGTATATAGGCTCCAGTTTTTCTTGCAAAATTCATCATGTTATATTTCGCTATAAAAACCACGGCCGATATCCTGTGTGAGTGTGTGTGTGCGTGTGTGCGTGTGCTTAGGGTGGGGGTATAATTCAAATATGTGAAGTGATTCTTTCCCAAGAAAAAATCTATCACCAGCCATATCCAGAATCACCAATATTACCTTTCACTACCCAGGAAGTAGAAAACGAAATAAGCAGCATGAAGAGGAAGACCAGACGGAATTCCTGTGGAAATAATACAAGAAATCACCCCACTACTTACGCCTTATATTACTCAACTATTTAATGAGTGCCTTATTCAAAAGATATTCCCAGAAACCTAGAAGGAAACAAACTTAATAATCATCAAGAAACATCCAAATAAAGATGAAACCAGGTCAATTCATACAGACCAATATGCCTTCTCAACGTTTTGGGAAAACTCTTCGAGAAACTTATCCTAAAAAGACTCAAAGAATTTCGCCTGCTCAAACCCATATCAGGGATACAATTTGGGTTCACGAAAGGTAAATGCACTGACGATGCATTACGCCTGCTATCGTCTACAACACAAAACACTCCAAACAAGTACATGGTTGGAATTATGGTGGACATCGCCGGGGCATTTTACAACTTGTGGTGGCCATGAACTGCCCAGGTACACTCCTCCTACTTCTGAAAAGTTATTTCTCTAACAGAAAAGTTAGCATCAAATATCCGGATCTACAAATGAGTAAGATCACGTCAAAAGGTTGTCCTCAGGGTTCAATTCTGGGACCCGAACTTTGGAATATTAACTTGGAGCCGGCGCTTATGCAACTACAAGACCATCCAGACATAGACCAGATCATAGCTTATGCGGATGACATTATCATGCTCACTTCCGGTAACTCAAGAAGGGAAATCGAAGATAAAGCATCTACTGCAATGAATATGCTATCCGATTGGTGTGATCATGCTAAACTCAAAATAGCTTCCGAAAAGACTCATTATATTATTCTTAAGGGGAAGTTACAAAGAAACCCTCAAATCAAACTCAGAAAAAGAAACTTAAAAAGAGTAAGAGAAGCTAAATACCTTGGTATTACTCTTCAAGAGAAGACACATAGCCCGGGCAACAACCCAGGCCGAAACAACTATAAACAGTCTAGCCACATTGAGTTCCGCAAACTACAACCTTCCACTATCACACATAAAAACATATCTCATTACCATATATAATGCTATTATTTCATATGGCTCGCCCCTGTGGCCATGGAAACCAGTAAACAGTACATTAAAAACAGATTGAGATCTTCACAACGCAAAGTGATACTTCGCCTCACGGGTGCATTCAGAACAACCTCAACCCTGGCTCTTCTCATGATAGTGGGCCTACAGCCTATTGAAATCGTCATTAAACTTAGAGCATCAAAATATTACTTTAGAAATGGACAAGAGGACGAAATCTATAAACTAATTGGAATACGCCCTGCCACGGTACCAGAAATTTACCATAACTTGTTTAGCGTCTGGCAATAGGAATGGACTAAAGCTACGCAAGGAAGGAGACTTCACAGCTTCCTTCCAAACATAAAAGAACGACTTTCGATGGACCATTTCCATCCCACGAGAGGTCTCATACATTTCCTAACGGGACACGGTCCCTACGGTCAACACCTAAATAAGCACAACCTCAGACAGACTGATAAATGCCTGAAATGTAAAACCGAGACGGACACACCGGAACATAAAGCCTTCTTTTGCCAGACATCAAACAAATCGAAGATTTAAGACAAAAGCTACCAAACTTCAACACGTACCAGTTAATACGAAATCCCGAGCACTTTACGTTACTAAACGACTTAACAAACCTGGTGTCGAAAGAGGAACTTTCCCTCTTCAAATCCGGCATCACTCACCTCCAAATTCAACCCCTACCTCCGGAATGTAATATACCTCCAGAAGATCACAAAGAATCCACCTTCGACAAACTCAACAACAGGACATCCCTCCTTAGGACTAAGATCACCAAGAGGATAATGAAGCAGAACCTCCCACAGGAACATCAAGAAGGAGACACTAATACACAAGACAGTGATACGCCAAAACGAAAAAAATGTTACGCCTCCCCGGAGAAGGCAAAGGATAACATTGCAAGGACTCGACCCAGGAACCAACCAAATTTAACCCAGATTTTTATTTTTCGTTTCTTTCTTAAACTGTAATCTTACACCCCCTTCTTTATTCTCGTTACTAAACACACTGCAAACTTCTCTCACTGATTCTTGACAATTCTCTATATTTCCACTACCGAACGTACTTCCCAGGAAATCTCCCTACTTCTTTCCTTCCTGATGATGTCCCGGGTAACAACCGTCGTACCGATGTTCATCCCAGTCCGACCAACTCTCGCTGGTCTCCCGCAAGTCTCCCTGTATCAAGCACCACTCGCTCTTTCATATCCCTTCCTAGTATTAATACGTACATCTCAAAGCCAATAATACTCTCACTATCTCAAACATAACATACTAGAACATAGACCATGCTTAACATTCATAAAATCGTGTTAATGTCTATTCCTCATCTCATCCATCAACACTAATGCACACGACACACAATAAAACTTATCCTAAGAAAACATTACCCACCCAATTACACACTAATGTAATTTCGTATCTGTGATCATAAATAATATTAATGTTAAACACTAACACTTATTTTCTTCCTACTATTTCTAACCTTTATCTTAATCTTCTTACCTTGTAGAATAATGTAAAACCAACTTTGTTCCGGAAAACCGAACAAATTTGGTTCTTCACACTGGAGCATTCTTGCCAATGTCACAGTGAATTACTGTAATTAAAAAAAATTATAAATAAAGGATGCATCAAAGAAAAGCGGGGAAATCCGTAAAAAATTCACGGAACTGACGCCCTGGGTTAATTTTCAGGTAGCAGGGCATAAGCGCATACCTCCGAAAGTAGTTTGACTACTTTTATCCGTATACATAAAAATAATAATCGTTCTATGTAACCATATCTTGTATACTGTTTAGGAAAATAAAATTCTTCTTGTTTTTGTCTTTCCCAATACTATTTTCTCCGATTCTTCGAATCCGAAATATCTCTCAATTCCACACACTGAAAATGTAGCACTTCCAACTTCTTAGCATGCAAATATCTAGTAGCAAAGTAATGTGTAGGCACATAGTGGTTCGGATCCCACTTTAAACTGTAGATGCATTCCCGATTAGTCTCACTTTGCATAAAGTGATCTTGAGACACCAAATCAACCAACCAACACAATCCCGTTGTTGTCCAGATTATCGAATCCAGAACCTTCGAGGCGAATAACATAAGCAGAAAGATAATGTGAAATTACCTACAACGGATAGATTGGATTAAGTCGAAGATACAGCACGCGTTCTGAAATGAACAAGAATACGAAAGTTGAAGGACCTGGACACACACACACTTTTCTTCCCCTCAATGGTAAGCTATGCTTCTTTGAGAGAAGCCTATACGTAGGACTTCAAGGCCACGACGAGAAAGTGTTCTACATGCAATGGCGGCACCAAAACATACGTCTAGTTTAATATGAAAGCTGTGTTCCTCCTTGTTTCGTACGTCATTCATAACAGGAACACGGGCCTCGTCTGCTAACCCTAGTTTCGTAGAGCAGACGCCTGTTTGCCCCCATTTGGTTCAGTGACCTTCGCTCGTAGTTAGCAAGAGTGAATGACTCAGCAGATACCTGTTGCCTGTGAGCTTATACAAAAATAGATATTTCTTTAGCGTCTGTAAGTATTGTTTCATCTGCAGTTATATCAGTTACTGTTGGAATACTTCCCTAATGGTTACGTTATTTATAAATTAGTTCTCGAGAGTGAACTTTCTATCTATTTGCGCGAGGTGGAGGGTTATACAGCCTGCATCTATTATTTTTTTCTTTCCTGAAACAAGAATAAATTCGAAGACGCAAAAAGAGTCGTATAAGAGTAGTTAACAAAATGATAGAAAAAACGAAAATGTAAAGGTTCAAATAAATTATTGTATAGATCTAGTGGATAACATTTTATCACGTGGCCTCCTCGATGGCGTAATGATAACGTCGTCACCTTGTAATCAAGGGATCCCGGGTTCGATACACGATGAAGGCACGTAGTGGTTCGTATCCCATTTAAACTGAAGGTCCAGTCCCGATTAGCTTATCTGTGCACAAAACAAAAACTAAAATCATCAATTGTCACAGTGTAAGAAAATTTTATGTTCAACCACATACGAAACAAAAAATAATAATTTATTCCATGTTGGAATTCACATCTGTTGAATCTAACCAACACAATTATTGATGCAACATATTTTCTCAGATCCATTTTAATTATACGTGTATGATAAAATAACAGAAGTAGAGGAAAGAGAAAGCCAAGCGAAACACGGATTCCTTCACCAGAATTTCAAATCTCCTTACGTAAGGTTCTGGGTTAAAGTCGTGGTCAGGCATGACTCTCTTGTTCTTGCCCTTTTATCGTCTCTATTTCATCATATATCATCGTAACGGTTTACCTACAAAGCCAATAACAAACAAAACAACAAATCAGTTAGGGAGATGTGAAGAAAGAAACAAAACTTGACAGTGTCGCTGTCTTTCGGTTTATCGAATTGAAAATTGCTCTCCCTTTCTCTGTCTCGACTAGTTAAATATAGAAATCGAAAACGTACGTGAAGATACATATATTTCATATATCCCGGTTTTTGTAGGAAATTTCGTGAGAGATAAAGTAAGTACTCTTCGATCATGTTTGTTTATTTTTGTTACGTAACATCACTTTTCTTCCCAGCCGTGGAGGAGTGACCATTACATGAAATTAATGACAAAATACTCAAACACCCGTGACAAGGGCGGTACTCAAACCAGGGAACTTTGGTGACGAGACCGAATGTCGACCATTTAATGAGCTCGCCCACCGAGTCTGTTTAATTATGTTTGTGTCAGGTAATTCGTAATAACTGTCAATATCCCACATTCATTATCATTTGTTTCATAATTTATCTTATTGATGTGATTAACCTGAAGTCGAAGAATTAGTAGAAAGGCAAAAATGCAAGATTGAATGTCTCTGATGTTACTTCGTGCCGAATAATATGACATGATATTATGATATGAATATATTAATATAATAATATAATAGGCCTAGTCATTGCATTGATTGATCGCAATTGCGCACACAAAATATGGTGTCTACTCCTAACCGACCTCCGTAGCGGAGTGGTTACCACAGCGCGCTACGACAGCATGGGTCCTCGGCTTGGCTATGGGTGTTCTTGGTGAGTGTCCCTTAACCAATGTCATCATAACTTCACTCATTACGCATCTTCATCGTCGCTATTTGCCAAAAGTGAAAGAATAGCGACACTAAATAACAAACATCCAATCAAATCCAACATCTTCACCGATATAATTCTATATCGTACCAAATTCTCACTTTATCACTGCATCTTGCTTCATTTTACAGCATCTGATTCGAAAACAATTGGAATGTTGTTTTGTGCAGTTGATTGGCATTGTTTCGTTTATTTTATTTATTTTATTTACGACTTTGTTTACATGGCGAAGTTAAGGCATTAATGCCTTCTCTTCCACTTAACCATTAATTACAGGGTCATTTTTTTCTTTGCAGTAAATTGTATACAATTAAAAAATTAAAAAGATAAATGAAAAATAAAATAATAAAAGAAAAAGAAAGTAGTGAAAGTAAAATGAAACTAAAAATGAAAGCAATACAGTTTGAATACGAGCAATCAAGCCCTGGATTAACCATTAATTACGTACATTGCTCATTATTTTTACTAACACAATGAAAAAATGTAGCTTAGAAGAAATTAAAAATAAAAGCAATAAAGTTTCTACATGCACACACACACACACAAACACACATTCACACACAAGTACCTACATAGAAAGCATATTTCGTGTTCTAAATGTATAACGTATTTCTTTCTGGGAATTTAATCTAGGTCCAATTGTTTAGCATGTATAATTTTAATTGTCTTTTGAATGTTACAATGTTGTTTGGATTGTTTAATTAACGTCGCATTAATTAGTTTTAGACCGATCTTGACAGAGAGAATCGAGAACACAAATAAAGGGGAAAAGACAAGTTAGAGACCTCGGCTCTCTTTAAAGGTAGCATTCCGTGAATACGACTGAAGTGACTGCAGAATATTATGTATAAAATTTGTTTCGCTTTTTCCTTTTATTTCTATTTCAGTTAGCTATTTTTCTTCGCTTTACTTCTACCACTCGTGTTAATCGTGTCGGTGAGACAGAATTATAAACTCGTGAAATGGACGATGGGACAAAAACTCTATGCCTCTCCCACGGTTCGAAACTGTGACCACAAAATATTGTCTTATTTTCAAACTTTACGCGAAATATGGTTTTATTCGTCTCTTTCTCAAGGAGTTCCATTGCCTCTCCGATGGCTTAGTGGTAACGTCTTCGACATGCAATCAAAGGCTTCCAAATTCAATACCAATAGAGGAACATTTGGTTCGGATCCCACTTTAATCTGTAGGTCCAGTGCATAAACTAGACTTAAACAATTAACGTGTGGCATGTGGTCTCTGATGAGAACCATCATTTCAGTGAACCTTCTTGCCAATGACTAGTATCACTCGAAAGAATATTTCCTTACGAGAAGCTCTTGTTAAGAAACCAGTTCCTGAAATTTTCTTTTAGAGGCCTCGTAGCACCGAGCTGTTTGTTGTGGCTGGGGCATGAGTCATGTGATTCATGTTATCAATGCTCAATCCTTCCCGAGAACACAGATCCACAGACAAACTTAAGCGAATATTTTGTTATTTGGGTTGCATAATAAACAGGCTTTAAGACGTTACGAAATTCTAGGTCTCGTGGCCCAGGTAATTCTTTCCATGACTGTACAAACGTGTAGCCTATACAGTGGTGTAGATTAAGCAGGGGAATATCGTTCCAAGTACTCAAAAAAAGTACAGAATTGCTTCAGGTGTAATAAACAGAACTGAATCGGAAAACACGATGTGCACGTAGTACAACATACTATATAAAAACGAATAACAATGAACTGGATTTCCAGTTTGCATGCCCTAGTTGACAACGAACAAGCTACCTGAGTGGAAATCATCGCCGCCGGGCTGGCTCCTTGATTGGTTTTGAAGAATACTCCATGTTTTAATTGCATATTGGCTTTCCTCGACTGGATTCTGTGGAACAACCAATCAGTGGGAAGTTTGGCTATGCGACGATAATCTGTGACTTTTCCAAAATAAAGTTTTTTTACCTGTGGTTTCCGAGTGTTGGTTGTTTTTGTTAGCATCTCGATAATAGGAAAATTAATAAAGATTATGTGCATTCATTAACATTCATTAACATTTAGGTATTTATGCAAAGCGATGAGACTTGATCGTGACAATGAAACTCCTGATTATTACAAGTGTATTAAATGTTTGATGTTTTTAGTTCAAAATATTTTTTATAAATGAATCCTGTGAATCTCATGTATGAATATGCATACCAGAGTTCATTGAAAAGCTTGTCCAGTACACATTAATTACCATATTTTCTTTCTAGCCAATTTCTAGTCCATACTTTTCTTTTTTAATTTTTAATAAGAGCATTAATTCTCCTACAACGTCCTTCAAATTGCTCGTCCATCTTTTTAGATTGTCTGCTCTCCGCAATGCCTTTTGGGAACAAAAGTAGATCTACAAATACGGCATCAAGTATCGTGTGAGGCAAAACTTGCAGATGGGTAGCCAGTCCAGCGCCAAACTAGAGCATTCCTACTGGAACTCCAGTTCAGTGTGATTCGGCCTGAAGTCTCTGGACAACTTGGTTCACTGTATCATTTAACGTTGCTTCTAGTGTTTGTCCCTTTTGTAGTAGATATGTTTCTAGCATAGTCCCAATTTTCTCCTTTCATTTGCTTTACTTTTCCGTACTATACTTCAAGGTTTTCTTCCATCATCATTCGCTGACCTCCCCTCTTTTGTGCTCCATCTATTTCTATATAATTTACCAATTCGTGTTTAGTTTAATTATTATTTGTATATTATTTATTACTAATCTTACTTCTCCCTTTCCGTCATACCATCGCTCTCTTCCTTTACTTTTTACTTCCTTCTTCTACACTCTCCAAAACTGGAGTTATGTGGGGTACGATTTGTCATCATTGAAACTGGTTAGTCCAAGGGTGAATAATTGTGTGTGTCAAGCGGAGGTCCACCATATTGTTGACCACGATATTTAATTCAATTCGAAAATTTTAATTGGGAAGGAGGTGATGCAATGTATCAAATCGGGCTAGAATTTCACGAATGTATTTTTTCCAACATGTCATCATTGTATGTGGAGTATATTACGGAATGTATAACTCTTAAAATCTACTTTATATATCATTACATTGAAGATCCACCTCAAAATTTATTTAAAGACTACAAGGTACTGTTGTATAGTATATGCACTCTACCAAATTACCTCATATGTGTGTTGTGTTATGTAGACAAAGTGATGTATTTTGAACACATTTCAATGAAATCTGAAAAAAATGAAATTTTGTTATAAGAAATAAGCAAAAATTATAAAATAGTTGAAAATTTTGGCGTTCCATTTAGAAAAGATTATTTTTGATTGGTAGAAATTACACATCAACCATTTTTGGGAGACAAGCGAGAGCACGTAAAAGCGGAGATATATGAAGGTGCTCTTTTTGGAAGACACCAAAATGTCACACTCACTCCCACGTAGTACACCCTGGAGTGCATTGTTCAGACCCGTGGCACCCACTTACAGAAGGGCCAGAGATCACCCAATAATTTGTTGTGCTATCATTGTTGTTATTATTATTAATATTATTTGTAATCGTCGCTCATGGCGCAGTAGTTATTGAAATCAGTATTTAACAGATTTTTTAAAAAAGAAAAATAAGTTAGCGTACATTGTCAGTGGACATTAATATCGTAATGCATGGAAGGGAGCTTTTATGAGATATTTCGTCTTCGCCTTGTAATCAAGGGATCCTGGGCTCAAAACCCAGTGGAGGCACATAGTGGTTCGGATTCAACTTTAAACTGTAGGTCCAGTCCTGATTAGCCTTTCCGTGCATAAAGTGGATTTAAAACATCAATATCAATCAATTATGAGATTTTTGTGAACTTATAGCTTAAGTGTTTGAAACCACCCAATGCTTTTAAAAAGTTGGAGCCCCTGGTGCAGACTAACGAGACTCTGCCGCCTGGACCTGCGGCCAGGATAATTCTCTGTAGGAATCGTGTTCTGTTCTTCTTATGTGTTTGTGATTTTCCTTTCATCCATCTCATTGTATCCCCATTCAACTCTATCGCTGCGATTAACCGAAAGTGGCAGAAAAGCAACGTAAATGTATCCTAATTCAATCACTCAATAATGTACAGTGACCGACAATAAAAATGGGACACCTAGATTCTGAAATATTCGCTTCCCTGCAAGACGTTATGTGTATTACCTAACTCTACTTTAATAAATGATGAATTTTAATACCAAATTTTCAACGGCAACTTCTACCTCCATCTTAGAGGTAGGCAACATATAACGCCTTGCAGGAAAGCGAGTATCTCGGGATCTAGGTGTTCCAGTTTTTTGCCGGTGACTGTACAGTCACGGACACTTCTGGGTTGTAACGACCCTATTGAAGAAGCACTGAAGCAAGCCATCCATGTCTGACCACCAAGCGCCTTGTGACTAGACAACCTAACCAGCATTGCAATTCTGCGGCTTGTATACCAGTCACGGATATAAATCTCTGTAAATTGAGTAGTGATGCCAAAGAGAAATACGAGATGAAGATTGTCGATCGTAATGTCTCGTGTTCTCGACATGGAATAATACTCGGTCCACGTTACGTTCCATTATTTAATGTTGTTTGCGAACGAACATGACGGACTGGGTTTATATTTTCACTCCTTGCATTACAGTAAATTCCATATTTTACAATTATATTAATGCTTTGAACGAAAATAATACCCAGAAAAATATCGAACACCTCGTGCACACCACTCTTCTCACACACATGCACGTGAAAACAAACACACAAAGCTAAATTTTAACTTCCAAGTGAATATCCAAATAACAGTAAATGGAGAAGCACGATGTGCGAAATATGGGATTTTTCAAAGAAAGAATGCGTCTATTTTTGACATACGTGGTTTCCATTAATAGGCAATGAAACAATTATGAGAGAAATTAAGATGCATTTTCGTCTTCAGGTGTTGAGGCAGGAAACAGACTGACTGGAAAAAAGAAAACATGGTGTTATTGATAGAGTGTTGGTTAGCGTACAGAGCTTTCACCAGTGAGATCTAGGTTCGATCCCCACCAAGGACAATTTTATTTATTCTTTTCTATTAGTGAAGAAGTATGTAATATTGTTTTCCAGGCATTTTGACGAAAGGATACACATAAAATTTCTTCGTTTAATCTGTATTTTCATTCTTCTAATAAGTTCTCTGTCCTCCTCCGTAGTCGAGCGGGTTAATGCGTTCACTCGTCTTGAGATCGTTCGCTGCGGGACGGCGTAGGTTCGAATCCGGCTCTGGTCGGAATTTATTCGGCCTACGTATAGGGCCGGTGGCAACCCACCATCGTGAGGAAATTGGGGAGCTCCGAATGAGTGAGCGGTAACCCGGTCGAGAAGACCTACAACGGCTGGGAGCTCGACAGGCTGACTACCCGTCACCCCAATACTGGTCTAAGATCTCCACGCTATAAAAGGTGACGGAGGAACAGTGTGGGAGGGAGACCAGCAGTTGGTAGGTAAGCCAAGCCCCTCACGGGCTGTAGAGCTATGGGTTATTATTATTATATAAGAAACACACCTCGCGTCGAAGGTTCCAGACTCGAGTTGTGGCTTTTTGCGAGGGTGATTATTCCTGTCTGTCTGTTCATCATCTTTGTCTAAAAAATATTCCTCATAATTGCCGTGATTAACCTAGGGAGAGACCAAATAACAAAAGTACAGAAAATGCAAGACACATCTGCATAGGCATGTTATACCTTGGGAATTAGCAATCTGAAAATTAACTTGCGTTTCAGTCGACTACTTGCGAATTAGTTTCGTGTTGTCTCGTTTGGAGTGTTGGTTATCGTGTCGGACTAGCATGCGGGCAACCTGAGTTCGAGCCCGACGGAAGGGAAATTCTTTTTTTTTTTTTCTAATTTCATCCAATCTTATTTATAAAACTGAGGTTTCTGCAAAACCTTTTGAATTGCATGCCACTTCGTATGTTGGTAATCTGAAAGCAGCAAAGATGAAAATTTGATGTTCCGAAGCGACGATGTATTTGTGTATGTGTTGAAAAAAGGCAGTTATTTATTAGCGAAAAGCATTCAGCCACGTGATCATTGAGAACGCTTCCTAGTTGTCAGTGCTAATATGGCAGTAGCTACAGTCTGTCAACACACACCAACTTTCATGTTCCCCGTAAAATGATTACCTTTCCACGTTTCAAAATCATGAGTGCTGTCTAAAGCAATACTTGGATACTTGCATTTGCATGTTCGAATCTAAAGTAATAGGATTTTTTTTTACCCAGCAAATTACTTTGAAACCATTAATAACTGTTTGCAATGTGATATTGATATCATATATGGAAAGAATAGAAATGGAGACTTTCGCTTAAAACAACTTATAAATAGGGAGCGGAAGTTAATGAAATGTCATCTTTTTTCTGATATCTCGGACACGATGCCCATTAAATATACACAATATTACACTTCGTCTAGAACCCAAAAAAGGTAATTTAAAAGTGCATTTTTTTTTGCATTTGTTGCCATTTGTCAGGTTTTAGGTCATTTTCCTCGATTTTCGGCATTTTCCCGTCATTTTTCGCAATATTCGGTACATTGTTTTATCATATTTTGTCACTTCTTCGCTTAAAACAACTTATAAATATATTACATTTTGTGGATACCTGATGTGAAACGTACGATGCACGATAAGAGAGCCAGAATGTTGCATTTAAACTTCAGAGAACAATGACTGACTTATGAACAGTGAAAGGTTTTTCCATGCTCCAATGGGATTTTATTTATAATTATAAATAAACAAGGGAGAAGGACACAGGTTGGTATGATGAACTAAATTGTAGACTTAAAGTTTTAATTGAAGAAACAAAACACGTTCACGGTTAAAAATAGGGCATTCAATTTCAGGCACATTACACTAACTTAGGGTTACCAGATCGCTGTAAGGGAAATGTAGGACATGCTGACCCAAAATGTAGGACATTAAGTCAAAATGTAGGACCCCAAACATTCGCAATAAATAATACATATTTCTAGAGAACACGTTAGAAAATAGTTGAAAAATGACACTTTTCAGTTTCAAGAAAATGAATTTTTAATGAATTTTTAAATGTAAAATTTCAAAACTTGTAATCATACTAATCAATTCACCTCTTACTACATGATTTAAGTGGTCCTTCTCAGAGGAGACAATTCTTATCAAAATATCAGGTTTAGTCAAACTATATTTATTATTTATGTTAGAGTGGACATTCAAACTCTTTGAAATTATAGGGACAAGTACCAAATATTTTACAGACATTATGAAAAAATAATTTCTCTCGTGAGTCTGTTGTGTTGATTGTAATGAAAGTACTCTCTCAACATTTGAATTATGACCTGTTATGGCAAACAGATATTCAGCATTTACCGTAATTTAAAATGGTTCCAGAAGTTTCATCTTGGGTAGTTTTTAGTTCAATAACAGCGTGTCTACAAAAATAACAAATCCAGAAATCGTGACTTTTTCTGGACTTTTCTAGAACTTTTTCCACTTTTTCTTAACGTTTATTTATTCGATCCCTACTTAGATAAAGTTGGACATTAGTAATTAAGAAAATAAATATTTATTTAATGAAAACCCCCCTACCAAAGGGCCAGTTAAGATGAAAACTGAAGCTGAATTTAATAAGAGAATTAGATCTGCTTTCTCGTATTAATGCATCCTGAACTGTGTTTGGCAGACAAGCGAGGCTTTGGCGTCTGGACTCGCAGCCAGTAAAATCTTATGTGGGCTTGTGTCGGTTGTCCCTATATGTTTGTGACTATCTCTTCATCCATCTTATCTTACCACCATTCATCCTCATCTTCGCGATTAGCCAAAGGGACAGAAAAATGTGAAGTAAAATATACTAAATCAAATAATCAGTCCTTATGATAGCAAAAATTCTTGACCACAAGAATAATTTATTGCCTTTTAATTGACTTCTTGTTGATTTCTTTACTTTTTCTTGACTTCCACGACTTTCTTGACTGGCAGACACCCTGAATAACTTCGCTCTATATACCCCTGTTTACAAACAAATTATATTGAATATTGAATAACAACACATTGTTCCATCAGTATAAACCCTAAGGCAAAAAATTCTGCTCAGGCATTGAACAGTGACGTTATCAGAAAGTGGTTCCAAAACTTTATTCATTAATTGCTTCCGTTTTCCCGTTTCTTTAATAGCAGGACAAACTTTTTATTTTTGGGCAATGACTGAATCGAAATATATTTTACTATTAAGTTTGGAAGCACAGTCCATAGACTTGTAACTTATACGATTTTTTTCTGTTACATATTTTCCTAATTAATATTATGGGATGCTCAAAATGTAGAACATTTATAATATTTTACAAATTCCTCCCGGACATAAGGCTAAAATGTAGGACATGTCCGGGAAAAACGTCTGGTAACCCTGCACTAACTGAAAGAGTATTTTCAAAAGTAATAGTATCACCCGTTTTTCACCTTTTTCTCAGTTGTCACACATGTCAATTTCCTCTAATTTCCTCTGTATTCTCATTGGGACAAACAAACATATCCATGCCCGAACCGAGTATTGGTAAGTTTGATACGCGGTTTAGGCACAAGTGATTGGAATCCCACTTTAAACTATAGATCCAGTTTTCTTCCTGTGCATAAAGTGGACTTCAAAAGAAAAAAAATGGTGGTAGCGTGGTAGTGGATAAGTTTCACGTAAAAAAGGGTTTGGGTTCGATTCCAGTTTTAATGCCCTATATTCTTTTTAAATAACTCGAGCAACTAATTATTGCATTTTATTTAATAATTTATTGGCCGGTTCAAATCCGGGAACTTTTCTAACGGTGGAAGCGGCCCCGGCGCCTACCCAGCGTCGAATAACATGGGTACCTGGGGGAAACCCTGGGGGGTAAAGGCGGTCAGGGCGTGATGCTGATCACATCACCCCCACTCACGACCGGATCAAGAAAGTGTGGGGCGTTACCCCCAACACCCCTATACGCCTTCATGGCGTGGTGCTATGCACAAGGGAACACTTTACCTTTTTTTTATTGGAGTAAAGGTTAAATACATTTTTACTTTATTTTTGGGTGGAAATCTTTACCGTTTTAAATTTTATTTGTAAAAATTATTATTTTACGATAGTTTTTTCACATTTCTCATCATTTTACAAACATACTCAATAAAATGTTATGCCTGGCGAAAAGTATATATTTCTTTCGAGAAATTGATCCAGAAATACATATAATACTATTCACAAGAAATTATCGTAATCGTTTGAAAACCAAGATTCAATTCAAAATTCAACAATTCGCACTGCAAATAAAATAAGTTCGCAATAAATAAATTGAAATATATAGTCGCTCCAGTTAAGAAAAAAATTGGAGGCAATCAAACGGGAATCGAACCCAGTATCTCCTGCGTGTCAAACTAACACGCTACCAACCCATCACCTGGTTTTCTGTCAGTCGGACAATATAATCGTCTTGTGAGTAACGCTTGCTAAGTTTCTAATCTTTGAGGCTCTTGTAATTTTTGTTGTGTGTCACGGAGTTATGTTTACTGCAACATTTGAGCACACAATCCAAACATCCGTAAATTTTATACACATAAGTCATGGGTTTTCTGCACATAATGACGGAGCATGCGCTCTGTCAAGGACAAGAAGGAACCTCGCAAAAGTTACCGAAGCTTCTCTGCGGTGCTGACAGTTGGCCCCGGAGTCACGTGGTATGTTCTTATCAGTCGACATGACCTTGTGCCTGCAGAACCAGCACACTGAAGTGAACGGAGGTATTTTACGTGATTTGTAAGCTGAAACAAAACATGCCACGCGTTACAGGAGACAGAGGTTTGCCTTCAGCTTTGGGACAGACAAACCACACTACGCATACAGACAGAGTATAATGTAAGATAAAAGGAAATTATTTCTCCGTCTCCTCAAACTGACAATTTTATTGCCTTTTTTTGGAGTTATTTGACCACAGAAACAGATTATATTATTGAAGTCATATCTCATGTGATGGCTTGGTTCAGTATGCTGATCAGATTTTCTGACAAAAGCAGGACGAGCTACCCAAGAACAGTAAGTTTCTATCTTTTATATCTGCTTCCTTCCTCATCCGGTATAAGGCAGACGAGCACATATCACAAATATGTAAGAAAACTATTGCTAATTTGGTAACTTGTCTCGTAATTGAATTTCTGTCATGAACAGCTGCAAAGAAACAAAGGCTTTCCTTTTTAAAGATTACACAGAATAATTGTTATTTGATTAGGAAACTAAAAATGACTTCAGTATCTCCATGCAGTACATAAGAGATTCTAAACACACTCTAAAACATACTACTGTTCGTTTCAACGTATTATTTCAACAAAGAAGACACAAAATAAAGGGCATGCTCAAGAAAAAAATATGTTTCTGTGATTATCAAGTGTATTACGTGGTTAATATCAAGTTTGGCTGCATGCTTTTCCCTAATAAATAACAGCCCTTTTTCAACACATACACAAATACATCGTCGCTTCGGAACATCAAATTTTCATCTTTGCTGCTTTCAGATTACCAACATACGAAGTGGCATGCAATTCAAAAGGTTTTGCAGAAACCTCAGTTTTATAAATAAGATTGGATGAAATTAGACAAAAAAAAAAAAAGAATTTCCCTTCCGCCGGGCTCGAACTCAGGTTGCCCGCATGCTAGTCCGACACGATAACCAACACTCCAAACGAGACAACACGAAACTAATTCGCAAGTAGTCGACTGAAACGCAAGTTAATTTTCAGATTGCTAATTCCCAAGGTATAACATGCCTAGGCAGATGTGTCTTGCATTTTCTGTACTTTTGTTATTTGGTCTCTCCCTAGGTTAATCACGGCAATCATGAGGAATATTTTTTAGACAAAGATGATGAACAGACACACAGGAATAATCACCCTCGCAAAAGAGCCACAACTCGAGTCTGGAACCTTCGACGCGAGGTGTGTTTCTTGTTCTAACTATATCTGTGTGTTTTCGTTAGAATCATGGTATTTCGTGAGTTGATATGAATAAAGTAAATAAATAAGACAAGAGGGTGGAAAGGACTGGAGAATCGTAGATACGGAACCATTGAGAATATATCTATCGCCTAGACAGAGAATCTCTATATCCCCTTGTGATAGAGAACTTATTAGAAGAATGAAAATACAGATTAAACGAAGAAATTTTATGTGTATCCTTTCGTCAAAATGCCTGGAAAACAATATTACATACTTCTTCACTAATAGAAAAGAATAAATAAAATTGTCCTTGGTGGGGATCGAACCAAGATCTCACTGGTGAAAACTCTGTACGCTAACCAACACTCTATCAATAACACCATGTTTTCTTCTTTCCAGTCAGTCTGTTTCCTTCCTCAACACCTGAAGACGAAAATGCATCTTAATTTCTCTCATAATTGTTTCATTGCCTATTAATAGAAACCACGTATGTCAAAAATAGACGCATTCTTTCTTTGAAAAATCCCATATTTCGCACATCGTGCTTCTCCATTTACTGTTATTTGGATATTCACTTGGAAGTTAAAAATTTAGCTTTGTGTGTTTGTTTTCACGTGCATGTGTGTTGAGAAGAGTGGTGTGCACGTGTGTTCGATATTTTTCTGGGTATTATTTTCGTTCAAAGCATTAATGTAATTGTAAATTATGGAATTTACTGTAATGCAAGGAGTGAAAATATAAACCCAGTCCGTCATGTTCGTTCGCAAACAACATTAAATAATGGAACGTAACGTGGACCGAGTATTATTCCATGTCGAGAACACGAGACATTACGATCGACAATCTTCATCTCGTATTTCTCTTTGGCATCACAACTCAATTTACAGAGATGTATACTCCCTTGTCGAAAAGTTACTGTACATAACGCAATGGACTATATTAGTGTGGCGTCACATTGAGGTCAAACAAACCCGTCGCGTGTTGCTCTGGCATCCGATCCAGGAACCGCAGCAAATAGGAGCCGTCGATGTGATAACGTGAGGCTGCTGTGTTCCCAGCAGATATAACAACAGGGAAAGGCAGTGCTGCTACCACCAAGTGAAGGAACGAGCACGAGAGAATGGGGCTACATGGAGAGGGAAATTGATACGGAATAAAAGGTCCCTGGACCGTAATTAAATTCATCGTGGAAAAAAGGTTCCTGGATCGCATTTTAAATTGGTTGGGAAAGAAAAGTTCCCGGACGTATTTAAATTCATCCGAAAAAAAAATTCCTGGACCGTATTTAAATTCATTCAGTAAAAAGTTTCATGGACCATATTTAAATTGATCGTGAAAAAAGGTTCCTGGCCCGAATTGAAATACTTTACGGATAAAAAGGTTCTTTACGGGACTCCCCCATGGCGCAGTGGTAGCGTCATTACCTTGTAATCAAGGGGTCCCGGGTTAGAAACCCACTGAAGGCACAAGTGGTTCGGATCCCACTTTAAACTGTAGGTCCAGTCTCGATTAGCCTTACTGTGCATAAAGTGGACTTAAAACACCAACTCAAACCAAAAAGGTTTGCGATCCAGAACGCATTTACGCTTGCTGATTTTCTCGTCTGGACCGGAATTGATTTTATTTAAAATTCCTGGACCTTCAACAACCCTGGAAATGGACTCACGTCAAGTATCAATGGTTGTAATAGTATCAACACTGCGCTTCAACTGTTGTTATGTGTAGTGAAACACTTCTATAAAGGTTTAAATATGCATACAGATGTGTGTGTGTACGAGATGACAAACCAAAACTTGAATAAAAAACATTACAGTGGATTCAAATATTTGCATATACTAACTGTATACTAACTCAAGGTATAAGAAAAATGTTTAAAAATAAATGCGGGAGGTAAATATATCCGTTTTGTTTACTAATATATTTTGTTGGCACCTCCTGCCTCGTGGGGTATTCGATTCTATTCACGCTTTTGCATAAGAGACTTAGCTGATGTAATATGTTACAAGAAGAAGAGCTCGCCAATGTTTCCTATACATACTGTATTCCTCATTTTTCATTCAAAATCCTTAGCATTATCTGAAAGGACACTTTCATAGGCCCAAAAGGTATATTATTCTTCCCCACAAAGTCGACTCTTATGACACCGAATGTTATAAGAAAACATAAATTGCACTTTATAATTTTTCCAATAATTTACGGAAGAATAATAAAGGAGCATGTATGTGGATATGGAATTTAATTTTGATAATCTTGTGCGTATGCCAATTAGGCTAAAATTCTAACATCTTACACCAATTGTGGTAAAATATCTTCAAAGTATGTTTCATTAAAGTACACATAATTTAAGTATTTTCCATAAATTGAAAGAATAAGTTAGTTCCTGTTTACAGACGAAGAAGCTGATACGCAAATGTATACAAAATACACATAGATGTATTCTAAACCAATGATATGTAATTATAATTAACTATACATGACTTGAGACGAGAACAGTATTTTGTAAAAGTAAGCGTTTAAATGGCGGTTTCAGCTTAATTTGTTAAAATGTTTAAGGAATTCTTCTAAGTAAAATACATACTTCATTAACCTACGAATCGGGAGAATTTTCAAACTAGAACATTGTTTCTATATCGTAGATTTGCATATTGGAGCATGCTTCTACCAAAGTATTACCTTTTGTTGTATGGTTTTGCATTATTCACATAAATCTCAAAGAAAATTTAAGCATGTTACCTTGAAAGTTATATATTACGAAAGGAAGCATATTATTGTGAAATGTGTAAATTCCCATAACTCTCAGTATAATTATTTTTCAATTTATATGCACACAACATCTGAAGATATATGACAAAAGAAAATATGTTTTTGGGATATTGGTTGTGAAATCGCACACGAAGGTAGAAATAAAAAAAAAAATTGATGAATTTTATAGCAATAAACTTACATTTTCTATTAAATCAATTGCTTCCTCTTTCTTCAAAAGCTTATATAACATTGATAGATCATAGAAATATGTATTTATATTTCTATGCCCAACAAAGACGGAAAATATATATAAATAGTCGTTAATAATCATTATTTGGTAGTTCTTCTTTCTCGAAAGGAATGTTACTACTCAAACTCTAATACTTTCTGAGCAATAGATCAATTTATTGTTTGAAGAAACTTAAAAGACTGAGTTGACAAACGAAGTAATTTATACTAAAATTTACATTAGTCTAGAATGCCCTTTGACTTTATTGGCCAAAATGTTTCAATACTTTTGGTAACTTTTGAATCATCTAGAAACAGAAAAAAAACTGATAGAAACTTTGTGTTCAAAGGTTACTTGAAGGGTGCTATGTTGGCCTCAAAGGCGGCAGAAACGGTAATATGAGATCAAATCCAGGATTTCGGTGTAGAATTTAGACATCTTCTGTATACATCATCGTTGCTGTTAACTATAGTTGTTGTCCACTCTTACGGCGGGCGACCTACATGTTTCCAAGGAAAGTTGGGAGCGAGGAACACGCCTCAGACCAACCAGACAACAGCGGTGGATCAGAACGTCATGACTCCGCGGGATGATAGGCTGAGCTTACCTCGTTCTAAAGGCTGCTGTTTTAAGGAGCTGGATTGGTCGCTTCCCCGCTCCCCACTTCCCTTGCCAGCAAGTATGGCGCCCGCAGTAAGACTGGACAAGAGCTGTAAAGGGTGTCTGAACTGGCAAATTTTAAGGTGGGGACTTTCAAGCGAAGGACGGGTATAGTTTGATATGAACTGTATCTCCCTGAATATTGCAACTACAATTCAGTTTTGGAAGAAATAATAATGTTTATTTTGCAAGAATTAATTTCTATTCTGTCATTTGAAGTGACCACTTTCCTTTCCGACCTTGAAAACTTCTCGTTCAAGCATACCATATTGAAAGGTGATGTATAATTTTTTAGTGTTGTGATCATTGAAATTATCAGAAAATATTGCATTGTAAAAATAGAAACATAACGACATAAATCCCTGCCCATTTGTAGCTGAAGTGAGCTAAAATACATCGAATTGCTTACTAAGCATGTGAATATTATAATAATAATGATTATAATAGTAATTTTATTTTAAATTCGTTACGAAATTCGCTGACCTCCATGGGGGAGTGGCTTGCACAACGAGTTATGACGCCAGGGGTCTTGGTTTCGATTCTCGTCATGGACATGGGTGTCTCTTTATCCCATAATCACTCATCCTCACCTTCGCTTTTAGTCAAAATTTATAGAAAATCAAAAAAATGTCAGTTATTCAATCAGTCCATTATGGAATTGGAAGAGCAACCTTGGAGACTGTGGTACTGTCGGTAGGGTGCCTTACTGCCATTCGACTGATAATTCGGGTTCGATTCCGCGCTGGGTGACTTCACTTTTCAATTTTCCCGGCAATATCCCTGCATGGAGCGTCTCTGAGATACACCTAGCCTCTAATGAACGACACTTGAGAGTAAATGAGGCCGGACCGTGCTGCTGGTCACACCACCTCCTAAATAGTGGGAGAGGTCTTGCACCTCCACAGTCCCCACTTAACTTCACAGCATGTTGCAATATGCAGGGTAAAACTTTACCTTTAACTTGCGCCGTACCCTACAGAAAATATAGCCTTCTATATATTTCAAACTAACTCACTAATTGGAACTTAAGAAGTTCCTTTAGACTCTTATAGAGCATCACCAAGAATTCACTTCCTTTTCCAGGGCGTTAGGGAAGGTATTAAAATGTATCAAAAGAGTGCACCAGGAGTCGGAAATCTCTCAATTCTCTAGATTCGAGGAGAGGTATAAGCTTGCAGAATCCGCTGGATCAATTTTCTCCATCTCAAATATCCCGGCGACCTCCAGAGAAAAACGCGAGAAGGAGAAGAAATGATAGGATTCCTGTCAGGCCAGGAAAGCACGATCAACCACGGACAAAGAGGATTACGGTTGAATACAGAGGGAACAGAGCAAAGGCGTGAAAATGTTGAGTGCACCTGAATGGCTTGAGAGGAAGTCAAAGTAAAATACCAATTCGGTCCATTTGTGGGTCGGGTGATTCGCATTGAACCTAAGGACGTGGACTGCCAGCGGGATATAATTCATGAATTGCAGACCCGCTGACCACGTACGGTCATCTGTCAAATGTGTGTCGATGATTCCGGGGCAAATTCTTCTGCCACTGTCGTACGTAATTGTTCCCTAGGATTACAAGTCAGCTGTATCGAACTAAACACGTACCGAAGAAATTTCTCCTATGATATTTATTTCTCTGTATCTTGGTTTTTCTCTCTTCATTTATCAATTTCAATACTTTTCATTCTTTCCTTCACCTTTCTCTTTACCACGTTCTTTCAATTTTGTCACTCAATTCTTGCCTCACCTTTACAGATACTTTCTTATTTTACTCTCCCCATAAATATTTTCTCTTTTTTACTTCTGTCTTTCTCTTAAAGAATGTTTCCTTGTCTCTTAACCTCCATCATTCTCTTTGCATTTTATTTCTCTATCCTTTTGCTCTGTTTCCCTCTATCTTATCCTTCAACTTCTCTGCTTCTATTTGAGTGATATAAACTCTTTCTTTATCTCATCTACTCTCTCTACAAGTTCCCTTTTTGTTCTTAACCATCTTTTTTCTCTTTCTTCTTTTCTCCATTTCTCTATTCCTCCCTTTTATGCCTTTTCTCCCTTCCTCCTTCACATTTCTCTTTGAATCATAACTCTCACTTTTCTTGTTTCCCTTTTATAGAAAACTCTTCTCTTTCTCTGTTTTAGCCGGCTTCCGTGGCTGAGTGGTTAGCACATCGGCTACGACACCAGGGATCCCGGGTTCGAATCCCAGCCTGAGCATGGATGTTTGTGAGTGTCCATTCATAAATTTCACAAGATCATCACTCATCCCCATCTTCGTAAATTAGCCAAAAGTGGCACAAAAAGGGAAGTAAAATAAAGCAAATCAATCAATCTCTTTCTGTTTTCAAATTTTTGCTCTTCCCTTTTACATTGCCCTCTTATGTACAATTTATTTATCTTTATTTTTTCTATTTCTCCCCTCTCTTCGAATTTTGTCTCTCTCTTTCCCATGTCACCCCTTGTTACTCTCTCTCCCTCTCTTTTTATCCCTTCATCTCTCTCCCTATTTCTGAATTTTCTCTCTTTCACTTTTATTTCTGGTTATCTCTCTCTTTCTCTTTTAACCTCTAACTCTCTCTTTGCATTTTATCTTCCGAACGTTTTGATCTATGACCCTCTTCTTCGTTCTTTCTTCTCTTTTTTATCTCTGCTTATACACTCTCTTATTTTTAAATGTCCCTCTACCTTTCTTTGAAATTATCTCTCTCTCTCTTTCGTCTCTCTCTCTCTCTCCCTCTCTCACAAATAAACTCTTTCCACACCCCCCTTATACCCTTTCCCACCGCTAATTTCATTTTATTTCTCTCTATTCCTATCCCTCTATCTTAAAATCTCTTTTTCTCTTCATCTTCACTTGTACCAAATTATATATTTTCCCTCTCTTTTTTAGTCTTTATATTCCTCTCTATTTTACTATCTCTCTCCTTATCATTGACTTTCTCTCTCCAACTAACTGACTAAATTTCACCTCTCTTATCATTCTTGCCCCATTCTCACTCTCCCTATCTGCCCTTTCCAATACAGCTCTAGCTTTTATGACAATACGCCAGAGGTGAGGGTTACCTGCACACAATCACGTCACGAGAGTCACCAAGATTCCCTTGACATCAAAATTACTACCACTTCAATCTTGTATTTTTCAGATGGCTGTCATGTGTCACACCTGTAAAGCTGTAAGCGCTGATTGGAGTATTGCTGAGAGGGCAATGTCTATCTCCAATCAGAAATTAAACTATTATATCCCACTTTATATATGCACAAACCAAGTTGCAAAAGATACCATTCGTCTAAAAGATTAATTTGTTTCTGCTTCACAAATTCCGAAGTTCCATATGAATATTCAGGCTCAATTTTCAATAATGCTTCAGTGTATTTCTATACCCTTCTAGAGTGTCAACTACTACCCTAACTCCCAAACTTGCACCCAATCCTTAATAACTCAATTTCGTTCTTGAATATCCTTATTTCCCAGAAACGTCAATGAATTTAATTGTTCGTATAAACCCAACAGAACAAAATCCTTTTTAACACATATTTGGAGCATTAATGTATAATACAATTTTGACAATATTCTGTACTAACTTTTTAACTGAGGAAATTTGTAATCTGTTTTATTTTTTAAAAAAACTACTAGTCAAAGAATGGGTTAGCATAGAAAATGTGTATTCTAATTAATGTTATTTCTAGGATTAAGCTAGTCAATGCAAATGTGAGAGAACGTAAATTTATAATTTCATTCTTTGAATTTACGGTATAAATTCTACTATCATAATCGCCTTGTTACGTTCCATTACACAGTTGTAACCCCTTTGCTCTTTCCGCCTGGAGCAAGGACTCTTCAGGCCTACACTGAAGCCCTCACAGTATCACGGAAACACGAACGCTAATGTATAGTTAACTGTTTATTGGAATAGGTTAATACAGCCGCTTCGTTTGGTTGGAAGTAGGGAGTAAGCCTCAAATTCTACGACGAAGTTTTTAAAATTATACTGTATGGTATATTATTGAATTTAGGAAAATCTATCTTAAAACCTGTTCCACACAGGGGTCTCTTTCCTATTACACACAGCAAGTGCAAATATTCACTACCCATACAAACGGAAATCTAAGGTATTTATACCCGAGGTTTTACACTCTACCCCCTGTTGAATACATAATTTTCATATCATAATAAAGTTACATTCATTGGAGTTTTTATATATACATTAATTAATCATTATATATTTTAAAAGTTGAGTTTCTTTCTTCTTTCTTGCTTCACAGATTCATTCATTAATACTTTATTGGTTTTAGCTGTTATGCCAGGTCTACACCAAGTGTCCTAAAAATATGTCATATATGATACTGTTACATCAAATTACAAATTTTGAATATATATAAAAGGCTTAAGAATAACAAAGCACCTGGCATTGATTTAATACCAGCTGAGTTAATTAAATATGGTGGAAATTCATTAATATGTCAAATTCATAAATTAATTTGTTTAATATGGAATAAAGAAGAAATCCCTCAACAGTGGAAAGAATCCATAATTGTTCCTGTGTTTAAAAAAGGTGATAAAATGAACTGCAATAATTACCGTGGAATTTCTCTACTCTCAACAACATACAAAATATTGTCTAACATTCTTTTAACAAGACTAACCCCATATGCTAATGAAATTATAGGTGATTATCAATGTGGATTTAAACGTAACAGATCAACTACAGATCAAATTTTTCACATCAGACACACACTTGAAAAAAAGTGGGAATATAATCAAAATGTCCATCAGCTATTCATTGATTTCAAAAAAGCATATGATTCGGTCAAAAGAGATAAATTATATAATATATTAGTAGAGTTTGGAATACCTAAGAAGCTTGTTAGTATGATAAAAATATGCACCAGTGAAACAGAAAGTAAAATTCGTGTGGGTAATAATATGTCTCACAAATTTATAATTCATGATGGGTTAAAACAAGGAGATGCATTATCTCCATTGCTCTTTAATTTTGCCTTAGAATATGCTGTAAGGAAGGTAAAAGAAACTAAAGAAGGACTAAAATTAAATGGTGTGACTCAGTTGTTAGCATATGCAGATGATGAAGACTTACTGGGGGATGATATAAATACGATTAAGAATAATGCTAAAATATTTTTCAAAACTGCTAAAGAGATAGGTTTGGAAGTTAACAAACAGAAAACTAAATATATGCTTACAGGCCGAAACCAAGTGTTATGTAATAATCAAAATCTAATTATTGATAACAACTCGTTTGAACCAGTTTCCAAATTCAAATACTTAGGAGTAATATTAACAAATGAAAATTATATTAAAGAGGAAATAAAAAGTAGGGTTAATTCAGGAAATGCATGTTACTTCTCTCTTCATAAACTTTTGTCTTCTCGTTTAATATCTAAGAAACTAAAAGTTAAAATATACAAAACAGTAATTTTGCCTGTAGTATTATATGGGTGTGAAACTTGGTCCCTTACATTGAAAGAGGAACATAAATTGAGAGTATTTGAAAATAGGATCCTTAGGAAAATCTTTGGACCTAAAAGGGATGAGGAGACAGGTGAGTGGAGAAGGTTACATAATTTAGAACTACATAATTTGTATTCATGTCCAGATATTATTAGAATAATTAAATCAAGAAGACTTAGGTGGGCAGGCCATGTGGCACGAATGGGAGAGGAAAGAGGAGTTTACAGGATTCTTGTTGGGAAACCTGATGGTAAGAGACCTGTAGGAAGGCCAAGACGAAGATGGAGGGACAACGTTGAGATGGACCTAAAGGAAATTGGTAGGGATGGAAAAGAGTATATAGATCTTGCTCAAGATAGGGACAGATGGAAGGCCTGTGTTGCTGCAGCCATGAACCTTCGGGTTTAAGAAGGCTAGAGAGTTAGTTAGTTAGTTAGAATATATATACAGTTTTCATATACATCATATCATGCAAAATCTAAAATTTCTTATAAATACAATTGTTATATCTGGTGACTATATCAAGTTACACATTTTGAATATTTACAATTGTCATATGTCTATATTCATATCATCAAAAAATCGAAAAAATGATAAATACAATTGTTACATCTGGTGACGATATTAAAGAGGCTAAAGAATTTGGGAGAGGTATTCCTTTTTTTATTAAATTCTTGAATAAGATCTCCCTTTGAGTGGTATAAAGTGGGCATTGAAATATAACATGATTAGCATCTTCCTGGTCTAGATTGCACTTGCACATAGGGGTAAATCCATATGAAGTCATACCGTACCATACCCTGTTCGATTAAGAAGTATTGACCCTGGCAGACCTTGTCAGCTCCTGTTCAGAAATGTGTTGGGTAAGCCTTTCACAGGAAATTTTAAGAACACTGGCCTTTGGCAAGAGGTGACGAGAGGCCAAGCGAGGGTTTAAATAGGTGCGCATGAGAGCGACACGAGGTCTTTTAATCTGGAATCATCGGAGAAGCAGGAGCTACTGGTCTTATTTCTAAACCGAACAGGGTAAGCTAGTCTACACCCATTCTGCCATTTGCATTGCTCACTTCAGTCTAAAACGAATCATGATAAGTTAGATATTTGTATCTGGCGTGTTCAGGGCTGTCTCTACCATAAACTAGTACTAATCGGGAGGGGCAAGTTACATCCCTATTTAAGATCCCAGCGTTCAGGTTGGAACGCTACGATACAACATGGTTGCTTGACCATTTTTTTAAAAAATATTTTTTGTGTGGTGTGAGCCTCATATGTTGACAGTTCAGAACCACTGTTATTTTATTTTTACTATCACCGATTTGAAGATTTATCATGGCTCACGTCATTTCCATTCGTAAGCATGAACGGCAACTTTTTTTATCTCAGCTCCGGTAAGTCCTACGACAATGAGACAAAATATGTGGTATTAAGCACATTATAGGCTACGATTATAGTTCTGTGTAATGTTCTAAATATTATTCCTTCATAATAAATTTTGAGCTCAAAATTGTGTATTTTAATCGCTAAAAATAACATTTGTTTCACACTTAAACTTTTTTGTGCAAGTACCTGTGTACCAATAGAGTATGTCAAAATTATTTGAAGCTTGAGACTTTAATATGTCTTTTTCTACAGGATCATAAATATGTACTTTTTGTTAAAAAAAATTCCAAGTTCAGGGTTAAATATCTCTGGTGGGCAGTTGTTTAAAAATCTGAAATGTGTACACAATACAGTACTCCATGATAAATAACCCGTAAAAATTTTGAGTTTGAGATTCATTTGGTATAAGAGATACAAAACTCGTGACAAATTCAATATTTTGCATTAAATATGGTATGCCTAATTTCATTTCTTATTAACATTTTGTTTTAAAATTCTGCAAACTGTAATTTGGAATGTCAATGAACCACATTACAATCCTGAAATGGATCTATGGATCTGCAATAAAGTATATATACGAGGGTGTGCTGAAAAGTAAAGCTTCCTATGATTTATTTTCTTTGTTACCTTGTAAACACATTTTGGATTTTGAGCAACCATACATTGCACTTATAAGAATTCCCCGCTTCCCCATTGAAGGTTTCAAACTTCTATCGCTAGGGGGTGCTGAACTATTGCGAGGAAAATGGCAGCATGTAACCATGCAATGTCGGTGGAGCACATGGAGTAGCGTTCAGTGATCGAGTTTATAACCTCAGAAAATATGCTACAAATTGACATTCATCTGAGACTGAAGGCATTTTATGGGGATGAATGTGTAGACGTGAGTACTGTGCGATCTTGGGCTGTTCATGCTAATAAAGAAAACCCAAGCTGAACACGATTCCGATTACCTCCATCAGTTGCAGTTCGAGGCCTTTCATTCCATTCTCTCACATAGCTGAGATTTCTTCAGCTGGGGTTTTCTTTAAGAGCATGATAAAATTACACAGAAATATAATTCTAGCCTGTAATGTGCTTAAATTCATAGATTTTGTCTCAATGTCGTAGGACTTACCAGACCTGAGATAAAAAAGTTGCCGCTGATGCTTACGAATGAAGAAAATGACGTGCGCCATGATAAAAAAAATGACCGCCATCTTTAAATCGGTGATAGTAGAAATAAAATAACAGTGGTTCTGAACTGTCAACATATGAGGCTCACACCACACAAAAAATAAACTTTTAAAAATGGTCATGCAACCATGTTGTATGACTTCATATGGATTGATCCATAGGTGAATTAACTACATGAATTTTATATAAATGGTGATTTAAACGTATGTGACCTGATCTCAATCTTAGTATTATAAGTAAAAACTTTATGGGTATATTAATTGTATAAAACCACGGAGTATTATTGTTTAAATTTAGTACATTTTTATATGAATGACCCATATATGTAAATTTTTATTTGACCCATATCTCCCAGAAAAAGAAATTTTAATTTACAAATTGCAGTTATCAATTAATTGCACTAGATTACACTCAGGTTAATCGCTTCTTTACTTTATGCGTTGATTCGCGGAACAGTAAATAGGTAATATAACAATGCTACATTTCTCAATTTCATACTTAAAAATAAAGGCGTAACAGCATCATTTATCGGTGGAATTTTGATTTTCTGTATTTAATCCATAATATTTTCTTTCCTTGTACCTGCTTAGTTCTAAGTGATAATTTGAAGAATTCCAATGATTTTTACCAGTTTAAAGTCTATTTTTTATTACGAAATTGTTGGTAGCATTTTTCTCTAGTTCTCATTTCCATGTGTCTTTCAGTCTATATCAAATTTGACAACATATATTTGATGTTGTGTAGCAAAAATATTGCAATTTTTAAACAATTGAAACACGTTGCATTACTTTCAATTAATTTTAACAAATTTCAGCCTGTGTTGGAGAGAAATAAAATTTAATTTTGTATCTCATTTTGAATGCTTAATGACAACTGATTTCATTTTGTGTGAAAAGCTAAATAATAGTACATTCTGAAGAAAAAATTGGCATTTTCATGTGGTTTCATAAATAAATTAATCCAATAAATACATATAGAAATTATCCCAATATCTGTTACGAAATCGGGGTGGGAAGCATTCAGGATGTACTTTACAGCACCCTTTCATCGCTCTGTCTGTGAAGCAGGATTTGAAAGTAGGAGCATAGCAAGAAACCACAACTAGAAAAAAGTATTCAGATGATCCCGCATTGCACAGACCACATTCACAAAATCTCCATTGATGAAATCTCTACCAATTTTTGTTCATCTAACAGTCCAACGGCGTAGAAAGTATCCAATCAAGGTAATGTTCCCTTCAGGATTTGAAGAAGTTTAACTTAAGAATTTATCAACTTTGAAAGTTACCTGAAATCATTAGTCAAGGAATCTCCAACTTAGGAATTCCTTATAACTTTCCAATAGTTCCTCGTCAGAACTTAATCCCAATTCAACGGGAACGTTTGCTTCACAAGTCTATTGAGATAGTAATCACGTTTAACCCACCTCTGTTTGAATTCTAAGTTTTGGAAGTGTAACAGATCCTTCACTTAAATCATCCAAATTTGGAATAGCTTTCCTATACTTTTATGCAATAATTCACTTTTCCATTATATATTTTGTATTATACGTGATATAAGTAAAATGTTGGTGTGTGTTTACCTATGTCTGTGTGATATATATACACACATATTTCTATGTGTATGTATTTCCAGGACCACGGTGGTGGAGTAGTTAACACAACCTGCTACGTCACCATGGGTCACGGGTTCGAATTCCGGACTGGGCATGGGTGTTCTTTGGGAACGTCCCTTCATCAATTTAATCATATCATCACTCATCCTCATCTTACGATTAACCAAAATTGGCAGAAATGCGAAATAAAATAAACCGAATCAATCAATTGATTATGTATTTGTGTGTGTATTTATGTACGTGGAATTTGTTTGTGTATATGTATGTATAAGCGTACATTGCCTATCATGTTTATTAAGGTGAGCCAAAATTAAAACAAAATATACAATCGCAAACTATAATAGCATTTTTGCTATTCTACCTCAAACGTTTACGTCCAAAATTACACCGTTAATCCCATTGTTATAGCCATGCAACATCACCGATGTTTCTTTAGGATAAGCCAAACTGAAATACACATTCTATTTTGTTTCATTACATGGCGATATCCTGACAATACATTGTCTCATCTCCTTTTATTTCGCATTTTTTTCACATTTTAAATATTGAGGTTTGTAAAAGAAAGTACAGAATACATTTCAGTCACACGTGAAGTATTCTTAAATGATTGGTTGCTCTTAAATATTACATTTTCTTCTTAGTTGTAAGTCCTATATTTTTTTCTTGCATTTAAAGGCTCTATTTAGCGCTAAAATATATAAAATCCCTAAGTTTGTCGCCAACTAGGAATGTCTCCTTCCCACTGCTGGATTAATTGTTGTCTGTTCAATGAATTCCTAAGCTATCCGATATTACACCTTCTTTTATATCGGCCAAGGGATGACCCTTTTCGAAGACACTAAATGTCAACCTCTTCAACGCAGTAAACACTGAACTGTATTTTGCAGAGTAACGGGGCTCTGGCGTCTGGACTCACGGCAAACAAAATCGTTAGTGGGACTCTTGTTGTGTCGTCCATATATATTTGCGCAATAGTCCTTTCATCCATTTCATCTTTATCACCATTCAACCTCATCTTCGCTAGTAGCCAATAGTGGCAGAGAATGGAAATCAATCAATACTTATCGTTGTCGGGTTCACTGAATTAATATCCTCATTCAGCTGGTATCTTCTTCTTCCCCGAAAGTCCACCCCCTCGCTCGGCCTCCTCTTGATCAGTTTGATTCTTCGTTCTGGTTGTGTCATAATTGCAAACATTCTTAAATGCGAACAATACCTAAATGTTCCTAATTGCGTACGAATTAAAGCGAAAATATACCATATCGTTATCGCGAACACATGTAGCTGAATTGCCTGTTTTCAAAAACAGATAAGGGCAATGACCCAGGGAGAGAGGTAGTTTAACTTGTAACAATCATAGCCAACCTGATTGACAGAACTAACAGTGTTATGTGTTTTGAAATGTGAATAAGTTCAGATGTATATTATTAAGTGACAAAGAATAATTGTATTAACTCTTTTCAGTCACGATTTGTGTCGTATGAACTCGGACCAAAGAAATAACAGTTCACCTTTTAATTAATAAATTGTACATACACTTGACGACGGCTTTAATCATGTTTTATATATTTTCTGTCAACCTTCAAACCAAGTCACTGCACAGTGTGAAGTATGCAACTGAGTTAAAAAGAGTCAGGAAGTGTGAGAGAAAGTTGTAGTTCAAAAAGTAGAAAAATATGTTCGTAATTGGGACCCAGTCCTTCCAGGTAATATAGCGTTATTCGTGTTCAGGTAGCAAGTGTTTGAAACTATAGCTGCTCGAAAATAAGACCAGATCTTCCTGCTGGACCACAGAAAAAAAAGAAAATTTATAGAGAAATTATATTTTTTGCCCAAATTCTGTAAATTGCGGTGTAATATTAAGTTGTAGGCATAACAGAATATGACGGACACTTAAGGAAAGCAAATCACATTACAGATAAATGGAAGTGTAGAATACTTAGCAGAAGCTTCATCCTGCCCGTGAATATAGCACAGAGGAAACAAAAAAGGGACACAAGAAAATGGAAAAGTTTTATCTTGTAACAACCAGCATATAGCGTTTTCGAAGCATTTTATAGTCAAACGGTGTCCACACCTGCGGAAATGTACCGTTGTGGCATAACCGATGTGAACCTGATTTCTTCATTTTTGGTGGCTAAAGACTCGATTTTTACTCATGGTATTGTTCCTCATCATAACTTTAGTATGTCTTTTCAGTTTCGTAAAATTATTGACCTCCATTAAACAGATATTGTTGATCTAAGATATTACACATATACCTTAAAAAAAGCTGGTTATTTCTATCCAACTACAATATACAGTAATAAGACTCTTAAAAGAAAGCTTCAGCCTACTGGTAAATTTGAAATTAAAGAAACATCTTACGTGATTTTAGCTTACTGAAATGTAACTGCCATTTTACTATTCACTTGTAGTCTCATAATATTTCCAAATTCATGCATTTCTTCATCAATAATAAATTATGATCACCAGCTCCATCTATCGAGCATTTCGAGCTACTAGCGACAGCCTGTTGTCTTATGTGCAAAATAGACAAAAAGCATTATCCAAGGGGGTCCATGGGAGCCATGCCCATCTCGAACTATAAAATGTTGTCCGGTGAACGCATAAAAACCTACAAAAATTGACAGATTTTTTAAGATTTTGTAAGAATTTCGATGTTGATCTTTCATAAATCAATGGTTTGTTTATGAAGATAGGCAAACTCCAGAAGTCTGCGGTCGGATATATTTGGTATTTTAAGTTTTATGAGCATTGATGTAGGTTTACCACGCGTCCCGATTTAGACGGGACAATCCATTCATTATTTTTATCCCTGTTCCGACTATTTTCGAACTGCATTTGTGATGCAAAAATATCTCGTGTTTTTTTATTGGTTAACTCACAATAAAACATGTTCTCATCATAGGAATCATTAGTAATAGGTCTACGATTCATTTAATTTATAAATATATTATTTTTAAACAGATTTATCATGTCTGTTCAGTGATACTGGTAAAGAAATTTAAAGGAAATTTTGAAATGCGGTTAATTTGCTTAAAGCAAATACTTCTGAGAATGTAACGTAAACAATAAGCACCAAAGTGAACAGTGTTGGCAACCTCTGTCCGTAAGAGAGTGTCTTGCTGCCGGTGAGATGAATTGTTTCCGTTACATTTGACCATATTGCAAATCAATGATTGTGTGCCTGCAATATTACCATATCGTTCATGGTCATATCAAGGGATGAACGATATCGAAAATTTGATATATCGATATATCGTCATGAAAGTATCGTCACAGACGATACGATACGATAATAATTCCGTATCATGATATCGGCGATATAACGTCTCCACGATATATATCACTGAACTATGGTGACCGACAACACGATATATTTCGCCAAATATCGTGACAATATATCACCAACACGATATATTTCGCCAAATATCGTGACAATATATCACCAACACGATATATTTCGCCAAATATCATGAAGATATATCGCCAACACCTTATATATAACCAAAATATGGTGAAGATTTTTATTCTAGTTGATATCACCTGGACGATGTTTTTTTATCGCCCAACACTAGCGGCCGTCTGTCCCTTATCCAGGCTGAAATCTCAGGAGAAAGTTGTTAGCTTCGACCAGGGGATGCTACGTGCCTTCGTGCACACTGAATACCACGGCTAATCTCGAGGGTTATGGGTTCTTCCTTAGGAATATAAATCAGAAAGCAGAGATATATGCCAATGGACATAAGGATGAGAGTCTACATTCTGAAACCTTCTCAGTAACAAATTCTCAACGCAAAATATTCTTCTTCTTCTTATATGAAGGAGTTTGGCTTCTTCTTCTTTCTTCTAATGGAAATGGTCAACTTCTAACTTCTTCTTCTAGGAAAGAGGTTGGCTTCTTCTTCTTTCTTCTAATGGAATGGCCAACTTCTTCTTCTTCTATTAAAGAGGTTGGCTTCTTCTTCTTTATTTTAATGGAATGGTGAACTTCTTCTTCTTCTAGGAAAGAGATAGCGTTTTCTTCTAATATTCTGTACAACGATTTAATATTTCATTTTCTTCTAATGCAGGATCATCTACGTATTTCCTCTATACAAGATTATCTCTTTCATCTATAGAAAGATCATCTACTTCTTCTGTAGAAGGATTATCTATTTCTTCTATAGAAATATTATCCAAAATGATATAAGGTTGTTTCGATGTATCTGGAACAGATTCAGCATGTTAAAAGTACGTTGGAACTATCTTACATAATTCTTACAAGCGAGTGTTAGGTTTGTCGTGATTAGTTGAATGAATGATTGATTGAGTTGGTGTTGTAAGTCCACTTTATACTCAGGAAGGGTAATCGTGACTGAACCTACAGTTTAACAAGTGATCCTGACCATTATGTGCCTCCACCGTGTATCGAATCAGGGACCCCTTGATTACAAGGCGACGGCGCTATCACTTCACCATCGAGGAGGCCTTCTCGTTAGTAGTGTAAGGTTACAATGCTGTGGTATGATGGTTTTTCTCTTTGCTTATCTTAGCTTTTACTTTCAGGATGATGCCTATCCGATGGCGCAGTGGTAGCGTTGTTGCCTTCTAATCAAGGGGTTCAGGGTTCGATATCCGGTGGAGACACCTAGTGGTTTGGATCCAACTTTAAACTGTAGGTCCAGTCCCGACTAGCCTTACTGTGCATAAAGTATACTTAAAACATCAAATCAACCAACCAACTTTCAGGATGAAAACAACAGCTAGGTGAAAGTAGATAGCATGAAAATTTAAACTCACAACCATGAGTACAATTTGAATAGATATACCAAAATTAAAAACTTCAAGGTCATGCATTTCAATTGTTAATTGATTTCTTGCTTTAACTTCTCTAGTATTGCATAATTTTGTAGAAGTGGTCTGTATTGACTACATTTCAAACACAGGTTGTATTTGTTATGTACCTAGAATGCAGCTATTAGCTTATAATGTACATGTGTCACTCACAAGGAAGGGTCCATCCACAAAGTTGATTGCAACGTATGGCGATAGGCTGCATCAGATTGCGTGCATCGCTCAGTCATGAAGATGATCTACGGTCCGAAAACACATCAACAAATCACATCCACATCGCCGGCCCCTGGGCTGCGGTCGGGCCGCAGGACAATCTGGATTAGCCGAGTAATAAAGATTAAATCACCTCGCAAAATCGGAATAAGGATTTTGACGCCCACTCCATCCCATTGGCCCCATAGGCGTTTGGAGTTTTCGGATGGTTCCGAAGTTAATGATTACAGCTTTAATTGCTGGATAAGTTTCTCCTCTAAATGGCGAATTCACGAAATCTTCACAGGATCTGTAGCAAACTCTTAGCATCACCTTTGGTCATGAGAGAGAATTCAAAAGGTAGCTATGACATTCTTAATGTTGAATGTTCTGAGTGTTGACCAGTATTTTATGAGTGGCCTCGGTGACTGGGTTCTCCACACACGATTTTACCATTGATTGCTGAGTCCTCACTGTGTATGTGTGTTTCTTCCTGAAAGTCTCTTCATAATTTATTCTCATATTCCCACCCTGAAATAAGAACAACATAAACAATTTTCACAAAAGTTATTATCTTTTAGCTTGTTTTTACCACATATTTTTCCATCTTTCAATGTTAATCCTGTATCCTTTAGTACACGTGGCACCCTCCTTCCCCATCAACTTATAATGTGTCCCGGGTATCTCTGGAGCAGGCGAACGAAATCAAGTCAGCGCAAGTAATAATAAAGACTCGCCCAATGAACTCATGAGATAATAAGTAAGTTAATGAAGAGGAATATGCGGCTCTAACCACTAGCTGTTTGCAGCAGCGTGTACTTCTTCGCTCTGACCATTCGTTTTCTCCCCTTCTCTGCCGTCATGCACAGCCTTGTTCCAGAGATTCCTGGAATATTGGAAGTGAGGCTAGCTTTTGGATGTTTCCTCACACACAGAAACATGTGCAATTTATCAATGTACAGTCACCGGTATTAAAATTGGGCTGCTAGATCCTGAAACACTAGCCCTCCTGCCAGGCGTTTTGCCTAACTCTGGGAATGGTAGAAGTTGCCACTGGAAATTTTATATTAAAAAACACTTATCGCCTTAGAGTTAGGCAACACACGTACCGCCTTAGAGGAAAGCGAGTATTTCAGGATCTAAATGTCCCATTTTATTGCCGGTGACTGTACATATTATTGTTACTGTGTTATTGTTCTATAAAATCAAGGTAACTGTTCGATCTCCGGTCAACGGATTTCTTCATTCTTACAGAAGAAACTTCTTACGAAAATGAGTTTCTGTAGCATTGTCAAAGTTCGTGGAAGTATTTTCTTTCATCGTTGAATCTATTGGACCGGGAATTCATGTATTTTTGAAAAGAAATATATCTCCGACACACAAATGCCGTTGCTTTAACTTGCTTCTTCTATTTGTTGCATACGTTGGATGACGTAACCCCTTATCAGTGTTTCCAACCACGTCGTTGTTTTGCAAGCACGTGAAGAAACGAAATATACATTCCTGATATTACTACGACCCCAAATTTTAACTATGTTTGCCTAACCTAAGCTAACCTAACGTAACCTCACAGTGAATGGTTTGTGGGACTATGCGTGAATTGTATTTGGGGCTATGCAGGAACGGTTCGTGGGGTATTTTTTGGTAAAGAAGGTTCGAAACCCTGCGTACCCACTCATGATCTACAGCTGTGCCCGCCATATTGTGTGTTACGGAAGCGAAAAAAGCAAGAACAATAATTACTGTTAATGTTAAAAATTGAAATTATTTTCTTGAAAAAAGCAAAATCCCACCCTAAACAATCTTTCGCAATGCAGAATAGGTAAGTACGAATGTTAAAAATGAAGAAATAAAAGAGTGAGAGGTGTTGACCGGAGATCGATCAGGTAATAAAATCAATGTCACTTGAAGTAGTTTCTGAATATATAATGCAAATCTACCTGTTATTGCGCCATTTTTATTCGTAATATTGAAATAATTTGATGACTTTTGCCCTATTCCTCGTGGCCCCGTGGACATTGCACAATTCTGCTTCCCTTCTCGATACTTTGTCAAACGCTGCGTGGAAGGTGACAGAAACATCTTTCCTTTCTTCCTTGTGGCTTCTGTACTTCTTGCTTCAAGCATTTCCTTGAGTGGCAAAATGGCCTGATCCACTTTCGCCCAGGAACGGAAGCCGTAAACATGTCAGATCAAACTGCACTTCCCGTCTCTCACCCTGTGGTATTTGGACGCCGACTGTCTATGGAATAAGAGGGATGGCTGCCAGGGAAGTGAGTGGCATGCGATGATGCCAATCAATGGGCACCATATTTCTTCCTTGGAGGACGATTCCTTATTTATTCTCTTCGTTTACTTTATCTCTACGTCACAGCTAGACATTTCAATAATAAAGACCTAAAGACCAAAGGCATAATTTGGAGAATGCATTTTCGGTTTGAAGTTGAAAGCTTGAAGCAGTTTTCTCGCGAATTCCTGAGTTGAAATCACACTGATGGTCTTCTTTAGAAAGGTATTTCTTGTTTATCCTGTTATTTATTTGAGTTGGTCTTTAAGTCCACTTTATGCACAGATAGGTTACTAGGTACTGCACCTACAGTTTTAAGTAGGATCTGTACCACAGTCTCTCCCACAGTGATTAATTATCCTGTTGATCAAGGTCACTGTCTTCCAAGCCGTCTCATTTTCATACTTGATCTCTCGCATTAAAATGCCTAGCAGTCAGTGGCGGCGATAAAGGGGGTCGAGGGGGTAAGTTACCCCCCTTTATGCCACTTTTGCCCCTGCACTATGCTAAACCTTATATACCAAGGGAAAGTAAACTAGCATTGCCTCCATTTTTTGCAATTTGACCCCTACTTTTGGAAGCCAATCGCCGCCACTGCTAGCAGTAAATTATTGCGTACTTGCAAATTAAGATAATCCCCATAGCAATGCCTTTCTCTCATGCAAAGACCCAATGAACTTTTCAATGGTCAAATCCCTCTCAATGGAGTTATACTCACGAAGATGGCGGACGCACCAGTCAGCTAAGAAAACTACTCCGACTCAATCTCTGAACCACCTGGGTACAACGCAAACATGTTTAGCAAGAAGTTTATCTAGACGTTATGTGTTTACTCCTGTTCGTGGTGTGAACGTTGAAGTGGGATTACAAGTGTAGAAAGCGCAGACATAGAAGAAAACATGCCGAGTGGAAAAGGATCCCAACGAGGCGCGTCGAGCCACGCTGCGAGGCGGGAAGGAGGCGCGCTTGTTCCCGACAGCAAGCTGCAGGTAAGCCCGAGGAAATTAACCGGCGCCGTGTGCGCTGGTGACCTTTCGGACACCATCAAACAGTGCGTCGAGGCTCAGATCAGTAGTGAATATCTTCAAAAATGTCTTGCTGACTTAATAGTCGAACGGGTAACTACTGCAGTGATAAAAGCGTTGAGTGACACAATCGAGTTTAATTCTGAAGCTGTCCATGACCTCCAAAAGGAATTCAACGCCCTTGAAAAGAACTGTCAGGAAATAAACAATGAACACGCCAAGGTAATAAATGACATGGAAAGTAAATTATCAAATTATGAGAAAAAGCTTCAAAACCTTGCTAACAACCTGACGCTGAAGACAACTGAGCTGGAACAATATCAGAGAAGACAATCTCTCAGAATCTTTGGCATCAAGGAAAAAGAAGGGGAGAATACCGACTCAATCGCGGTTAATCTCTTCAAAGAAACTTTAAAATTGAACATCACAGAGGAGCATATTTGCAGGTCCCACAGGGTAGGACGTCCATCCAAGAATCAAAGGCCCATCATAGTAAAGTTTGTGAGTTACAGATCGAAAACACTGGTACTGAAAAACCGAAGGAAGCTAGCAGGAACGCCCATTGCCATTGCTGAGGACCTCTGCAAGGAACGACTCGACCTGTTACGGAAAGCTAAGGACAAGTACGGGAATCGAAATGTTTGGACTGAGGACGGGAAGATCGTCATCAAAACAGAGACGGAAAGGAAATACATAACAAGGCTCGAAGAACTCTAACGAGTGTTGCTGCAAGTGTATGTGATAAGTTATGTGTATCCCAAGTGTGTGTTCCAGAGCGAGTAGTGAAAAACATATCCCATTCATTATTTCTTATTACTATTTCCTAATTATTATATTATAATCATCATTATTATTATTATTATTATTATTATTATTATTATTATTATTATTATTACACTATTAGATATATTAAGCCACCTGCAAGTTCACTTTTCTTATAAAGTAGCTCTTATTTGCCACAATATTATTATATTTTTTTCCTTTTCTTTTTATCTTTTTAAAAACCTAATTTACGTAGCTTCAGTCTCCAAAGTACTTAAACCAGTTGCTATATCTCACGATCTAAAAATGTTCACTTTCTCCCAACCATTGCTCGTGACGGTCCGCTGTCCGCTGGCCGATGCTAGAAGACTCCTCCCCCTCCCCCCGATGACAATGGCTTACCGTTACGCGGAAAGGAGTGACCTGGAGGAGGGTGGGAGAGTTGAGGCCGCATTCCAAGAATTGGCCCCCTCTACAGCCAGCACAGATGGCTTCGCAGACGACATTCACGCCTTCAGCAGAGGTTTACAAATATGTCACCTCAATACTCAAGGGTTACTGAACTCGTTCGATGAATTTAAGCATATCATGTCACCTGCTAATTTCGATGTAATAGGTATCAGCGAATCGTGGCTAAAGCCCGGGATAAGTAATAACGTTGTGGAACTTCATGGTTACGAAATAGTAAGGAAAGATCGAACTCGATGCAACAGGGGTGGAATCTGCTTTTATATCAAAGAAAATATTCGATGGAAAATAATAGAAATTGACAATTTTTTTAAACTAGACGAACAAATCGAAATATTAGTAGTCGAAATTTGTTGCAATAAAGAGAAAGTAGCTGTTGTGTTGGTGTACAGGCCGCCAAACATATCTTATACCACATTTAATAATTTGCACGATGTATTACAATTTACATTCGTAAACTACGACCATTATATTTGTATCGGCGATGTAAACGCAGATTTCTTAAAACCTAAAGAACCGGATACAAAATTACTGTCGGGTATAATTAAAGAACTAAACGGCATTCAAATTGTAAAAAAGCCAACGCGGAAAACTGCCACGTCGGAGTCCCTAATAGACGTTATAATCTGTTCTAAAAAGACAAAGGTTTTATACGTAAATCAACAGTCATTGCCAGGTATATCTGATCATGATACAGTGTATGCAGTATTTGAAGTTTATAATAGTGTAAAAAAATCGAAAACGAAATTTGTCCGTTACCGTGACTTCAAACAACTAGATATCAGCAAATTCAATGAGGATGCAAAAAATTCAGCCTGGGAGGATATAGAGGGATGTGAGGACGTAAACAGCCAGGTCGAAATGATAAATGATGAAATACTATTGCTGGCGAACAAACACATACCTGTAAAAACGCGCAGAGTGGCAAAGCCTCCCGCGCCATGGATAAACAACACCGTTCGTGAATTTTGGAAGCTTAGGGACTACTATCATTTGAAATACGTAAACACCGGCGATAACGATAGCCTTCTCAGCTACAAATACTTTAAAAACAGAGCTAAAAAGATAATGCGAAATAGCAAGTTTCACTATTATAAATCTGCAATCGATAAGAACATAAATAATGCGAAAGAAATGTCGGAGAACCTGCGTAAACATGGCCTAATAGGTAGCAAATATGTCAGTCAAGATATTCCCGAAAAAATACTAGATCCAAATAGCATTAATGACTATTTTATACAAGCTTCACAAAGTGAAGCGAACCAGGATGGCCTGGAAAAAATTTGCAAAACATTTTTGACCCTCAAACCCCTAAATTCATTTACCTTTACTAGAGTGACATCTCAAGACATACTGAAGGCATTCAGCAGGATACGTAGTAAAGCATGTGGAGACGATGGCATAAACTTAACCATTTTAAAATTATTACTTCCATTTTGCGTAAATACTATAACCGTCATAATAAATAACTCCCTAGCACAGGGTATCTTCCCAGAAGCGTGGAAAAAGGCAATCGTTTTACCGCTCGCAAAATGCAAGCCTGTTAAAAATGTGAATGACTTGCGCCCAATAAGTATACTGCCCATAATGTCGAAAATTTTAGAGCGTATTGTACACGAGCAGCTATTCACACACGTAACAGCTACATCTAGTTTTCCAAAGCTTCAATCTGGTTTTCGGCCAAATCACAGCACCACAACAGCCATTCTGAAAGTTGCTGATGATGTACAAAAAGCTATCCATGAAAGCAAAATCACCTTACTTGTATGCCTTGATTTCTCGAAAGCATTCGATTGCGTAAACCATGAAGTTCTACTCGCTAAATTACACAGCATTGGGGTTAACGGCATAAGCCATGATTGGTTTGCATCGTACCTTTCTGGCAGGAAGCAGCGTGTACAAATCAGAGGCAAAAATAACTGTTCCTCTGGGTGGTTAAACATTCGAAATGGAGTTCCCCAAGGTAGCATTCTTGGACCTCTCCTTTTCTACATTTATGTAATGGATTTACATAAGAACCTCTCGCATGCGCAGTATCACCAATATGCTGATGATACTCAGATATACATACATACAAGGATAGAAGAGTTCTCAAATGCAGCATCACAACTGCAGAAAGACCTGAACGCCATAAGTGAATGGACACAAACTAACTTCCTAAAATTAAACCCAACCAAGTCAAAATTTGTCATAATGGGAACGAAATTTCTGGTAAAAAAGCTTAGCCAAAACACAGATAACATGATTCTCCCCAAATTGAATAGCCATCCGTTAAACTTAGAAAATACTGTAAATAACCTTGGCGTTGTCATGGATTCCCACATAGAATGGTCAGGTCATATTTCAGAGCAGATGAAAAAAGCCAACAAATCTCTTCGAGCATTACATCACTTGAAAAATATTGTAGGCATTGAGGTTAAAAAAAAATTGTGCGAGAGTCTAGTTTTATCACGATTAATCTACGGAGCCACGGTTGCTTACAATGCAAGTAGCTCCATAACTAATAAGCTACAAAAGCTACAAAATGCATGCATAAGATTCATTTACAAGCTGAAAAAAAGGGACCACATTTCAAAATACTTATTCAATTTGAATTGGCTTAACACCAAGAATCTCGCGAAATACCAATTATTAACTTTAACACATAAAGTACTAGGCAACAAACAGCCTGCATATCTCTTTGAAGAACTGAAGACAAATTCGAGCAGACATGAACATGTAACACGACGAAAGAAATTATTGTCAGTCCCAGTACATAATACGACCACCTATGGAAAATCATTTACCGTAACTGCCACTAAAGAATGGAATTCCCTCCCAACCTCCCTAACATCCATCAACAGCCATAAGCTATTTAAAAAGAATCTCAAACAGTATCTACTGGCAAGGCAGCGAAATACCTAATCACGAGCAACTTTTCATTCATTCATAAAGATACGCATTGTAACATTTAGCAACTGTGTGCACATAAATCTTATAATTTCATAATTTCATTTCACTTCATTATTACTATTATATTTTCTATTTTTCCAGATTACTGAATATATATGAATGTGTACTAAAACAAAAGCAAAAAAAAAAGATACCTATGTTCAACAATTTGTAGGTAAATCTGTTTTTTCTTTTTCATTATCTATACATATATCCTAAGCGTATATACCTATATATTTAATTATTCTTATTTGTATTGATATGTAATCCTAATCATGTTTTTTTTTTCTGAATGTATTTTTTTTTCTCAATGTACTCTTTATTCCATTGTACTAATCTTCCAGACAAGGGTCTGTTGTAAGAACGGCCCTAGAGGCCGAAACACGCCCGCTCCAATAAAGGCGATTTTATTATTATTATTATTATTATATTCTTTGTTAATAAATGCCTATGGAGGCAGCCATCTTGGGATTATAACGTTCCATAAGTCCAGACCCCACAATTGTAAGCATAACAACGGCTAGTGCATCATTGAGTATCACACTAGCAAACATATCATCTGCTCACCTCATTCAATGCCCCTGTGGACTGAGATCCTTTTATCGTTTAAGTTTTGATAATTAAGCAGATATGCGGACACGTTTGTAGAACTCTGTTGATATTTTATTTGTGTAGATTTCGGTTAACCAAATTACAAGTTTCCAGGTTTCTTTTATTTGGTACTGGAGGGATATTCCGCCCGAAATAAGAAAAGTGGCAACAGCACTATTCCTTGTCAACTTTAGAGACCTTTTGTTAAGTTCGGTGTGAAACATGTTCTCCTTACTGCCACTTGTGTCCACTGTTGAAGTTTAATGTTCCATTTTTGATGGAACAGAGGTAGAATCTCATGAGGTAAGTGAACTACGATGAATTTATTGACGTTGTTAAAGAAATGAGCCTGCGAAATTAAGATGTTAATAGAACACAGGTTATGCATTGTATATATTCATAAATGTAGTTCGGTTTTTCGTTGCCGCCCTACTTGCCACGTTTTTCACAATTAATGCAGTAGGAGCTATTTCACCTAATAAAGGCGGGGCTATTCCGTTCAAGATAATTATTTACGTAATTGGTGTTGTAATAATCGAGGACCTTTATGTCACATTAGGTTAGTGTTAGGTACATGTTTCACTTAACTAATCAGTTCCATAACCCTTAGGTTTCTATTGTTGATTAGACCAGAGAAATAGAGGAGCTAACATAGAATAATGATATCCATTCTCGTTTCTTTCAAGCAACAAATGTAACGCTTTCAATGGTACCTGCATCAAGTTAAAAATAAATATTGATTATGACTTTTATCAATTACTTGATTTCCTTGCTCAAAACCTTTTCAATATTTAATTTTATGGTTATAAATCTTCTCAAATAGAACATACAAATAATATTTAGCTTAAAGCAAACAATTGTAAGCGTTTTGCTTCCTTATAGGTGAAGACTACTGACGTCACTTCATTATGATGTCAATTTACACCAATAAATCACTTAGATATGAGACTTAAAGTCAAAATAACAATACGTATTAAAGGGTAAGTAGTTTTATTTCTTTAATCAACTTAAGGTATGTACAAATTGTTGCGTGATGTCATCTTTTAGAATGAACTTTAATTCCCAAAATATTTTAAGAACATTACTGTCATTATTTTAAACTAATAATTATTATTATTATTATTATTATTATTACTTTTCTGGGTTTGTTTTTTGGATCTTTAGTGTTCAGTACCGTACCGTTGGAAAATGTTTTACACACACTGTTTTTAACTTTTTGTAATTCAAGCTCAGGGTGAAATAAATAAAACATATGATTATGTTTTTATTAAAAATACATATTTTTCTTATCTTCTAAAATTCCTTATTCTAATATTTGCATTCAGGTCCAGATATTATTACAATAATTAAATCAAGAAGACGTACGTGGGCAGGCCATATGGCACGAATCGGAGAGGCAAGAAGAGTTTACATGATTCTTGTTGGGAAACCTGATGGTAAGAGACCCATAGAAGAGCCAAGACGAAGATGGAGGGATGACGTTGAGATGGACCTAAAGGAAATCTGTAAGGATGGAAAAAAATTGATTGATCTTGCCAAGGATAGGAACAGGTGGAAAACTTGTGTTGCTGCAGCCATAAAGTTTCAGGTTTAAGAAGGCTAGATAGTTAGTTAGTTAATTACCTTTTGACGTACAAAAAATTAATAATAACTTTGGATTATAATAAAGGCCTGCTATGAAGGGGAATTTTGTTTGTCTAACGCATTTAAAACGCTGTCAGCATTTATATAAATGCGATCGTGCGTTTCAAAGGAAAAAAAAACAGCGTAAGGAAGCGAAATTCCAACCTGACATTTGGCGTCATCAGTAAGCTACTGGATAATGGCACACACTATAAGACGATGTTGGTGAATGAATGTGAAAGTTACCGTCAAGTATTCTATTTGCACACCTGCAAGACAGTTCTAAGGGAGCTTGAATTTATCACTAAATTATGCGATTCCCGTTGATCTGATGCTGGCCTGCATGTCGAGATAATTTCAACATCTAATTCAATGTTCTCCAAATTCTGTATTCATTATCTCTGCTTGCGCACTGCCCTGTTGCACGCTTGGGCCCTCCTTTTGAATTATTCATAACACTGAGTGATAAACAGAGTAAAAAATGACGGGATTTCTGTTGTTGTGATTATCACGCTCCGAACTAGGTGAAATTTGCAAAAGGCTCTCCTAAAATAGGAAAATGAGCAGAGAATGACATGTTCAGATTAAATCATGTGTCACAGGAGATGCATTTGCCATTTCGCTGAACTCTCTTAAGCATGCAAATATATGTAACTGGAAAATTTGCATTTAAATGCGTTCGGTGTTATCTTCATCTTGTATTTCACGCTCTTGCATTGATAACGTCCAAGACAGTTTCACTCGCACGGAAGGAATTCTTCTCCATTTCCTCACTCGAGCCTTTTCGGTTAAAATCGGTCGTTTTACATGAAACGTAATCTTTCACATAATTACCAACCCAAATAGCTACGTTGTCATTTTTTCTTGCAACTACGACAGAAAAAACATACAACCAGAAAAGTAGGCTTACAGAGCTCGTTATTTTTGGTTCGCATAATGTGAAATTAATTGCAAGGGGGCACAAGTCAAACTAACAGATCACATTTCTAATTGTAATTTTTCCCTCTCCAATTAGAGATTGCAATAGATAAATTGCTATTTGAATATTTCACCTTGTTTTAATCTTTCTTCCATCGAATAATTTTGCGTAGTATTAACGTTAGTTGTGTGAAAAGGTGTAGAAAAATAAATGTCATTGTTCCTTTCATACTTGTTTTAGTGCTGATAATTGAATCAGCAGTTTGTAGAAGGGAACAAATCCAAAAAGCTGATTGTTGGGAAATTAACAAAAACTGCCTATTGTCGTTACTGTTCATTATGGCTGAATAAAAATCGTATAAGAAACTCGTTACATATACCTACATTCCTAGTGCGTAGTATTTTTGGTATTGGACTTTAATAAAAAGGAATATGAGGATTATAAAAGTAAGGAATCGTTCCCTTCTTCAAACTGATGAGATGCACATTAGGTTTTATGCATATAAATGCTGGATTGAAAAAAATATATATTTGTCCTAAAATATCATAGAAATGTTAAGTAGCATACATTATGTTGTTATTTCAACAATGAAGAATCTTGAACTATTGAATACAGTGTCCAAACGTACACAGAAAACTATTCTCCCCTTCACTCAGACCATCATCCTCCATTGTCGCAGTTGTTGGCCTTCTCAACACCTCTTCATGAAATGGTTTGTATTCATCGGGAAAGTACGTGACTATATTGCCTACATCCTGTATCTTCTTGTGATTAATGGGAATGTGTCCATCATACGCTAGATCAGTTGGAATCTGGGGTATTGCTGAGTTTGGCTTTTCCAGCAGGAAAGTGTGTTTCACTAGGCCATCGATATGCTCAGATGTGGTCAAATAACCTCTCGGTAAGGAGTATTCCACTTGCCTGTGTTTAGATATCATAAATGATGTGGTCTTGTAAATGGACTTTGCTGTTTCTTTTGTAGAACTGCGGCCACCAGTTCTTAAAGTCAATGACACTTTCGGCAGATATCTGAGTAACGTTAAAACCTGACTTCTTAGATGTTTTAATCAACTCAATGTACTGTTGTGGTGCAAAAATTCTGTCCATTTTTCTGATTTTTCTCTTGGCAGTCCCGAAGTTACGGTCACATTGCAAGAATGAATGACCCCGCACAGGGAAGTACTAATAGATCTTACGAAATCGTCCTGTGGCAACCAATGCCAGGAAAAACCGTACTAATGTATTATTACGGTTTTGGCCTCCGCAGGGATCACTGCAAACGTGAAGTTCTTTGACTACAGGGCTCATATGTTCTATTTTTAACCATAACATACTACAAACTTCATCGGGACCGCGTTTAGCTTCACCTTCTGGGTACACATAGAAATCGGCAGCATTATTTTTCAGGTCATGAATGTAAAACACGTGTAACCAAAGTTTCCGGAGGTCAAACATTTCTTGTACCGGTATGTACGGTAACGGAAGATTTTGCATAAAGTCAAAAACAATCGCTCCAACCTCAGGGTCATTAGCACATAGGTTCTTGACTTCTTGCTGTTTCTTATAAAACTTGTTGGCTCTGCGAAGATGAACAATCTTTTCGGCGACAGCTGCACGTTTTGCATTATCATTGAGATGCGGACTTTTAATTTTTGTAGTTAGCTCTTCGCAAGTGCTGCACACATCTATTTGGGGACGTCCAAATCTGTAAGCATGATTTTCATTATAATATGTTCTGTAAAAATCGTATTTCACTAGCTTGGTAAGAGTTGGTTGTTTTTTACAGAAGAGCTCATACAAGGTTGTAATGTTTAGGTCAGCACTCAAATATTTTATTGTTCTGTTACTTTAGTGTGTTTCGTGTAAAGGTAATTCTTTAATATGTTCATCGATCATTGCACGAACATCATCAGGGATGGCATTTCCTCGGTGACCATGCTTCCCTCTATTATCAACGGCCAGTTTACCTGACGTAGTCAATGAAGTTAACCTAAACAGTGCTTTATTTGTGACACCGTACAAAATTGAAAATGCCTTTTTACACACAGGTACACGTTCAGTGCCTTTCATTACGTGGTAAACAAAAATGCTATCACGTTTAAGTGAAACTGCACTTTAAGAACGCCTACGTGCTGGTGATTTACGGTCAATGAGTACCACTAAAATTTGTCTTGCTCATTCTTCGTTTGAAACCTTCGCAAAGTATTCAAACAGTGTTCCTTGTCATTTGCACTGAATTTAGTACGACATTTCTTCTTACAAGAGCAATCCCCATCTCTATTTGACTTTGCAGGCACTGTCTTTCCAGTTCTAATACTTACATACTCTTCACCTCGAAGTCTTTTGTTTTTCTGCACTACATAACTATACGTTTCTGGGCGACGAACACCTTTCCTCTTCTTTTTAGGCGTAAGAACAACATCGCTGTCCGATGAAATAGCAGACATTCCAATAAGTTGCAAACACTTCACAATCGTTTAGATTAGTCGCTTAGACCATCACAGATTGTAACTCAGATACTAATTGCAGGTTAACCTTGGTAAACACATTAGAAATGTACAATAATATACACAAGGTTTAACATACCATCGCAACTTGTAACAGCTGTTAGCAAGTGCGATCTCAGCGCCACTAGTGGGAAACGGATGCATCAGTTTGAAGGAGGGAACAAACCCTGGATTCATTCCCTTCTTCAAACGTACGAATATTTTCAAAGCCAATTACACCATCAAGCATGTGGTTTTCGGTCCCTTTATCTAACGTCCTAGATGTTAAGACACGTTTGGAGCAAAAATAAACTAATTTCGATTTTTTGGCGCTTGTTCCCTTCTTCAAACTGCTGATTTAATTGTCTTCATTGTTGTGCCTTTCATGCTTTTCCTTGTGTTGCAGATTGCTTTCGCATTTTATTTAATTCTAGAATTAAAAATTAGTATTACTATCATTACGGAAGAAGTCAATTATATTTTTAACCAGTGTGAAAATGAATGAACTCCTTGACTCCAAAGAAGGCTAGTTGATAGCTTATTATTTCGAATGTGACATGCAAAACAAAATACGGCTTTCTGTACTATATGACTTATTGTTTGCAATAGTATGGTGCAAACGCAAGGGAAACACGAGACAACTTAAAATATAAAAATGTAAAGTACAAAATAGACAGACAAAACAATTTTGTTGATTTTAAATTATTATGATTACGTCAAATTAAAGGGACACCATAGTAAATAGCTAAAATGGAATACATTGTATCACAAAAAAGCCTATTAACAAACAAGGATTCAGGTGATAGTTGCTAAACACAATGATAATCAGTACTAAAGGCAGTGAAACATTTATCTGAAATAAGTTATTTCCTGTTTGGGAGATGTTAAGCAGGAATTTTTACGTTCTTATTTAAAAGTAAACATTGTTGAGCAACCAAACGTCTTCTACGTGGGGACAATCTTTGAGAATATGTGTGTAATGGGGCGAGGGGTTTATCTGCAGAGAGTTGTGATGAGAAAATCACCTGTATTAGGTCAGAGATGTGGATTCGTAACAGGGTGTAATAAGGCAGATGGTTCACTTTATTTTTTCCACACTGCTTTCTAAGCAAGGAATCTGAACGAGCATGTATTTTTTATCTCTTACTTTGTTCAAAATATTTTGCAAATGAGCAGTTTTGAACTGTCCTGAATTCGTTATTGCATTGAATTGCAATTATGGTAAAACACAAGATCACTTGCTGCGAACATATGTGAATTATATCATATGTTTATCACATTGTGGTGTGAAGCAATATGCAAAGAGTACTATACATATGAAACATAACATAATGCCGGAAAAGGTATACCCAATACCGTATCAGAAGAGGAAACAGATCAAGTTTCAACCAGGCGATCAAGTATTAATTTTTGACATCACCCAGAAAATTGGAACCGCACGGTGCTTTTCAGGTATTTATAAAGGCCCAGCCACAGTCATTCGAGAAGAGAATCCGAATACATACCTGGTGGAATTCCAAAACAAGCGCGGAAAGACATTAGTGGACTCTATTGCCGTCCAGAGACTCAAAAAATATTATGCGCCTGATGACGGTGAAGGCGAAGAGAATTTGGCAGGTGAAGATGAAGATCGTCAAGAAGACAACGCGGACTCACGCACGGATAATGGTCACTAAAATTGAAAATTCATATAAGTAACAGGTTTAACATTTTAATTTCACTTGCATGACATAATAATAACAATAATTTATCATAGAATAGCACTAATAATATTAACGATTAAAAGCAGACTTATTATTTAATAATGTGCTTTAGGCACAGAAGTTTTTTTGCAGTATGTAATAATACTAGCTCAGCGGATATATCACTAGAATTTTATAGTTACTCTTCAGAAGAAGGTATATGATTATATTAGCAAAGTTTATTTTAAGCGCCAGTTATGAGAATATTTATATTATATGAATATGTAGACGTCGACGTCAAGATTTTATTGCGCTCCAGTTACAAGTATTTTCCTTCGGATATTGGATAGCTACCGATAATCCTGGAAATCCATTCTGCCATCGCAGAATGATTATGATTAAACCACAACGGTTTTAGTTTAAAGCTTTGCCACAATAATATGCTAAGCATATTTTAGAATGAGTAGAGAGAATTAAAGATTCTTCAAGTTTTAGTGATGTTAGTATTTTAATGCATTTAAAGATTGCATAAATAATAATTATTATTTTATTTCAGGTAGTCAGGAGTAACTTAATTTTTCCTTACCTTGTACCTTAGTACGGTTCAATTAATTTTAAGTATTTAAACATAACACCTGAAATTAAAATAAGATAAGTTTGCAGTAAAATTTAAAATAACGTAAGTTAAACAGTGCTAATAAATTTAGAGAATAAATAAATTATATTAAATAAATAAATCACGCAGATAATTTGAGCCTAGAGTCAGAAATAATTAAAGGTTGAGTTAAAATATCTACTACTTAGACTAGGCAAGCTTAAAGTACGTATTAGCTTTGAAGAACTGTTTGTTTTGATTGCCTAAGCAACATGAAAATCATTGCGATTTTAGTTATTTTAAACGGATTTCTTCCATAAGTAAAAGCTTATAATTTTATATATCTGTTGAACAAGTCCTTTGACTATCCTTATAATATAATTACAATTTTATTATTAACAACATTTATTATTAGTATTTTTATAATTTTCATAATCTGTTATTTTCAATGTCAACGCAAGAAATCTATTACTTACGACCATGAGTGTACCAACGAATTACAGTTAAGCAAACTTAATAATGATTCACCGCCCATTGATCAGATTTACGACGATGTTGCACCGATTGTTGAAGTGGTACCATTAAAAACGAGTCACCCGCCAATTCCCCCTCCACTCCCTCAGTCCATTATTATTCAACCTAGGGTACATCAAGAAGTTCAAGATTTATCCAGAAATAGTTTAGTCACTAAAGACGACAGTATAGATTTGCCGAAGAATATTTTGTCCGTTAAAGATAGAGTTCAGAAATTTGCCGTAGGCAAGGGTCCTAATTTTGTTCAAAACAGTTGCAAAATGGAAAGTGAATTGCCTATTTCATCCTGTGTTCAGCCAGTTGTAAAAGTTAAAGAGTTATTTGCGAATCAGTCACCCGTAAAAGTCAAGAAAGTTTCAAGTGTTACTTTAAAAGCAGAAAGTAAGCCAAATTTTCAGGTTCCCGAACCTGTTGTATCGTTTACAGACCATATTTTCTACGACTTCATGTTCGCCTAGAATTTTATATTCATTACGATTTAAATTTTAAGTATAATTCATTTTTTACGTTTGATTGTACCTTATGCAAGGTTTATTAGTCATTTAGTTGGCTAACAGCTTCCCAACTGTTGTTATTACGAGCACGGAAGTGTTCAAGTAACACACTCTCGCAAGCGCAACGAAGTTTTTTTTCTTTCCATCCAATTTATTACGTCATTTCAAAGTCCTTGACTTTATTTCGAACTCTCGCAGCGCTTACTAGACTTTGTTCGTAGTAATTTAAAGTTTTGTAAACAGTTACGCGTCATTCAATGTACCAGCGAACCATCGCCTTGCATTTTCTTTCTCCGTTCCTATGCCCGCTGCTCGAAGCAGCGACCTTTTCCCCTCCACCTCTCCGACGGCACCCGAACGTACCCGAAGTCGCCGAGCACGGCAGCGAACTTGCCAGAGCTCTCGTTGTCGCCATAGAGAAATTTTCAGTTACGTCCAGCGACCACAGATGCAACCTTGCACAATTTAGAATGTCTGGTATCAGCGAATTCCTTTTCTGCACTCAAGCGCTCTCCCGAGTACTTTGAACACGCTGGAAGTCAGAAAACACTTACCATAAGCTTTGCATATTTTTTTTTGAGTTAGTGGCGTTCGTCCAGTAAAATTTTAGGGAAACAGTTTAGTTACGCATATAGCCATCAGAATTTGATTTTTACGATAGAAGTTCATGTAAACAATGTTAGGGATATTTTGTTCTATATAGATAAATTTTTCCGTAAAACGTCACATTTATGTACTTCAGACTAATCACGACCAATAATTTTCAAAGGAACAACAAGACGAATTTTTTTTGCGTTTTTCTCGCAAAATTTTACCGTTTTTCATAGAGATATTTATAGTAAGTAATTTTTTTGGGAAATCGACGTACATTTGGTTTAAATCAGGATAAAGTCAAACGAAATTTCGATAAATCAGGGAAATTTCTACAAAAGGGCAATTTTAGCACTTTATGCACTTAGAGTAATCAAGATTATTAGCAACATGCCAGGTTAAGCCTCGGTGATTGGCACAGGCATGTGCAGCAAAAGTCGCCATGGCATCGTTAGCCTAGTCGAATTTAAACAGTGTGGTTTACCACAAATGTTGAATTTGAGAAATTATTATTATTATTATTAATATTTATTATTAGGAAATTTAGTTTACTTACAAAATTTGCACCTTATTCGACAATGCAGCAATAAATTCATTACTTCTTACTGATTAACTTCATGTTAATGTTAGTACAGTAGGTAATAACTATTAATTTGTATTTATATTTTAATATATTGCATAACTATTCTCTATCTATTTTGTTTAAACATACCTAAGGGATTGACACACCATTCTTATATGGGTCAAGTATACCTTTCCGCGGCGGGTCTGTTTACAAGACCAAGTGATTTGAGGTATACGGCGGACTCAAGAAGTCTTGAGTGGTTAAATTTCTTTTGTTTAAAGAAAATTTGAAATTGAGAAAGTTTTTTATTATTTTTATTGTGTTTAAAATTTGAATATCACCTTTTTTAATTCCCTAATGCCATATTTTGTGACCACCTGGAGTTTCAACAAAAGTCAGAAGTAACTTTTACTGAATTTTTTGTCTTACATTGCATATTCATGAACCACGGCATATTGCACCAGCCTATTGTTTATTAGGGGTCCATTATAGGCTTGCCAAAGCAACCTTTTAGATTCTAATAGCTTGCTTTGCGCAACACAAATTTTATATATTTATTTTAAGGGTTCACAACATAATTCATTTTATAATTTTCAACAGAATTTAGAACATGCTTGCAACACTTATTTTTGTTTATTAATTTTACATTTTGTAATTTTGAAGTGAAATCTATTACTGACAATAAATCATTTCAGTTTATTAGGACACGTAATGGTATTTTAATATCAGGCTCAGGTCAATTTATTGTTATTCAGAATTTGAATAATAATTTGAACACGCACAGATCAATTCAGCTTAACGAAGGGGAATCTCTATTTTTTAATTATCAGGATTTTTCGCAAATTTTTGTGGATCAACAAATTTTACACACAAGAATTTTAGCTTTCGAACAAGTCAAAATGCAGGAAATTGTGTTACTACCTAATATTCCCAAGAATTTATCTGATTTCACTATTCCCCAATGGACTTCGCTTGAACTTGCTTTAAAACAACTTAATCAATCAATTAGTAAGAAAATTTCATATCAGGAATTAATTCTAAACCCTTTGCCTATGTCTATATTAGTTTTTGTTATTTGGAATGTATTATTAACCGCAACCCTTGGATATTATTTGTATAAACATCATCAGCTTGCGAAACAGATTCATTTAGAGCAGCGCAGTAATAATTAATAGGTTAAGGCAACACATTAATCATGGACATTAATATTTTAATTACGGTTGGATATTTTATTTAAATTTTCCTTATTTATTTTCAAAGAGTTATGGCAATTATTTTATTTATTTATTTTAATCATATTTTATTTTTGATGAGACAATTTAATTTGATTTTAAAGAAAAGGCAGTGGAAATTAGTTGGTTTTGTGTACATGCATACTTGAATTATATATACACCCATCCTATTGCAATTTCCTTTCTTTGTCATAATTTTTCCTTTTAACCTAACCTGTCTATACGGAGCACCATGGACAAGCAATGCCTACACCATCCATGGGCATTTTTCGTGACGGACATCCGCAGGCAGTCTATTACCAGGCAGAAAGACTGATTACCATTCTACGAGGGAGACATGCAGACATTTTAATTACTATTTCAAGGAGAGACTCGTCACCACCAATTTGAGGGAGACATGCAGACATTTTTAATTATTATTATACGGACACTACAGGAAGGATGTAGTCAACCATACATTTCCCAGTATAGCGGACTACACATTATCAACAACACCTAGTGATGGAGCTAGATACAATTTCCCTCCACACTGCAGTTCAAACAACAACTTTTCCCCATCTCCCAAGTTCTACGGGTAATTTACTACATTTTTACATTGCCCAATGCAGTCAAGACGACAAGCAATCCAGAAAGAAGAGGAAGCAGAGAAAACATACATTCTACAAACAGCAGTTCTGGTCACAAACAATAATTACAGAATTGTGCTACAGTGTTTCTAAACATACACATGCGAGCTCCTATCATGTGTATCTATTTGGTTATTTAACATGCATTATGGGAAACAATACTTTTCCATAGCCCTTATATACATTTTCAGTTTTGTGCCATGCATGAGAACCAGTTTCATATGCATTCAAATTTACATTATACTACAAGGAAGCGACAAGCACCAGTGGTGTCAAGTGACCAGTGTTAGCATCAATTAGTGCATAATTTTTTTTTTACGATGAAATTTTGCACTTCGAATAATAAATGGACATGCAAGCAATACAAATAACATAATTATAGCACTTTCGAACATTTTAGAAAGCATGCTTTAGTGCCAATATTTTATGCATATGTTTGTCGCATGCAGGTATTATTGTTATTTTTTTTTATCTCTTTCTTTTCACCAACATGGAATATTGAAAGCGACACATTTGTTCGCAGAACATTGTTTTTGATATTTATAACTCAAGCACATAGTTTTGTTACTTGCAAGATTATTAAATTTTGTGTGCAGTCATACAAAGGTATTCAACACGCTATAGATGTGTATACAGTGTACAGATTAATGTAGAAAAGAAAAGTGAACGCTATAATTAAGTTTTTACCAGCGACAGTTCTCAGTGTAACTCACTATATGCATTGAATATTGTATAATACTACCTTGGAATGTGCAACACAGCCGTGCAAGTTCATATATTCAACGATTTTAGGAGTACAGTGGCTACGTAGTTTGTAAAACATACGCACTTTGATATAATCAGGCTTTCACACGGACAAAACAGTGAGATGTGACAATGTTTTACATGCTTACTTACGTGTACTTACTTGTGCACCTTTTTAAGGTATTTTTTTAATTTAGTTGAAGAGTTTATATCAAGGGGCAATATAAACAAACATTGTGAATTCCGTTCCATCTTGCAAGACGCTCCAGCCGTTGGCTTCGCGGAACACACAGAGTCGTTACCGCGTGGCGAGGCATCACAGACTCTTGACTAGGAGCAAATGGATGAGCAATTATACATAATAAACAGTACGTACGCACAAAATGTGGTACATTAAGAGTTTTTTCGCTTAACGACACGAACTTTTGTGATTTCTAGTCTTATAATAGTATATATTATTGTTTTTTACATCGTATAAACATACGAATTTGTTAGTATTAAGGGTATTATTCATTATAAAGTTTAGGGAATGAAAATTTTCTTTCCTTCGGGATACGGCAAACAACAGACAGTTGTGGTGGATTTTCTTTTGTATATTTGTTTTTTTTTAAGAAAATATATGGAATTGGTGAACCTGAGTCATGTCAAGCTTTGCGATTTGACTTTTAAATTTTCAAAGGAGAAAATTTTCCTACGCGAGGCGAACGTATCAATCCCTAGGATTGTATGTTTATTTTATTAAGTCTCTCTGAACGCTTCATGTTGACCAGGGCATTCACTTGTTTTTCTCAGCTGTCTCAAGCCTCTTAGGCATGTTTACAATGCATTGTGTTGTGCCATGCAAACCTCCTGAGTATTCAGGAAGCAGGTAATACTTCTGGGTTTGGTGTCAGCGGTTTGCATGGTAGCAATTATAATAAACACGATTCGGCGATTCGGCATCGAGGAAGAGCTCGATGGCCAGGGAATATAGAGGTGAGACAAGCTGGGAAGAGACTGGACTTTGGGAATTGGGTTGGTAGAGAGAGGAGGTCAGCAAGACAGGAGGTCGATAGTGGAAGCACGCTTTGGTCAACAAGTTAGAAGCTTACAGAGGACTTCGCTATTTTCATTCAGCTCAGAGACTTCAGTTAGACAGGTAATTATCCTACACCCAGCCATGATACAGGTTCAACGGTTCACAAAATCCAACGAGTTGCCATTGTCTTTTCAGTAGTTTAATTCCTTTGTGTTATTTGTACCTTTCGCATGCCAAGCAATAACTCGTCATGTCAATGACGAGTGGTCTCATCAAGAGGATGAATGATGAGTAGTTTACATCACCCCATCAGCTAACTGGTTAACCTGCTAGATACTTTTAAGATCCCACGAACTTTAAGGTTCGTTACGATACAATTGAAACTGACTGGATCTAGCTCTGATTTAATTCGATTGGAGTTAACCAATTCCTCTGCCATCTGTGATAGTAAATGGTTAACTAAAATATTTCTCTTTATTAGAATGGTTGGAACAAATTATTATTACACACTACTTTAAAATTAACTTAAGTTAGGATTTGCGTTGTACTACATACTTTACATTTTTAATATGAGTACTGTGGCAGTATATTAAAATGAGAAGGGGTTCCAGGAGTAAGCATGAAATAAATTTTGCCTTAAAGATATTTACGCAATTCATGAGCTCTGTGGTTTCTTTCGATTGTCCAGTGACGGTTACGTAGCTTCTTTTATCACGTTTAATCCTTTTGACAGTTGCATGTTTCGTGTTTAATTGTCTACCCTCTTTAGTATACGTTCTTAAGCCATTTCGCAGTTATTTTTGCTTTTCCTTCTGTGCTAAATTTTGTTATCATGATTACTCTTGTTCTCTGTTCTTCCCTTAGATGTTAGTTTGCTTACTTACTCTCTGTGTTGTAGATTGCTTTCGTCCTTGTTCATTGCATACTTGCAGCGTTGCAGAATATTTTTTTGTTCTTTGTAATGCTTGGTTTTGTAATATGTAGCCATGTCTAGTTCGCTGCACTTATTTACTTTCTCTGCACTCATGCGTCTAGTAGAGTAGGTTACGCGGTGTAACACCGGCTAGTCTAGTGTACTTCGTTGATTTCGTGTCAAGTAGTGTATTTTGGTATCTGCAACCGTTTCACTACGTTAAAGAGCGGTGTAGTGTGTTGCATAGGGTCAGGTGATGCGTGCTAACTAATCAAATGAACGTTTAAAGAAGCAGACAGTCATTTGTTGAATCTTCTGAACTTGAACACCTCTATTCGTCTACTTGGTTGGACGTCATTTCCTTGCCCCAACCTTACACCAAGATACGCCTACACTAACCCTATTGTCAATAAGTGCAGACAACTGGAAGTGGCTATTGTAAATTGTTCTTTAAGTTAAGTCCTTTCACATTTGTTTATATCGTGTTTTTTTCTGTTTTATATTGCTATTTCTCCTTTGTTACTTTTTTTTGTTATTTCGCTTTTCGCTTTTGTTCCTTTGCTGCCTTTCAGCCTATGCCTTTCGCAATTATTTCTTGCTTAATGCGTTTTGCTATAATTTATTTCTCTTTTAATTCTATTCTTACTTATCATGATTGTTCGTTTTCGCACTTTTTCATTTTCACCATCAAAACTAACATTTTCTAACTACATCACTACTAAACAGTTTTGAAATAATTCTCCTTTCTTGTTTACAGAAGGAGCATTTTGGAAGAGATGCAAAAAGGTAAAAAAAATACACCTGTATATGTATATATTAATAGAGAGTATTGTGTTTCGTTATCCACGGAACTGTAGATAAGATTGCCTGACAAGATATCGCTAGTTATTGACAAGAACAGCAACTCCAGGTCTCTTTGACTTCACCACATATCAAAGGGCGTGCCCTTAGGGACAGCGTGGTTTTTATGTTCTGTGAATTTATACGAAGAGAAATACAAAGTATCGACAAGAAATGTGAATTCAGCTTCCCAAGGGAATTTTTAAGAACGCAAGTATGCACCACTGTTTTCAAGAAGATTGTTTTTGGTTTATTTTAGATCCGGCCTTTCCAAAGTCAATGTGGAACATACTGATGCAGATTTTAAGAAGAGGAATATCGTCAAATAACAAAAGTCAAGAAAATTGAAACGAAAAATATTATGGATGTCAACTTATATGTTTCGCAATGTTCAGCTCATGGACTTGCCGCCCGACCCAGTGGCCGAGTGGTTAGCACATCGCGCTGCGACGCCAAGGGTCCCGGGTTCGAATCCCGGACGGGCTTGGTTGTTTGTGAATGTCCATTCATCAATTTCATCATTTCATCACTCATCCCCATCTTCGCAAATTAGCCAAGAGGCACAAAACGCGAAGTAAAATAAACTAAATCAAATCAAAAAAAAAAAAAAATCATGGACTTGCCTTTGTTGTTAAGGTGGTACTATTAAGTTTCCACTAATCGAACTATTATCTATTAAGATTAAAGTGACAGCTTCAATTCAAATTTGCTAACGCGTTTTGTCAGCTGCATATGAACATTACCGTACATTACCTTGCCACTTTTAAAGCACCACGAGTAGCAAAGAAATATACTATGAAACGCTTGGTAGAAATTGCCCTGTTAGTGAGGGAGCAAACTGGTTGTTGAGGAAATAATACTCCAAACCCGTTGCAGTGCCACATGGCATTATGTCACACCTCCATATCACATAATTGTTTTATAAATACATTCAAAATGATTGATTGATTTGTTTTATTTTACGTCGCACTTCTGTCATTTTTGGCTAATCGTGAAGATAAGGATGAGTGATGATACGATGAAATTGATGAAATGACACTCATAAACACCCATGTCTAATCCTGGGTTCGAACCCGAAAACCCTAGTGCCGTAGCGCGCTGTGCTAACCACTCCGCTACGGAGGTTGGCCACCATTCGAATATAAGATACCTATATTGTTATGTGCATTCTTTATTCTTATAATAAAAAATCAATTACTTTTATTTAATCTTAGTTGATAATATATATTTATCCTTAGTGACGGGAATATGGATCGTATGATTTCTCACTGCGCCTTAATATGAGTTGTTCGTGTATAGTTTAGGAAGTGTCAAAGTAATCTGAATATTTTACGGAATTACATTTTCTTCTAGTACACCGTGTATCTTTATTCTTACAACTCGATATTGTTATTTATGGACTTTTAATGCACTTTTCCTTCTAGTTTTGAATCTACGGAGTTACTTCAAACATTGCCCCTTTATCTGATTTTCTTCTTCCGTTGTGATATATAGTTCTGCATTCCTTGTTGTATACTTGCTTGCATTCAGTTTATGCAAATCAATCCAACATTTGAAGTCCTATATACGTATATTCTTATATGTTAATGAAATATGGAAGCTTTATGTATTTATTATGATATTAACAATCTTAAGTATAGAGTTACCAATAAAAATGTCATTTTATCGAAATTGTGTGAAAATAGGATTATATTCAATTGAATTTGAGGTAAAACTATCGCATTTATTTAGAGGAAAATATACGTGCGGGCACGTGAATAATACATGCATGCACAATTGCCTATTTTGTATGAAGTATATATGCAAGAAATATATCAAGAAAAATATATTGTGTTACGGTGTAATGGCATGTGACGTATCAAAGCATTTAAATAATTGTTTATAATTAATAATAAACTGTTAGAAATATTAATTAATTCATTTTGAGATATGGACTTTGACGAAACTGATGTAAAAAGTACGAAAAGTGTCGTGTTTCAAGATGGCGGTGAGTCGTGAGTGTGTGGTCACTTCATCTTAAAATCAGATGCATATATAAGCGGTGTGTGTGTGTGTGTGTGCAGGTTCAGTTTGCAAGGTGTGGTGCTTCTATCCGCAGTGTAACGATTATTTTACGTTAAGAGAACACCCCCTTTAATGCAAAATTTTAAGAAGGAGCTACTATCCAGACACTTCCAAATAAATTTTGCCCTTGACCTGAAGAGTGGGTGATGAAGGGCAGAATGCAAAGACCCTTAGTGAATTATCAGCAACGAACTAGCTATGAAAAGCAAGAGCTGTCAAAAATAGGTTTAAAGTGCATTTGCATGTCATATAGTACATCATTGTCAAGACGTTTCTCAGGGAAAAGAAGCATTTGAACATTTGAGACAAATATGAAGCTAATGATAGCTATCTACACTACGCCTTTATAGTTTACAAGACTTCATGTCGATAATCGCTATTAAACTATGTGCACAATGGCACCATGTTGTGTGCGGTTTGCCTACCTGTAAATTTCATATTTAAAGTGAAACCCGACTGAACGAAGCTTCTGAGCGTTACTCATTAATTGAATACAACAAAAGCTTTCTTTCAAATTATATATAATTTTCAATTCGTTTCCAGATGTTTTATAATTTATAAATATGTTTATAGTTATTTTATATTTGGTGTGTGTTATTGAATGTTACCCCCTATACGCCTTCATGGCGTGGTGCTAAGCACAGGGGAACACTTTACTTTTTTTTACTCAACGGAATTATGTTTAAATCAGTATGTTTTACATTGAAAGGGCTTACCTGTATGTATAAACCTGGCAACGTTTGTTCTTAGTAAGTTCAGAAAGAATTTGGTGTATGAAGAGAGAGAAGACATTTTGATCTGCGGTGGATAGCTCGCTTAGTGAATCTTTGTGAATTGAGTTGTTTTGTTTTAATTTGGGAATTAATATTTGAATTTTTTGTGTTTGATTTCAAGATAACTGTTGAGTTACAAGATTAAAACACTTTGTTAATTTAACTTTTGATATGTGAAGATGAAAAGCGAAATGAAAACGCTTGTGATTTCCTAGCATGGCTCAGGATGTGAAAGTTGATGATGAAAGTGTAATGCAAAAAATTCAAAGTAAAATGAATGTGATTGTACCTGATAATTTAGCGGAAGTGGAAGTTAGTGATAAGACTTCTTTCAAAAGAGGTCAATCTAATGATGAATGCACGGAACCTGAAGTGCAGAAAAACCGAAAAAAATCAAAAGTAAGTACAAGTACAAAGCTTGGTGTTGTTAAATATAGCAGTGAGGCATACGACATGTGTTTATAATATGAGGGACATAAAGGCCCATATATAGTGTTGGTGGACAGTACATTACCTAGATCACAGAGCTTGAATACGGTAAAATTAGGTTATAACTTGTGTAAGGAGAACGTTAATGTTGAATTCGTTAAGCAACGTGGTTTGAAGCAGGCAAAATTGATATTTCGCACAGCATATGATACAAACAAATTTGCTAAAAATGAATTCATCAAGGAAAAATACCATTTAGAAGCCAGAATCCATAAAAGTCTATTAGCTAGAGAAGGATATGGTGTACCTACCAACATTCCAGTAGACGAGATAATCGAAGACATGAGAGCTGAAGTTCCAATAATAGATGTAATAAGGATGAAGAAACCTTTCTTTCAATGAAGAGGGGGAAAATACGTCAAGAACCTACTAAACTGATTAGTGTAACATTTCAATCTCAACAGTTACCAAAAGAAGTGAAGTTGTGGAGACAAATATTTGAAGTGAAGGTAAAAGTAAGATCGGTGATTTTATGCAAGAAAGGTTTCTGTTTCTCACACACGCAAACACAGTGTAAATCCTCTCCCGTGTGTTTTAGATGAGGTCAAGCGGCACATGGAATCTGCAATGCCAGTCCTAAATGTATTGTATTAATTGCAAGGGAAACCACTTATTTACGGATAAGTCTTGTGTTAGATGGAAACAAGAGATAGAATACAAAGGCTGATTGCTTATAACAACATCTCCTATCAAGATGCAAGGAAACAAGTTCTTTCTGGAATTGATCTACGGAATGAACAGCCAACATATGCGACCTCTGCTAAAGACTATCCTAAACTGCTAGAGATAAGAAAGGAATCAATAAACAGGGAAAGTCCTTGCACATCAGAAATTCCTTTTACAAACAGATTTAATTCCGTTACTGATTGGGAAAACAGAAGAAATGACACATATCTAAGTAATCACTGTTGGAAGAAAGTGCCACCACAATTTGAAGGTTCTAAAAAACAACACGGGGAAAATTTTAGACTGAATTCTGCTTCACGATTGAGGAAAACAATTAATCCTGTTTTGATGAAGGACAAAAATAAACACAAGGATCCACAAATTGCGTCAACATCATCATCAGTAACTGTGAGCACGTATTTCTCTAAGAAACAGAATAGAAAATCGGATTCAATTGGGCGCCCGACAACAGCAGAGTCCTTTTCAGAAAGAATCGGCATTATATCTGCTACATCTAAAAGCCGAACTTACCACAACAATTTCAGGGAGTTATATTTATTATATATTAGGAAAAAATCTTAAAATGTAACGAACTTTATGCATAAACTTTAAAAGTAATTCAAGACTTACAAGATTTCGGGGACACCTCTTAATTTAAAACAACAATGTGTTACCAGCAAATATATTTCTTGCCATTAATAATACAATGGAATTTAAGACACTTTTCTGCAAGAAACTTCAATTAATGAAATAAATAGATGAGTATCACCCCTTAATTATTTGCGTTAGTGAGGTATGGGATTTAAAATCAGAAAATATTAATTTTGCTCATAATTATAGTATATTAAATTATTTTAATGTGGGAAGTAAGGGTGTGGGAATTTTTGTTCATGAAAGTGTACCATTTCAACAAATCCAGTATAATTCAACACATTATTTATTTTCCAAATATAATGTAGAAGTGTTCAGTATAAAAATTCAGTTAAACAAATTACTTTATTATATTATTAGCTTGTATATTCCTTCTCATTATACTTCATATACTTCGCAACAAATAGAGAGCTCTCACCTAAATTCTCTTTTGTCCGGCTTTCAACATCCCGTTATCATAACAGGAGATTTTAATTCTCATAATACATTGTGGGGTGATCATAGAATTGATACTTGGGGAAAGACAGTTGTAGATTGGATGGATTATAATAACTTGACAGTTATAAGTGGTGGATGTCCAACACATGTACCACAAAATGGAAACAATATGTCCTCAATTGATCTAACTTTAATATCTGATAATCAGTGTTTTGAATTTTTGTGGGAAATAGACTTTGATTTACGAACTAGTGATCACTTTCCATGTTTGATCACGCTAACATCATCTGAAAAATTTCCAAAATTAATAAAACAAAAAACAATTCGTAAGTGGAGTGTAACGACGGCAGATTGGATGAAATATAATTAAGTTTTAGACTTAAACTTTTCAGCTAAAGAATATCAAAACTTATACACTGTACAATATGAAAAATGTGTGGACATAATAACTCAAGTTATTATGCCTGTCCCCGACTGAAACCACAATATGATCGAAATTTTCCTAAAATAGATTGGTTAAATTAAGAATGTTTTTTGAAGCAAGAAGGAAGCAAATACAAACACTGAAACAATTTCTAAATGCTCCTTTACCTGCAACTTTGTTAAATTTTAAACAAGCTACTACGAAATCTAGAAAAATATATATAAAGGCTAAGAGATTTTGATGGCAAAAAAATTGCGAATAAATAAATCCTAACATAAAATTAGACGTTATATGGCGCGAGTTCAGGTCACTTAGAAGCACATGCAAGTCGGACTTTACCTTTGTCCACTGAATGGAAAACCGATTTTATTAATAAAGTAATTCTTGCACCCTTTACATCAGTCTGCGAACCTCCTAATATATTCTACACGTTCTCATCTACATTGAAATACTCAAAGGAGTTCACATCCCCTATCACTGTTAATGATATTCATGAAATTATTCAAGGGTCTAATGATTCTGCTCCTGGCTTTGATGTAATTACGTATTCTATGGTACGAAATCTTCCACAGAATGCACTAAGCATGCTATGTAAAATATTCAATCATATATTCCTATCACGTTAAATTCCCGATTATTTTGCTAATTCTGAAACAAGGAAAAAAAACCTTCATTGGGTCAGTCATATCGCCCAATAGATCTTAGTTCCGTATTGGCAAAAATTTTCGAGAAGCTTTTATTAACAATCTAAACAATCTAAAAAGATGTTTGGGATTAATGAATAGTACTCCAAATGTAGTGGTATATATGGAGTCAGTAGAATGTTCGGTTTCTGTCAGGATAAAGTTAGTCGAATAAAAATGTTATTTAAAATTGAACATTCACCATGTCATTCTTTTAATGAATTATTATTAAACCTTTTAGAGCTGCATGATTCAGAAATTAACCAATGACAAACCAGCTACGCCTTGGGTACAACTATTTCATAAATACCATCATAAATGTAGTCAAGTACATATAACTAACTAACTCTCTAGCCTTCTTAAACCCGAAGGGTCATGGCTGCAGCAACACAGGCCTTCCATCTGTTCCAATCTTGAGCAAGATCTATATACTCTTTTCCATCCCTACCGATTTCCTTTATGTCCACCTCAACGTTGTCCCTTCATCTTCGTCTTGGCCTTCCTATAGCTCTCTTACCATCAGGTTTACCAACAAGAATACTGTAAAAATCCTCTTTCCTCTGATATTCGTGCCACAGGGCCTGCCCACCTAAATCTTCTTGATTTAATCATTCTAATAATATCTGGACATGAATACAAATTATGTAGTTCTAAATTATGTAGCCTTCTCCACTCACCTGTCTCCTCATCCCTTTTAGGTCCAAATATTTTCCTAAGGATCTTATTTTCAAATACTCTCAATTTATGTTCCTATTTCAATGTAAGGAACCAAGTTTCACACCCATATAATACTAAAGGCAAAATTACTGTTTTGTATATTTTAACTTTTAGTTTCTTAGATATTAAATGAGAAGACAAAAGTTTATGAAGAGAAAAGTAACATGTATTTCCTGAATTAAGCCTACTTTTTATTTCCTCTTTAATATAATTTTCATTTGTTAATATTACTCCTAAGTATTTGAATTTGGAAACTGGTTTGGAATTTATAACTAGTTGTTATCAATAATTAGATTTTGATTATTACCTAACACTTTGGTTCGGCCTGTAAGCATATATTTAGTTTTCCCTTTGTCAACTTCTAAACCTATCTCTTTAGCAATTTTGAAGAATATTTTAGCTTTATTATTAATTGTATTTATATCATCTACTAATAAGTGTACATCATCTTCATATGCTAACAACTGAGTCACACCATTTAATTTTAGTCCTTCGTTAGTTTCTTTTACCATCCTAACAGGGTATTCTAAGGAAAAATTAAAGAGCAATGGAGATAATGTATTGTATCTCCTTGTTTTAACCCATCAAGAATTGTAAATTTGTCAGACACATTAATACCCACACGAATTTTACTCTCTGTTTCACTGGTGCATACGTTTATCATACTAACAAGCTTCTTAGGTATTCAAAACTCGACTAATATATTATATACACGTAATTTATCTCTTTTTGACCGAATCATATGCTTTTTTGAAATCAATGAATAGCTGATGGACATTTTGATTATATACCCACTTTTTTTCAAGTGTCTGTCTGATGTAAAAAATTTGATCTGTAGTTGATCTGTTACGTTTAAATCCACATTGATATCCACCTATAATTTCTATAGCATATGGGGTTAGCCTTGTTAAAAGAATGTTAGATAATATTTTGTGTTGATAGTGAGAGTAGGGAAATTCCACGTTAATTAATGCAGTTCATTTTATCACCTTTTTTAAACACAGGAACAATTATGGATTTTTTCCACTGTTGAGGGATTTCTTCTTTATTCCATATTAAAAAAATAATATATGAATTTGACATATTAACGAATTTTCACCATATTTAATTAACTCAGCTAGTATTAATTCAATGCCAGGTGCTTTGTTATTCTTTAGCATTTTTAATAGCATCTTTAACTTCAGTCAAGTTAGGTTCTGGAACTAAAGGTTCTGCTGTGTGTACTTCATTTACTTCTGATTTATCTCATACATGAACATTTAAAAGGTCATTAAAGTAGTTTTTCCATCTGTTTCGAATCTCGCTTGGGTCAGCTAGAAAATCACCGTCTTTATCTTTTATCAAGTTTACATTAGGTTGCAACACCCCTTTATAAATTCATTTACACCTTTATATAAATCTCTGATATATTTGTTTTTGCTGTTTGTTTCAATTTCGTTAATTTTTGCTTTTCAAGTGATCTCTTTCTTTACTTCTAAACTTGCGGTTAACTTCTCGCTTTATTCTATTATAATTGTTTAGATTTGTATCATCAGAGTTATTTAACCACCTAAGTCTAGCCTGATTTCTTATTTCTATTAGATTATGACATTCATTATCAAACTATGGCTTACTTTTTCTTGTTTTATGGTATCCTATATTTTCTTTAGCTGCTGATTCTATTGCATTACGTATGTGCTCCCAATTCTTATTTACGTCTATTTCATTTATATTTTCAACATCATTTAAATCCTTCAAAACATCAAATCTATTTGACAGTTTAATTTAGTAATCTTTCTTGATTCTTTCATCACCAAATTTTCCTGTATCAAATTTTATAACTTTTATATCTTGTTGCGTATGATTTATCACTGCGAGTCTTTCTCTTAATTTAGTAATTACTAAATAATGGTCACTGGCACAGTCAGCACCTCTATTTGTACGAACGTCAATTATACTAGTATGCCTTCCCTTATCAATGAGAATATGATCCATCTGATTATGAGTTTTACCATCTGGAGAAGACCAGGTATATTTATGGATATCTTTATGTTTAAAACTGGTACTATTCACAATTAAATTCTTTGAGGTTGCAAAAGTAATCAATCTTATACCATTATCATTACTTAATTCATGAAGACTTTCTTTACCACTCGTGGGTTTAAATGTCTCTTCTTTGCCAATTTGTGCATTAGTCACCTAACAGAATTTTCATATCATACTGAGAAAATTTATCAATCATCTTTAGTATTATCATCTTTATCTTCCGTTGGTGCATGTATGTTTATTAAAATAATTTTACACCACCTACCCTGTAAAACTGCATATGATATCCTATCATTAATAAATTTTACTGTTTTAAGAGCCGAGATAATTCTATTATTTATGAAAAAGCCTGTTCCAAAATTATGATTTTCAGTACCACCATAGAAAAAAGTATAATTTTTTGTTTTACAATTCCCTTCTCCTGGCCACCTAACTTCCTGGACAGCTACTACATCTAATTTATACTTAACTATCTCATTAACTGTACACTTAAATGCCCCAGGCCGGTAAAGGCTCAGAACATTCCAGGTGCCTAATTTAACATCCTTATTCCTAATGTAGATCTTATCCTTAGTCCAGGGACCTCCCAAAGTAGTCCCCACCCGGAGATCCGAATGGGAGACTATTTTACCTCCGGAATATTTTACCTTGGGAACATCCATGGCCTCATATTGCTGTTTCTTGACATGTCTTTCACAGTGCAGAGTTGTCAGCTCTCAGAAAGAACATTGCCAGTGTACTCGTTAGAATAATTCCCTCACAACCAATTGAATATATATATATATATATATATATATATATATGTCCCTAAATATAATCATTTAGCTGAGTTTAGAGAATCGTGGGAAGAGTTTTATAACATATACAGATTGGTATGTTTGTTTACGTGTCTTATTACCAAATGATATAGTGAAATAAATTATCTTTTCTTAATAAATACTTTTTTGTGTCTGTCGATACAAGAAAGGCAAATGTGAAACGGTCAGAATTTTATCTGGAGTTTTTTTTTTCTATTATCTGTTAGCAATTGGAATTTGACTTGCATTTATGGAAATAAAACTATATATTTACATGAAATTCAATATCTGCTCATTTTCATACCTCGTCTTTCCTGCATGATGATTTTCCCCATTCTTGAGTATTGTGCTGATAGAATCCTTCGTCCATTCAAAGTTCCATTCTGTAGCATTAAGGTTAGGTTTTCATTGGGCTACTTGTTCGTCTGCACTACTTCGTCGACTGCACGCTTCTCAAAAGCCTCCTCCGTTGTTAAATTTCCTTTCATGCACAGTGTCTGGAGGGAATTTTTCTTTCTTCCTAGAAGACAGGATAAATTTTCAGAACTTCCCCTCCCTTCCTTTCTCTCAGCCTCCTCCTTTTTCCTGTCAAGCTGCCACGGGACTGGATGCTGAGAGGAGAGCTTTCAAAGAGAGATGCGAGATTGAGGGGATGACAGCCTCTCTCGGTTCAATTGATCACCATGGTTAACCCGCAGCATCACTCTGCTCCCATTCACATCCAAGCCACTTTCGGGTCAGTCGGGAAATTCTTCGAGGTTAAGAGACTCTTCCGTAGAATATTCCAGCTGCTGGTTGTTGGTTCAAGCTGAAGGGATGGATTTCATATGTACAGTCGCCGGCAATAAAAAAGGGACACTTACATCCTGAAATACTGGCTTCCCTGCAGAGATAGGAGTTTTGTATGTAACGCATTGCCTGCATTTTGATAGCAAATTTTTAACTTCAACCATCGCCGTAGAGTTAGGCAACACACACAATGCCTTGCAAGGAATCGCGTATTTCAGGATCTAGGTGTCCCATTGTTATTGTCAGTGACTGTAGACTGGTGCTTTCTGGGTGCATAAAGTAAAAAGTTTCAAGTTCAGGTCTTACCTATCGGACAAATATTAGCAAATTGCTAATACCTTGTGTAATGTCCTCGAACGGCAACGCAGTATATCGTGCTGACATGCTGTTCACAAGTGTCCAGGTGTTCTTGTGATGAGGACTGTCACTCTTCCACCAAGGCAGTTGTGAGCTCTCCCGGGAGGTGACTGACGTACCGCAACACGCCGTCTCTATCCTTGGTAAATAGAATTGAAATCACATTAATGGGTAGGCCATTACAAGCACCTATTGTATTCTGTTTCCTCGTGCCCATCCACGACAGCAGCTCTATGTAGGCGTGTGTTGTCATTCTGAAAATTGAACCCTGGTCCTACTGCACCCTTGACCTGTTTGACCCTTAAACAGAAACATCGGTCTGAGAGACCTTTAGTGTTTTGTAGTTCTACAGTGTGGAAACACTCAAACGTGCAGGTCTAACAGACCGGGTGTTTGCATTACGTATTCAATGCCAAGGTTGAAAGTGATTTACATAATACATTTTCTTAGTTGTATTCCCATGTAATTTTAGTTTTCAATAAGTTTGAGTTATTAATCATGATTTTGCTCTTTTATTGCTTAAAAAACTTTTAAACTTTTAAAAAAATGTAATAACAAATATTAAAAGATAAGGTCTCTCAGACTGGATGTTTCTAATTTTGAAGTAAAGACCTATGTTTCTGTTTAAGGGTTGAGCTGTTAGAGTTCCTCTTCTGAGCACATGGAGAGACATATGTGCATCCAAGATGATGCTATCTCATACCATGACACATCCACCTACATTATGGACCCTTTCAATAAGCTTACAATATTGTACCGACTCCCTGAGCTCGCGTGGAACACTATCAGACTAAACATGGACTATTCTGAAATGATAATCCAGCTTCACTCAACCTGTGTCCAAGCTAGACAGGCTCTTCAGTGTGGAGCTGTCAATGGAATGCACATTGTTGGAGACGATTTTCTCATAAACAGTTGCCCTTGTTGCTGCTGCAAGGTCCGCAGATAGAGCCCACGCAGTACTCCGCAGTTGCTCTTTGGCAGTTATAGCTAAATACCGGTCTTCTTGTGCCCTTTTAACCTTTGGGCGTCCACTGGTAAAGCGGCAGTTGGCATTTCCATCTTGTTGGAAAAATGACTAACTGATCACCTGTTCTAATAGAAAGCAATGGTAATTTCTCTTTCATATTGAATAAAATTAAAAATGTTCTTTCTTATTTGGTGTGAAATCTACCTGTGAGTGGGGAGACGTGAATAATGCGTTACCGTTGCGTGTCATTGTGCGGATTCGCCTCTATTCCGAAGTACGTATAAATATTTATTCATATCTATACACGTTGACAGAGCAGATAAGTGTATGATTTCTGTTTCAACATGAGTGAAAGAGTAATTAATCTTTGTCATTATTCAAATATAACTAACATTTCACTTATTTATATATTTGTGTAACGCTTGGTATTACAAGGATCACTGCACAGTTAACCGGTTGCAGACGAAATATCAGAAAACACAAAATTGTAATTGCATTTATATATACATTGTTTGCAATGTTATTAAAGTACCTTCAAACCAAATACGCCAATACTGGAATTAGGAAAGTCAAAGACCTAGACAGACATGGAAAATATATGTTCACGCTGAGACAATAGAAGAATTGTATGGGTATACATTCGGACCTGGGTTCATAAATACCATTTCATCAGTGATATAACATTTCGTCTCTATCGGTTGTCTGAATCTATGTATCTCGTTTAGTGTCTATACAGGGTGTTTGAATTGCCTACAGTTTTAAGCCTAAATGCAGCAATCTCATGTGCAGCAATAATAAAATATTGGATAAGAGGAACATCTGGTGTCATCTCGAGTGAAGTATTGTAAAATTGGCAATAGTAATACTAAAATTGTTCTTACATTTATGTGGTTCAAGATTTGTCATAATTTTACTGCTATGTTTGAGAACTAGTCATGCTTTAAGTGTACAGCACGGACACTTTTGAATTGTAACAGCTTCATTCACTTTCAAGGCTATCACTGTAACCCAGAAGTGTCCGTGACTGTACAGCATGTATTAAGCATCGTAATATTTATTTCTCCAAAATGTTAATAACCTTTGACTAATGTTCTCTTAGAATTTTGTAATAGCTTATTGAAAAACTGAGAAGAAACCAATCAAAACCTGGAAGGATTGTTTCTTCACATTGTGGACTAACTTTACAATGAATGTTATGCAAATCACTTTTCATCTACCCCAGACATCTCAATGAATGTGATATGTTTCTTATTTCAGTGGATCTCGGATGTGAAGGCGTCAAGTAAAACTGGAAAGCGGCAACTACCGAAAATACAGATCTACTGTTTTCAGGCTAGGGTACTAAATATGATGTAACTATATGATAGAAAGTAATATGGAAGAAAAGAATGTAGCAAAAGTGGAATCTGTCGCAAGAGATACGTTAAGATTGTAATGAACCCGAGTTGGCCATTACTTCGTTGTGTTATATATTATTTACAAATATTAGTATATTATGTGTAGTATATTATCTCATATTTATTGTAGTTTATTATAGATTTACTTATTTTACAGTTAATAATTCGTACATACGTTCATAAATATTATATTAACGTCTTCAAACAAATTATCCAATAATGCCGCCCTTAGAATTGTTAACTTTATATACTCATGTAGAAGTATAAATAGAGGCAAGTTTAAGCAGGTTTTAAACATACAACACTAATAGTTTGATTCGGTTTTAAACGTTCTAAAGATAGGCGTAAGTTTTATTTCGATCAGTTTAGTGAAGCCTAAGTTATTAATTTTTAAGTTAAGTTTCTTATATTTATTCGTAGTTTCATGATTTTGGATGACGCCATTCTTTCCTCTCATTTTTTCGAAAGCCATTGTTTATTTGTTTAAAATTTTGTGAAGTAGAAGATCACGCGCAGTGATGTGCCGTAGACTATAAGTTTACGTCTACATGCGTTGTCTACACGTAATCTACTCGTAGATTACATTAGGTTGTAGTTTAAGTAGACTATGTAGACAATCTAAAGTGCATTAAAATTAATTTGCATGGCTTTCATGAAAGGAAAGTGACATTTTCAACTATATTGGTTCCTAACGAAATGAAAAGAATCCTATTTACAACAAAATTTCTCTTCTATTCTATTATCAACTATGGAAGAAGATAAATAGTATGCAAAAAGACAACATATGGCAGTCGTGAGGCAAGATTGGTATTTTTCCCATAAAACACTAGAATATTTCCTATATTAGGTTTCTTCCAAGATAAGAAATTGTTCGAATTTGGAGGAAAGAGTACGAAAAGTTCTCCTCACACATCAGCAACTGATACGCAGTAGAATTTTGTTTTACTTTCACGGCGTCCTTTGCTAAGTGAACACCTTTCGCCATGTTGTTTACATAGGTTACATCATCTACCTGTATAAAATAGTCTACGTGTAGAATGTAGACTATTGTTGTTTACGCGTAGACGCACACCACTGATCACTCTTTACCGTTTACATTGTTGTTACAGTACATTGCACATATCAAAATTCTCTGTGCCAGATTAATGTATCTTTCATTGTGTTACTGTTTAAACATATACATTATTTTTATCCACTTTCTGTTATTGAAAATTTATTGTGGCTGTTAACACTGAGTCAGTGGAGAGGTCTATCCATTAGCCGTTAGCTGTGAGCCGTTAGCAGTGTTTGGGTAAGATTTTCGGAAGCAAGGTGTAAACGGTCGAAACTGTTTTACATTTATTTTGTATTACGCTATATACGTGCGTGAGTGATTCTAATAAATTTAAATTCTAATTAGAACATATTGCGGTTTCTCATTTTAAAATTTTTAATACTTGTGAAATACCGGAATCAGGAGAACAACCACGTGGACCTCAACGGACATACCAAATGGATAAAAGTGGAAGGAACCCAGTATTTCTGCCCGAACCATGGGATTTTATTATCATGTTCTGCTGAGTTAGTAAGTTAAGTTGTACTAGTGAAGTGCAGCGCTACGAGGGCAATATGCCAGCTTGTGTGAGATATGTTGCCTGCCACAAGAATATGAACGATATGCGTGCGCGTATGTTTGATACTTTCAATCCTGTTATAATTATTATTATACTATTAAACGTATTATTACATTTATTAATAACTTATTAATACTCAGCGGTGAACGATGAGATGAAGTACACAGACTCCTCTCAGGTACAGGGATAGTGTAAGGACAATATTCACAGCACAGAGAAATAGAACCACATTACTGCAGTATGAATAAACTGAAAGGTTTTATTCTTTATTTATTGCAATTATAATGCAAATATACTCGAGACGAAGTCGAGGATTTTGCTTTGTCGATGAATTGACTCAACTAAAACGCATAAACTCAATGCGTGGCTATCGGCAAGCCTATGATCACATAGACCTAGCTTGCGCCCCGAACTACCACACTAATAGATAAGCAATGATAACTGAGCCAATATTTGCTATTTAGCTTTTTATTTCCAAATTAATCCTTAGGCTAACTTTATTATTTGACGTAGAATGGTTGCAGTATTGTGCATATCATCAATGCGTGGCTATCGGCGTACCTATGATGACATAGGCCTAGCTTGCGCCCCGAACTACCATACCAAGAGGTATGCACAACACGGAGGAGTTCCTTTTAAGTTTAAAAGCTTCGTCGATCCGTGGCGAAAGTGTGATATTTCTTTCACCAGTGGCGTGCGGTGCTAAATCAGGCAGGGGAACAGGTGACATGCACTTGCCCCCTCCCCTCCCATACCTATCGTAATATAATACAGTAGACCAAGTAAAATTCAACCCTTGTTCAAATGAACCAAATAAACATACGAAACATATGCTAAAAAATTTCAGAAGTCACATACATGAAGCACGTTAAAACTATGAAAATACCAATGTTAAAGCAAATATGATATAATGTAAAGAAAACATTAAAAACAAAATTGTTGATGCGCAACATAGGAAACATTAATAAAAGCAATTTATGAGTGATCAGAGAAAAAATGTTTTGTCGAAACCGGTTTCATCTCTCTATTTGTAGATTATGTTGACATATTTTTTTATATTTGTGCATTGTAATTCAAACGTCCTCAATGCAATAATGGCAATCAGATGGCCGAGTTTTTTTATGACATCCACTCATGGGCGTCCAGAAGGGGGGCCTTGTCCGCCCCCCCGGAAAATGAAAGTCAACCAAAAATTATATATTTGTCACATATAATTTCATTTCAGCCACAATAATATGTGTTAATTATTGCATGAATATGATAAATTCAAATTTAAGCAATGTTTTTTTTTGAGGGTACAACACTATTATTGGGGAAAAGGTACCTTGCTTGTCCCCCCTGGGAAAAAATGCCTTCCTTTGCTTTCCCTGGAAAAAATCCTGCGGACGTCCATGCGTCCACTACATTTGTAGAAATTGTGACAAAGCCCGAACTGTTCCAAACTCCCTTCTCGGGAACAAACAAGGACAAGAATAATTTCCCACTGGAAGAGTATAAAGTTACAGAGTTCTAGTAACTTGTTTGAAAATGTCTTGTGTACGATTTAGTTTTAGTTTTTATTTCTGTTAGGATAGGTGTTGGTTTGCTGTCTTTTCTGTAAAGTTCAATGAACTAAAAGCCGGTCTTCATCCGGTCGATCATACAACACTCGCAACATTCGCTTTGTCCTGCCGCTGCGTGCGTCTTGGGGCTGGTGGAACAGGTGGATGCGAGCTGTTCCCTCGGAAGCTATTTCGCAGCGGTTAGCCAAGGCATTTAGCAGACGTTTAGACTGTAGAAGATTTTTCCAGTTCGTTATGAATGACAGACGCAATTTTGCAATGAGATTAGGAAACTATAGACTTACTACACTCAAAAGTATCACTACGACGCAATTAAACTTTAGCACATAGCAAAAACTCGAAGGAAAACGAATTCGCTATGTCTCTCGTAGGGAACAGCTAGAGAGTTCAGCTTCCGCGGCACCATGAGGATCCTTTACCTTCGCGCGTGGTCGGAAATACTCGGCAACATACAGCAGAGCGTGGGACGACGAGGGTGGGTGAAGTAAACAAACGTCCAGTCACGGTGAAAGTTTTTCTTCGGCGTGTTGATTTCGGAAGAAAGAAGTGTTCTTATTATGTAATTATAGATAATTTAAATAGCTAAAAAGGGCGATAAGTAGAAGGGAACAGCCTGTTTCCTCTGTTCCATGGAGGGACCGCCACTGTCTTACACGATATCCTCGCTTTTATACTATTTTCGAGAACACAGATTAAAGTACAGATGAATCACTCACTCACTATCTACAAAAGGATACTATCAACAAAACTAACATCTACACATGTTTAGAAATACAAATTCACATAGTGCACTCTCGCAAACATGACGATACATTACACTACTCATAATAGAGCATAAAATAAATAAACATTATACAAAAGTTATACATTACAAACAAGGTGCAAAATTAAATATAATAACACAACATTTACGTGTCCTTTCATAAAAGTATAATATATCAATGACATATTTTAATGTTGTGACGTCACATAAAAATATGGATCATATCATGTTTAGCAGTTTCTACAGCTCTAGCATGGCCAGAAAATATTATCATTGTACTCGTATATGACGAAAGCACTAAAGTATGCATGAAAGTTATACAGGGTGTCTTTTTAATGGCGCCCACGGACCACAGATTCATATAGAGCACATCAAAACAAACAACTTTTCTCAGTAACATTTTTCTCGTTGGAGCGTCGATTCGACGCTACAGCCGTTCAAAAAAGACCGTTTTGCCGCCTGGATGCTGGCAACCCAACACAACATTTGATCGTATCTGTGACGTCATTTCCTGCGGCGAAACAGCGCACGGTAGGATTGCAAAGAACACACAAATTTTATGAAAAATGACAAACTACCAACCACATTATTAGCTGTAAAACGAAGCGAGAAACGCGTCTAGAAGACCGAACATCATAGCCTACCAGCCAGAAGATCAGCAGTCATCTCAGGGGAAGGGGGAAGTGAACGAACGATATGAGAAATGGTAAAAAACGTATTGAAAATGAAGTGTCACTGTCGGAGTTTGTCTCAGCCTACATGTCAAATATCAACAACAATAAATTTTATTGAACTTGCAGCTTACATGTGGCTGTTTACGCCCAGCTACATGTCAAATTTTTGCAAATCTCGTTTGCAAGGTTGATATCTACAGGTTTGTGTCCAGATGCCTTGTGGTACTTTTGTGCTGATAACGCAAGTGTCAGAAGTTCACGTTGTTACATTACGGCTAAAACACGAACAACCACAGTAAGAACGTAATGATGAATCAGTAACGAATATACTGTCCTGTTCAGAGTTGCAAACTAATACATGTGTATCCGGTGCATAGATAAACATAGTCGTCGAGGAGTTTGTTTTACTACTACTTATATCCCTGTATTTTCAACCATTTTTGCCACTTGCCTCATAATGTCCTGAATATACATTATACGAGGGGTGTCCCATAAGTATTGAGCCTGATAGGGTTCCCATAGTTCAATCTGAATATAATTTGGGGAATTGAAATAGCAATTTTTTGTAAGCGTATATGCAAAGCGGTGTCCAGTTCGAACTATCCTATTCGTCTTTGCTGGAGCTAGAAGTGTGCTAAGTGCGTAACGTCAGAAAAATTAAGAAAGAAGAGATACGAGTCCCAAGGAAATCCATGAGGATATGGCGACAACATTAGGAGAGGATGCTCCATCCTCTGCCACAGTGAAGAGATGGGTAGCTGAATTTAAGCGAGGGAGAGTGAGTGTGGAAGATGGCCCTTGCCCAGGCAGGCCAGTGGAGATGGTGACACAAGAAAATGTAGAGAAAGTGCACAAGATTATTCTTGCAGACAGACGTGTGACTATGCGATATATTGCAGAGAAACTGAAGATGTCCGAATCACAGTGGAGCGCATTGTGGATGACTAGTTGGGGATGAAAAACGTTTCTTCGCGTTGGGTTCCAAAACTTCTGACAAGTGAACAAAAGTTGACAAGACGCATGATCTCAGAACGAAATCTTGAGCTGTTCCAGGCCGATCCATACGGATTTGTTGAACGACTTGTGACTGTTGACGAAACTTGGGCTCATCACTATGTACCGGAGCCAAAACAGGCATCAAACAGTGGAAACACCCCGCTCCCCCCCCCCCACCCCCAAAGGAGGCAAAGTTCGGTCCTTCTGCTGGGAAAGTGATGACGACAGTCTCCTGGGACTGTAAGGGTGTTTTGTTGGTCGATCATCTCCGAAAGGGAAACACAATGACAGGAGAGCATTATGCTCCCCTGGTGAGGCATTTACGGGGTGTTATGAAGACTAAGCGACGGGGAAAGCTCTCTAAAGGGGTGATTCTGCATCAGGACAATGCACGTGTTCACACATCGCTTGTTGCGATGGCAACCATCCGTGATTGTGGGTTCGAATTGTTGGAACATCCCCCTTATTCACCCAATCTTGCTCCATCAGACTTCCATCTCTTCCCTAACTGAAAAAGCTCTGGACGGTGTGCATTATCACTGTGATGATGACGTCATCAGTGCTGTGGGTGACTATTTTGCAAGCCTTGAGGAAAGCTTTTATGAGACTGGGATAAAAACACTGCAGAAGAGTTGACAAAATTGTGTGGACCTGCAGGAAGACCACGTAGAAAAATAGGTTGCTATTGTGGTCCCAGCCTGTTCCATTCTAGGTTAGGCTCGCTACTTATGGAACACCCCTCGTGTTATGTGTTGCTTACCTTTTGAATGTTGAGTTCTTTCATTTCTATTTTGTCATCTGTTCAGTGTGTCACAGACAACTAGTATCAGAAGGACGAAGTGGATAGACTAAATTGTAGATGCCAACTTGGTAACTAGATTTGCAAATATTTGACATGCAAGCTGAGACAAAATTCGATATGACCACTTCCACTTGAATTCTATTTTCTTTCTACCATTTTTCGTATAGTTTGTTTACTTCCTGTTAGGTTACAGAACGTGTTTTCTCGTTTTGTTTTACGGTACATAATGTGGCTGATTGTAGCTATGTAATTTTTCACAGAATATGTGTGTTCCTGGCAACCCTGGAACGCATCGCTTCACGACGGGATATGACGTCACAAATGCTAACAAATGTTGTGTTGGGTTGCCAGCATTCAGGCGGCAAAACGGGCTTTTTTGAACGATTGTAACACCGAAACGACGCTCCAAAGACAAAAATGTTACTGAGAAAAGTTGTTTGTTTTGATGTCCTCTATACGTTTCCATGGTCCGTGGGCGCCATTACAATGACACCCTGTATACATCACAAATGACTTGATCTAATTTGCATTACAATGCGATAGATCAACATCTAGCACTGCACATTATCATCCAAATGTCAAACTCATTTCCACGTAGTACAACCTGTCTTCATTTTACAGACTAGGTAGGCCCTGTCGCCTGTACCGGAAGCCAGGATAATGCTCTGCAAGGTTTCTGTTGTGTCGTTTCAATGTTTCTGTGATTGTCCGTTCACACATCCCGTTATCACAATTCATCCTCATTTTTCCGATTAGCCAAAAGTGGCAAACAAGCGAAGTTAAATACAACAAATCAATCAACCAATAGTATTTAATGCACTGTATTCAGGGAGATTTAATAACTTTTTTTGCATAAGCATACTTTGCTCACGAAACAGAACTCATCTTTTTCTTTATCACAAACCATCATGAAAATAACTTTGAAGATAGCAGTGATAGTGTATACTCATTGAAAAGAATACGTTTCCTATGGAGCTGTTCAGATATATTTTGCGTGATTATTAGGGACCGGATTTTATGCACTAAAAAACATGAAAATATGCATGCATGTATGCAAAAAAAACTTGCAACCTAATATACATTACAATATGCACACAAAATTCTCATTGATGGTGTAAAAACTGATTCAACACAATTTTTTAACTAACAAATAAAACGTTCAAATTACATTACGTGCATGTAATAATTACATTAAATTAAATTTATTTTAATGAAAAGACTCCAAAAAAAAAGGACTACAAACATGCAGTAGAGGAACTTTTATTCGTTACGAAGAAGAAGAGGATGTGAGGTGCTCACATTAAATTTTCCAAGGCTTCTGATTCTCTTCTGTTGCAGTTTACAATTAGGAGATGTTCTAGGTTTTCCAGCATCAGTCGTCTTCCGTTGTCTCCTAAGATGAACTTGTAGTGGGAGAAACATCTTTACACCTCACAGGAACTTACCGGTGCATGTTGAAAAGCAGAAATTTGCTCCACTGATAAGGACTTTGTCGCTAAGTGTACACTGCGATTGCCAGCTAAAATATACCCTATTATATCCTGTCATGCCAAATAAGCAGTCCCGGGCCGAGGCGCCAGTGCTAAGAGGGTCTGGGGGCTTTGTTTGTGGCAGAACCATCCTCATTAAAACCCAGAAAAGTCCATTGACAGCACTGTGACATGGCGAGGAAGTGCCGCTGACAGAAGGACCAGATGTAGAACAACTAGAGATAGAAGAAATATGGAATAGAATTAAAAAGGCACTCATAAAAGCTGCAGAAGAAGTATGCGGAAAGAAAATAGTAGATACAAGAAAAAAGAAAACATCTTGGTGGAATGAAGAAGTGAAACAAAAAGTAAAAAACAAAAAGGAAGCATGGAAAAAAATATATTATGTCTCAGACAGAAGAAGATAGAAGGAAATACATTGAAAAAATAAATGAAGTCAAGGAAATAGTGAAGGAACCTAAAATAACATCCTGGGAAAGATTTGGAAGTATGGTTGAAGAGAAAGCTGGAGAAAAGAATACAAGGAATTTTGGAAAGTTGTAAAGAACTTGAGAGGAAAATATGGAAAACAATAAGAACGATTAAAGATGGAGATAAATTGATCACAGAAAAAAGGGATGTGTTGGATGTATGGCGGAAACACTATGGTGAAAAATTCCGGAAAGAAAATTATAACCCAGAGGAGGTAGGGGTGATATATGGACCATACATGGAGGTACAAGACTCAGATATAGAAGGGGAAATAAAGGAAGATGAATTGCAAATAGCAATAGAACTGATGAAGACAGGAAAAGCAGTAGAATCAGATGGAATAAATCCAGAATTAATAAAATATGGAGGTGTGGAAATAGTTAAGAATTTAACCAAGATGTTTCAAATAATATGGAAGGAAAACAAAATACCAAATGAATGGAGAAAAATATCATTATCCCACTACATAAGAAGGGCAGTAGCTACGACTCTAATAACTACAGAGCAATATGCCTCTTATCAGTCGCTTATAAATTATACACAAGGGGACTAGAAAGACGTCTCAGGAAAGTTGTGGAGGAAGATATGGAGGAAGAGCAGGCAGCATTCCGCCCTAAAAGCAAACACAAAATCATATATATACTATAAGTACGATTATGGAAAAAAGAATTGCCAAGAACAAGGACACATATCTAGCTTTAATAGACCTAAAAGCTGCTTTTGATTTAGTCCCTAGGCAATATGTATGGGAAGCATTGGAGGCAAAGAAAGTACCAGTAAGATTATTGAATGCAATAAAAATTGTATATACGAGTAATAATCCTGTAGGAACAATTAGATTAGATGGCGAACAGGTGAATTTGACATTGAGAAAGGCATAAAACAAGGAGACAGCCTCAGACCAATCCTATTTAACGTCATTTTAGACGAAATTGCTAAAATATGCAAACGACGAACAGATAGAACGAAAATAGGTATGTGGAGAATAAGGCAAGTATATATCCAAGCACTATTATATGTCGATGATATCGTACTGATATCAGATACACCGGATAGACTTCAGCAAGCAGTAGAAGAATTGTATGAAGAACTTAAAAGGAAAGGCATGAAAATTAATATAGAAAAGAGTAAGATCATGCGGGTGACTAAAGAGGACAAGGAAAATTGATCAAGAGATAATTAATAGGACAAACAAGGCAGCATCAGCATACTATCAAATGAGTAATACTTTAGTAAGAAAAAGAGAGATCAGTACAAAAACAAAAATGCAACTCTACAACTCAATTGTAGTTCCCATCATGGGCTATGGCACAGAAAGCTTAGCACTCCAAGATAGACATCTAAGTAAATTTCAAGCAATAGAGATGAAATATCTTAGAAAAACAGTGGGGAAAACTCGAAGAGACAGAATAAGAAATGAAAGAATACGAGAAGAGGTGAAACAAAAGAAGACAAATAAAGTAGTAGAGGAACGCCAGCTGAAGTGGTATGGACATGTAAATAGAATGAATGAAGATAGGAAAGCCAAGCAAGTGATGGAGATGAGGGTTGAGGGTAGAGTAGGAAGAGGTAGGCCAAGAAATACATGGGAAGATAGAATAGAAATGATAGGATTAAAATATGGAAAACTAAGAACGAAATGAGAAGAATGAGTCGAGACCGAACGGAGTGGATGAAATTGACAGATAATTTGATCCAGAGTGCATCGAAGCAGATTATTGTCGGCATTGATCCTTTGAAAAACTTTGCTACATGTGTACGTGTATTCAAATCTGGCCAACAATACACAATATTTTCTGTCGATGAATGGAAAACTTTGATGAACTTGCAGGTAGTTATAGATGATTATTTTGAGAACGACAGTGTAAAACGTGCTCCACCAGATATAAAACTTGTTTTCAATTTGAACGTTTGTTTCTGGCGTTTCCATGGCACCAAATTGGTGAGTTTAGAACCTGTTTGTAATGTTGACTACAATTTATGCGTATGTCTTGTCAGAAAGGGTTGGAAAGGTTTGATTAACCTAAGTAGTTGTGTTGAATATGCATTAATTCAACTACAGAGAAATGAGAGATCTGTATGCTTAACGGCATAAGGGAATAAAAGAGAAGAAGAAGAAGAAGGACCTTAACAGTGCATGTTGAAAAGCAGAAATTTACTCCACTGATAAGGACTTTGTCGCTAAGGGTACACTGCGATTACCAGCTAAAATTTCTTCAATGTCCCAAATTTCTTTATACCCTGTTTTTTTTGTTTAAGTATGCTATGCACTTTTTCCTTCACTGTTTCACCAACAGTTTGGTGAAAGTTCAGCAAATCACTTAGTGAAGAACTGCTTTTTTCCAGAGAGGCAATGCCCGATGGAAGATGAGAGAAATAAGCTGAAATGAAGGCAAGATTACCTTCTATGTCTGCGTGCTTTAATACTTCTTGAGCAGTTTGAATCGATGCTGCGCTATGGGGATCAAATGTACTAACACTATCCCTAACCGTTTCTAAATCTTCAGGATTATAAATGACAGCATTGAGCCATGAGAAAATATTGCACACAAGTATTTAGAAAAATGTAAAATAAAATAGTTTTATGAGGAAAATATGCAGAATAAAAGAAAGCTTCCAAAATATTATGCCCGATAACAAAGCGACGAAAATATGCATTTACATGCACCATAAACTCATGTCTAAAAGGTGGGGAATGACTTGATTCGAACATTTAACAAAGTGTGCATACTTTTTGGTTGCAATAAAAAAATATTCATGGAAATCCAGTCCATAGTGATTATGCATAACAGTGGCGTTCTTACTTTGGTGTTACGTGCAATATGACATCACAAAAGCCTCAAGTCTATGCCTAGAGCAAAGGTTACTTCTCTATATGTTACAAAAAAGGTACAATACACTAAATGATCCTTCAGGCTTCCATCTATCTAAGCAGGCTTTCAGAACGGCGTGCATCAAGCAGCTGAAGAATAATTAATATTTGTTATACCCTAGTGACTGTTTTATTCTTCTTACATATACGTATATGTGTGTTTTGTATGTGCGCGTGCTTATCATTTGTTAATTTCTTTTTTTCTCTCTGTTGATATCCTTATTGCTTGCGTTTGCTACCGGGTAGGACCCTGATTGTCTCCCTGGAATGGATTGCGTCACCATAGAGCTGAGTTCACCGCGATCTTCTTGAGGTGTAAAGAAAATACATAAAAAACTATAACGTTGTATTATAATAAATATGTACACATAACACGCAATTACACTGTCCTGCACTCCTGCCTCAGTAAACTGTGTATATGAAGTTGGAAGCCGGTGTTACAATAACACGCCACTAGTTCTTCACTGAATGATATCAGCACTGTAATCTTCCTGTGATACTGAACTACATATCACTGCACTTCACTGATATGCCGAATGAAACGTAGCAACGTTAGGCTTACGTTTTTTGATGGATATCCGTAACGCGGTGACTTTCGATTGATGCCGGAGTGACTTCTGCACGAACACTGGCGGAAGTAAGCTACCGCGCACATATGGTGGCAACTAGGCACAGCACCCGATATGAACTGACCAATGGGAGTTCAGGTTTCTTAAAGCACTGGATATACACAAAATAAACTATTGAAGTTATATAGAAACAAATGCATAGCAAAATGAACAAGAGAAAATTTCTATTATATGCGAATATAAGAATATATAAAAAAGATATATATATATGGTGGTTAGTTTTTACAGATAAATCTCCAACACTGATAGAAATGGTTTCTCTCTGTATCCATGATTTTTCAATGAAATAAAAAATGAAAATACTATGGTGTGGTGAAACAATAATTCAAACATCCTCTGATAGATGGCACTGCATTATTTTCAAACAAGCACCAACAACGGCAAAATCATCTCCTATAAGACTTCAAATTCTCTGCTCTGAGTTAAGCCAACGTTTCTGAATGTCGAGATTACGTTGTAATGGAAAACATGTAGCTAAAGATTGTGTAAATGCACACTAGTGTTTATGGACGTATTGTTAAAAAGTTACAAATCTTATATTCTGGATATGTTTTATATGAAAGGCATAACATATAATAACTTTACGAAATAATTCAGGAGGTCTTAATTTGTATTATGTATTATATTACTTAATAACCAAAACAGCCGAATATTCTTAATAATGTAAACTGAGTTTTACAATAAATATCTAGAATAATCATAGCAGCACAAAATTTAACAAATATAATATAAAAAAATAAGCACATATTACAGCCAACCATCTGAATTATTTTATAAATGTCTTTTCCAAGGTGAATGTAAATAAGTAATATTCTTTGTTACTGTATGTTTTGTAAGCCTTACAAAATGCTTCATAAATTTCCATTTTTGGACGTTTGTTAACAAATGCTAACATCAAACCTTGTTTTCTAGAGAAAGCTTTGTTACATCATTTAAAAGGATAAATACATCATTAACGAACAGGAACGGATTACTTAAAAAGTTACAAAGAGATGCTAACGACACAGACAAGCTGAAAAGGATTTTTTCACGTTACCAGTCTCATAGAGATCAGAATTTGAACTTTATGATTTCCAACGTTAGACGCCTAATTAAATGATGTCAAGACGTATTCTCTGAGAATGAACACTTCATATGTGCTTGCTGCTGCTTGCAAGTTGAACTTCGGAAAACAAAATACAAAATGAGACGGAGTTGTATCCTGCACTTATACATCCAAGCAAGACTGATTTAAGACTGTTACTGACATTTATTATTTCTCTCCAACAGTCTTGGCCAAAATGTTACAGTAGGGCCCAGAAAACAACTACATATCTTCAAGCTATCCTGCCGCAGAAAATAGTTGTTGTATAGATTCACCTATTCGTACACGCGAAGTAGGTTCGTGCCTCTAGGATCTATGCTGAGTTGAAGTGTAGTTGAATCTAAAAACATAGTGATGATAAAAGGCACATCAACAGATTCCCATGACTAAAGAATAAAATGGACGTCATATATTGTGATAACATCGGCAGGTGAGTTGCACCTCTATCTGATATCGCTACTGTCTCATCCAACATCTTGAAACGTGTTGATCAATAATGTTCAAGAGTCTTGAAAAAATTGTCCTCCGGACTAATATAAATTGGAATATACACACACAATTTCTGCATATACTGCTCTTCTAAAATATATATTGCACACATGTTTTTTATATGAAGTTATAAAAATTCTGTTATTGATTGATTTGTAGACTTACTAGGGGATGATGTGATTACAATTAAGAATAATGCTAAAATATTTTTCAAAACTGCTAAAGAGATAGGTTTGGAAGTTAACAAAGAGAAAACTAAATATATGCTTACAGGACGAAACCAAGTCTTAGATAATCATCAAAATCTAATTATTGATAACAACTCGTTTGAACCAGTTTCCAAATTCAAATACTTAGGAGTAATATTAACAAATGAAAATTATATTAAAGAGGAAATAAAAAGTAGGCTTAATTCAGGAAATGCATGTTACTTCTCTCTTCATAAACTTTTGTCTTCTCGTTTAATATCTAAGAAACTAAAAGTTAAAATATACAAAACAGTAATCTTGCCTTTAGTATTATATGGGTGTGAAACTTGGTCCCTTACATTGAAAGAGGAACATAAATTGAGAGTATTTGAAAATAAGATCCTTAGGAAAATCTTTGGACCTAAAAGGGATGAGGAAACAGGTGAGTGGAGAAGGTTACATAATTTAGAACTACATAATTTGTATTCATGTCCAGATATCAGAATAATTAAATCAAGAAGACTTAGGTGGGCAGGCCATGTGGCACGAATGGGAGAGGAAAGAGGAGTTTACAGGATTCTTGTTGGCAAACCTGATGGTAAGAGACCTGTAGAAAGGCCAAGACGAAGATGGAGGGACAACGTTGAGATGGACCTAAGGGAAATCGGTAGGGATGGAAAAGAGTATATAGATCTTGCTCAAGATAGGGACAGATGGAAGGTCTGTGTTGCTGCAGCCATGAACCTTCGGGTTTAAGAAGGCTAGGGAGTTAGTTAGTTAGTTAGTTAGTTAGTTAGTTATTGATTGATTGATTTGGCGTTTTAAGTCCACTTTGTATACAGTAAGGCCTATAGGAATTGGACCTCAGTTTAAAGTGGGATCGGAACTACTATGTTCCTCCACCGGGTATTTAACCCGGAACTCCTTGATTACAGGGGACTACGATACCACTGCGCCAGGCTAAAAATCCTGTACTTTTTTAAAAACATATGTAGTAACACATGAAGCTCAATCACGTTTAACACTCGAAGTACATATCTAAGGAAACCACAATTCCTCAGATGGTCACCAGCTGAAGAAGGGTCAGAACATGCATTGGCGTAGCAACATATACCGTATTCTCGCGTCTATTAGCCGCACGCGTGTATAAGCCGCACCCCCTTTTTTGGCCTTAGATTTCAGGAAAATAAAATTTCTCGTGTATAAGCCGCACCTCGTGTATAAGCCGCACGAGTGACTTTTTTTTTGCGTAGGTAGCCAATTTCAAGTAAGTATTTTAAAAGTATTTTAACCTTTATTTTATTTAGCGCAATGATCTACATATTAATACCGTATCATTCAGTTTGAGTCCTCAAAGCCCTTATTCACTGTCATTGCTGCTACTCGTTGAAATATTTTCTGCACAAGAGGTATTGTCATCCTCATCACTAGCATCATCATCCCACAGCATTTCATCCTGGGTACCATCTAGGGCATTGGATATGCCGCACTTCAAAAAACCCTTCACAACTGTCTCAGACTTTACACTTTCCCATGCTGCCAGAATCCATTCACACACTTGCTTGACAGTCAGACGTTTGATCTTTCCTGTTGCTGTAAGCTCGTGGTTTCCTGCACTAATCCAGTCATTATACAGACGCCAGAACGCAGCTTTAAACGAGCGAATTACACAAACGTCTAGGGGCTGCAGTACAGACGTTAGACCCCCAGGAATCACAGCTACATCCGTTTTCAACTGTTGCAATTTTGTCTGTATTCTGTCTGTTAGGTGACCACGAAAGCTGTCCCACACCAGCAAACTCTTTTGCTTCAGCAATGCACCAGACCTTCTATTCCACACTTTGTCTATCCAGTCCAATACCAGTTCTTCTTCCATCCATCCTTTCTGCTGGGCACGTATGATAATACCCGGCGGAAATGTCTCCTTTGGCACATTCTTACGCTTCAGCACAACATACGGTGGCAGTTTCCTTCCATCTGCAAGAACACCCAACATTACTGTGCATCGTTGTTTCTCTCCACCCGTGGTCTTGATCGATACGGTGTGCGAGCCTCTCGGTGCAACTGTGCTGGGCATAGGCATGTCCCAGTAAATAGGTGTTTCGTCCGCGTTGCCGATCTGAGACAAGCTATAATCATTGGACTTTCGCATTCGAATCACGTATTTGTGAAATTTAACAATTTTCTGATCAAAGTCTGCAGGGAAATGTTGCGCAATTGTTGTCCTACGGCTAAGCGATAAACTTTTCCTACGCATAAAACGTGAACACCATCCCGCACTAGCTCGGAAAGCTTGACGACTGATGTCTAACTTTGAAGCTACTTCACGAGCTTGAAAAGGTATCATGTCTACGGTTACAGCATAGCCAGCACTTCTCCTCTCATTTACAAAAGCCAAAACTTCTTCTTCTACCTGTGGAAATTTGGCTCCTTTTCCACGAAATGTCTTTCTCTTGCCACTTGTTGCAGCAAGTTGTTCCTTCTGATTTCTCCATCGACGAATGTTAGACTCGTCCACATCGTAATATCGCGCTGCAGATCTGTTGCCGTTTCCTTCAGCATATCGTATCGCTTGAAGTTTAAAATGAGCATCGTAGCTGATTCTTCTGCCAGACATCCTCCCTTTGATAGTACCAAGCTTGACCTCAGGCTCACAACCTTCTTTAACAACTTCACTTTACTGAATGGTTTCCAGATCAATACGACAGTAAGGATGATTCGTGTTCAAAGATAAGATATTATCATATTGTTGCAAAAAAATATTTAAAGATAAGATATCATATTGTTGCAAAACCTGCTACAGATGCATTGTTGTTGGATTTGCTGTTAATGAATCCATTATGTGATAAAGATAACAAATCAACGTATGTATTTTAGTATCCTAGCAGTAGCTGCACTTTCTTTCATTCGCGTGTATAAGCCGCACATGCTTTTCTTATCATTCGCGTGTATAAGCCGCACCCCATTTTTTGGTCCACTTTTCGGGGAAAAAAGTGCGGCTTATAGACGCGAGAATACGGTAGCGGGGACATTAGAATGTGAGGCCCCGGTCTCTTCTTTAAATTGGAAATCTCAGTATAAATCGATACAAAATCTACACGCATAAAATATTACCAAATTACAGTAATAATCTTAATACAAATAAAAATTTGTGGCCGCGGTGGCTCAATCGGTAACGCGTCTGACTACCATGCTCAAGGTCCCGGGTTCGATCGCCGGCTGGTTCAAATCCGGGAACTTTTATAACGTTGGAAGCGGTTAGGGGCGTGATGCTGATCACATCACCCACACTCATGACCGGATCAAGAAAGTGTGGGGCGTTACCCCCACACCCCCTATACGCCTTCATGTCGTGGTGCTAAGCACAAGCGAGCAATTTAACTTTTATCTTTTTACAAATAAAAATTATGCTTAAAATTATATTTCATAATTTTAATCACCCAAAAAAATGCTTTCTCTTAGGCTGAATTGTCTCACAACTTCTAAAATGTCTATAGACGAGACTATGTCGTTCTCTATGGATAATAGAGAACCTTGCAACCTTGGCAAATGTACAAATGATGTAGCTTCATTGTGCTCCGTTTTTTGTGTAATTTATTGTAGTTTTTAGTGTGTTATGGCGACTTTTCTAAGGCATGGAGAACTGTAAGTACCATATAAAGCTAGGATATAGAAATGCAACCAATTTAACTCGTTCCAGTGGCCTACCTGGAATGTAAACAAACAGTATTACCAACCACTTCAAGGTGTTATATATAGCAATTTTTACCAGTTCTATATATCGAAATGAGCTCCTACGTGGAATGTTTTAAAGTCGTATCAAGACAGGAAATAAAAGTTCTGTGTTGTACACAATTATAAAATCACATATAGAATGTATGGAATCCACAGGCCAAACATGGTGTTGTAAATCTTGTTCCAAAGCTAGACGAAGTAGACAACCACTAGAATCCAAAATGCCAACAGAGTTGCCAACTCTTACTGACCTTTACAAAATAATCCGGGATGTAAAAGAAGTTACGGATTTAAAATAAAGTAAATATTGAAACTGAACGTTACAAATCTCTGGACTTAGCTAATTTTGAGTTTTTAATATGATTATTGTTCATTAATTGTATCACATATGGAATTTCAGAACTTAGATAATAATTGTGAAACTCAATTTGTTGTACACGTCTGAAATGTTCTTGTGGACATATTTCGAAATTAATTTCACCAAATTTATGAAATTTCGTGTATTATCTGTTGTTACTCCCGTGTGCAATATTTATCTATATCCTTAAACCGCAAAGTTATGAAAAGCCAAGAAATGAGTTACGTCTATCAATATTTCCACTGATTTATTTGATCAACCTACCCCTTGAGAGGTAGCTATTTTATTTGAGCTTTTAAACTATTTCTATGGAATAAGGAACGTTGCGTCAATGAGAGTCTGGGATTGCAGTGTGGAAATTTTCCTTGCTTCGCGTCTTTGAGGCAGACGCCCTGAAGAAAGGTTCGTGATGTCAGATGCTTTATATTAACTTTCCATTAACGATCTTGCATAGTAATCATATCTCCAATACATCTTCGAGATTCTGGGTAACTATGTGTACGATTTCAAGCACATCTACATTTGGTAGGTGCCTCAGGGCTGGTATTCTCGAGGGTTTATTCAGATAAAAGGCATCCAATATTATATTTATTATGAACATAATAATTAGCCTCGTCACTGTGAAGGACTTTTCATTTCAGTAGAAGCATCACACTGTAATTGTTGGAAACAACCAGTCACAAAAGTCAACCTTTCGGGAATATCCGTGATCAAAATCATATGTAATAGCATGTCAGTAATAGACATCAGTATGATCTCGATGCTTTACTGACGCGTTAGAGCTATTTTAATGATTTTTTCTGATACCTCAAAAAGGAGCAAATTGGTATAATAATTCATTCATAACTTTTACTGGTTAGAGAAACGTCGACATAACATTCAGTACTGCATTTCTCTTGAAATAAGTTTAATCAGGAGAAAGTCAACTTAAAGAAAACCATGGTGTGGGCGAAACTCAATTCTCTAGGAAAACGTAGGTAGGTGGCGTTGAAACTAATCTCTCCTCTTCCACACAGCTGGGCAAGTTAATTCCATGTAACATGTCACGATCCGGGCTGGCCGTTAAGTTCCGGGTCAGGGCTGCGAGTGGGTTATTTGTCAAGTTGTATTTGTTTACCATTGATGGGCCTGACACTAGCTCTGTCAAAGGGACACCTGGGAAAGGCTGACTGTGGGAGAGTGTCCTACATTGTTCCTATGTATTCCCTTGGTGGATTAATTTAGCGGTGGTGAAATGTTTTTATCAGAGCTCGAAAACTAACTCTCAACTTTTGCTTGCGTTTCATGTAAAGTTGATTTTTCAGTGACTAAAGACCTCCCCAATGGCGTAGTGGTAACCTCGTCGCCTTATAATCAAGGGGTTAGAAGTTCGATAACCGTTCGAGGCAAATGACACAGTAGTTCGGACCCCACTTTAAACTGTAGGTCTAGTCCCGATTAGTCTATATGTGCATAAACTGAACTTAAAACAACAAATGAAACAAAACAATTTCAAGTGCATAAGTATCTTTCAAGAATACTATATATGTGTAACTTATTAAAAATCTCAAACTTAATTATATTTGCACGGCCTCTAAAGCCCAATATCCGTCCTCCGTGGTAGAGTGGTTAGCACATTGAGCAACGACGTCAGAGATCCCAGCTATAAATCCCGGCGTAGGCATGTGTGTTCTTTGTGAGTGTCCTTTCGTTATATCATCACTTACCCTCATCGTCGCCTTTTATCAAAAGTGGCAGGAAAGCGGTGCTAAATAACATAAACCAAATCGAATCTTGAGTCAAATATGTCAGCGTTTAGCGCCACGAAGCCAAAGGATCCAAGATCAAACCTGGGTGAAACATGAATGGTCAATTATGGTCATGCATCGTGAACTGCATCGGTTCATCAATGCATCTCATCGTCACGATTGAACAAGGAGGTATAAAATACGTAAGATAACGACTAATAGATATATAGAAGTCCATTATGAGCTAAGGTCGTTATATAATGAACCAAGGCACTAAATTTTTCAGCCATACCGATAGAAATTTGTGGATGTACAGCTTCAGACCCAGGTGTCAACAATATTCCTATCCCTTAAATTTTCTGAGTGGTTATTTTAAAAGTTAAACATTGCACCAACTAATCATTCGGTTTGATTTTAATGTATTAAAATGGTCGACAAAATATCGATCTTCACTTCACACTTTGAATATACAAGGGAAATCTTATTATAACTATTATTATTGGTGAAATAAACAATTCCCCACATCCGCGACGAAGTGATTATCGCGACGCGCTACGACGCCGTGGGTCACAGGTTCGAATCCCGACATGGGCATGGGAGTTCTTTGTGAGTGTCCCTTCATCAACTTCATCATTTCGCCAGTCATCCTCGTCTTCGTGATTAGCCAAAAGTAGCAGAAATGCAAAGAAAAATGTACCAAATCAATCAATCAAATAAACAAATTTATGGGAACAGTATGTAAGGTTCCGTGATCACTACTCTCCCTTCATTTCCTTGTTTCTCCAATTCCAGGGGGAGTCCTTCCCTCAGGGCTGCCAATATTCCTATCAGCACATATCAACAGGTGAATGACTATGAAGAGCGACGCATAGCGTTACGCAAAATTTGGAAGGAAAACATAACAACTGATGAGGGAAAACGCTCAAAATCAAAATAAAACAAATATTATCCTTTTGAAATCATCATTGCTTAGCTGCATGGCTGGGGAGAGACCTGCGCTCGATCGCCAGCTCTAAACTTCGAAGGAGACGAAGAAAGTGAGCGGAAACATCCATCGCGACACTTTAGGCTGCTCTCATACTGAACTAGGTTTCGTGGCGGTTCCTCTCTCGAACCTTTAGGCCTCGGACCTCTGTCGTCAGCGTCCTCGAGCATAAATCGCCTTCGAAAAACTATACAATCGCAGCAATTACATTAAAAAAAAATCACGAAGACAAAGCGTCCATCCTCATCTTTACCTTCCTTTTTCTTTCAATCACCTTTCAATATCCTATGTCATCTGTTTCTTCACCTCGGCTAAAACTCAGTGGGCTAATGGGATACTCTGACCCCTCTCAGGTACGGGTATAGTAGTAGAAATACGTGGGATATGAAGCTTCGACTGTTATGTACTAAATCATTTGACAGGCTATGGAAAAGGGAGATTTTATAAATGAATAACATCTGTTTCCGAAGAAAGGTCTGCGTCTTCAGTAGGCTTCTTTATGGGCAATTATTTTCCTGAAGATGGTTTATTTTCAAGATACTTTTATAAATTTACATCTTAGTTACAGATCATGATGGGTTAAAACAAGGAGATGCATTATCTCCATTGCTCTTTAATTTTGCCTTAGAATATGCTGTTAGGAAGGTAAAAGAAAAGAAACTAAAGAAGGACTAAAATTAAATGGTGTGACTCAGTTGTTAGCATATGCAGATGATGTAGACTTACTGGGGGATGATGTGAATACAATTAAGAATAATGCTAAAATATTTTTCAAAACTGCTAAAGAGATAGGTTTGGAAGTTAACAAAGAGAAAACTAAATATATGTTTACAAGCCGAAACCAAGTGTTAGGTAATAATCAAAATCTAATTATTGATAACAACTCGTTTGAACCAGTTTCCAAATTCAAATACTTAGGAGTAATATTAACAAATGAAAATGATATTAAAGAGGAAATAAAAAGTAGGCTTAATTCAGGAAATGCATGTTACTTTTCTCTTCATAAACTTTTATCTTCTCGTTTAATATCTAAGAAACTAAAAGTTAAAATATACAAAACAGTAATTTTGCCTGTAGTATTATATGGATGCGAAACTTGGTCCCTTACATTGAAAGAGGAACATAAATTGAGAGTATTTGAAAATAAGATCCTTAGGAAAATCTTTGGACCTAAAAGTGATGAGGAGACAGGTGAGTGGAGAAGGTTACATAATTTAGAACTACATAATTTGTACTCATGTCCAGATATTATTAGAATAGTTAAATCAAGAAGACTTAGGTTGGCAGGCCATGTGGCACGAATGGGAGAGGAAAGAGGAGTTTACAGGATTCTTGTTGGGAAACCTGATGGTAAGAGGCCTGTAGGAAGGCCAAGACGAAGATGGAGGGACAACGTTGAGATGGACCTAAGGGAAATCGGTAGGGATGGAAAAGAGTATATAGATCTTGCTCAAGATAGGGAAACATGGAAGGCCTGTGTTGCTGCAGCCATGAACCTTCGGGTTTAAGAAGGCTAGAGAGTTAGTTAATTAGTTAGAGTTACAGATCTCCATAAATAAAGGACAGAACAGATTTCTTTCTTATAATTAAATCTACGCGACTTTTGCAGTTTATTTACATAATATGGATCAAGCTGTCATATCAGTTATATAAAGACGACCAGGCGCTTGCTTGGAACTTTATGAACGCTCCTTGACATAATGAAGCATAACTTTGACGTGACTGGCGAAGGTTTTAAGTATTGATTCCGATTTTAATATAAATTGGACATTATGGTCTGGCTTCAAGATATATGCAGAAATACAAACTGCTATAATTCGTAAAATATTAGAGACATCGACTTGATATCGGGTATGGCAACATGTTAGCATGTTCACAGGGCGAAACCTAACCAGGCCAGATATCAATAACGAATAACCTGATCAATAAATAATTATCATGGAGACGAAATAATCTGAACTTATTCTTCCGTATGATGGCATGTTAGCATGCCCACAGGGCGAACCTACTCATACGGCAGAATAACATTCAGTCCTGTTGCTTTATGCAAATATTGAAAATATATTACGTATATGTTTCGAAGAGATGAAACTGAACTATCACAAAGGTTGAAAGAAATCGTAAATTAACTTATTCTCACTCATGGTGACATGTTAGCATGTCCACAGGGCGAACCTACCCATGCGTCAGAATAACAGTAAGTTCTGAGTCGAAATTTAACATTAATTTGCGAAGATTTTACTTAAAATTTCAGAAAACTTCAAAATAAAGTTGAAATTAACTTATTCTTTCGTATGGTGACATGTTAGCATGTCCACAGGACGAACCTACCCATACAACAGAATAACTATGTCTCTAAGCTAATTTGGGAACGAAGACTGAGTTCTTGAACCCTCCCATAAAGGGAGATGAGTATTTAAGATGTTAATCCATCGGAGTCGGTGATGAAAATGCCCCGGAATTAGGTTCCGAAGCTGTATTTATATCCTCGCATGTCAAGCAGAGCGCCTCCCATGACACAAAAGATAAACATAGCTACAGCTGTGATATGCAGAACTAATTTGTGTATAATGGCAATATTCCAAAGATTAAACAGTATGTTCCATAAGGTTCATTTTTCTATGTCTAAAACAACAGTTATGATCCTTAAAGTTTCTATAATATTCTCTAACATAAAGTTGTCACATTCTTAAAAACTTCTTCCCAATGTCAATAAGGCTTATATTACTAACTCGCGTACTTTCGACGTGGCCTTTGGCCACGTCTTGTACGCTCGCATTCGTGACCTTCGGCCACGTTGTGGTCCCAATCATGTTATAGATGGGGTTCTTCATAGATCTTAATGACTTTGAAAATGTCTGCATGTTGTATTGGATGATGGGGAACATATGTATAAGTTTGAAAAGTTTAGAAAGTAACTCTATGTGTGTATGGGCTCTAATAAGGTACAAATATTCAAACTATTATTGTCTATTTTCTTAATAATGAACTGAGTAAGTAATAACCGTTTCAAGATAATTAGTTGGATGTTTTGCATTTACGAATTAAATTGCGACACTAAATTGAAAATGTTATATTTACGTGTTTTGTTATTTTCACATTTTTGAACGTAATTGGATAATAACTGTTTTCCGTCATTCCCCTCAAATTCCTACCTTGCCTCTGTAATAAATTCTGACGCTCATATTTTGAAATTCGAAAAGACTAGCATAATTCCCTTACAGTAATTTTCGGGGTGAAAATAAACTTTCTTTAAGTTCCCTAGCAACGTCCGTTTCCATGGACAACAACAGGCACGGCAAGCTCTAAGGAATTGCTTGTCATTATACCCCCTAAACATTTAGTTAAAACAAGCACGATGTAGATAATAATTTCGCATTGAGTATAACAATATATACGTAATTGAATCTGGGCTGAAACTCCTTATTATGTAGATGTCACCCTTGTTTGAGCCACCTTTTCAAAGCCAGGAGTTGATTCATCTCTGTGCTGTTGATCTGTGAGAAACATAATGTAGCTAGACAATTAAGAATTGAAGGAAACAATGTGTGCAAAAGAAATGCCCGTGGCAACGGTTGCTAAGGACGTGAAAAAAGGGCATTTTCACCCTTAAGAAAGGGCAAACTGAGCGATTTCTTAATTTTCTCGGCCTTTTGGGACGATTTCATGGGGGGTCGTAATCGGGCATTTTTCGCCTCCGGGGCTTCCTTCATGGAGAACATTTATGTCAGTGAGTCAGTGAGTCAGTGGTGGGATTGGGGCTATATATATATTGGATAACTCCAACTGAAATTTAGCTCTTATGGCTTGCATAATAGTTTGATTCTAAAACTGAGAACACATATTTTTGACTAATTGTCAACAATGAAAGATTTTGTTTTCAAGAAGCTTGCAAATAACAAATTCTAAACTTCTCGAATGACAGAATTAGGTCATTAGTTCAACTATTAAATATCGCATCTTTCATAAGGTTGTTATAGTGAATATAAAAGAAAAATAATTAAGAATAATATTAAATATGACCGAATCTTTGATATGGTTCGGGAGGATCATATCAAGTATTAGAAACAAGAGTCGGCAATAGATTTTAAGAGTTAGGAATTCTTATTTCAATTATAAAAAATAAAATTTGTTGGGGAAAGATACAAGCACTTAAGGCGAGCCCAAGTTAAGAGTTCAGTATGTTCTCTATTTGCGTCTATAAAAATATGTGAATTTTAAATCAAGAGAAATTCAAGTGTGTTTGCAGTTTGCATATTACATTTCCTTTCGAATGACCTTCATTCTATCAGTCCATACACTTTGTTGCCTTTCTTAGAGCCTAACTAACACCACTAAATGCTTACGAGATTAATGTGCTTTCACCAAAATTGATTCTGATATCTACAACATCCTTATGTACGTACATTATTCTATAAATGATTTATTTAAATCTTTATTTAAATCATTATTTAAATCAACCAGATTTAAATCAATCCATCTTGGTTATCATATTCTGCCCTTGTTACAATTCATATGATACAAAGATGTGTTCGTCTGCTGTGTTTTCCGTGACAAGGGATGTTAAATATTACAGCCTGCTAGCTTTTACCACTCTTGCAATCTTGTGCTGAAAAGAAGGAAGAAGGTTTAAAAGTGCGACATAAATTAATACTGAGAAAATTATGTTCATATAAAGCCGTGTTGAGTTGTTTTCTCTCTCTAAGTCCATTTTATGCACAGGTAGGCTAATCGGGACTAGACTTGCAGTTTAAATTTGGATCCGGACCACTATGTACCTCCACCGGGTATCGAAGGAGACGACGTTCATATGAAGTTAACAGCTAAAAGAAATGCCCCCCCTCCAAAAACTGCAGTACAGCAGTACTCCATTTGCAATATGAGAAATATTTAATTCATTATTTTATTCCGTGACAATACTTTTGGTCGACTCGACGGAACGCACTTGCGCGATTCTCGTAGCGAAATGCAGCGAAACGGCAACGCTGTGGAAGTCACTTGCAGGCCGCGGAGTCTGAGATTGGCCGCAACCGGCCATCCGTCATGCAGGCGTTTAACATATTAGGAGTGCGAGAGAATAATTAATAACTGGAACCATATTTGAGGTACACACGCCAAACTTCTGGAATGTGATCAAATGCGTTATATCAACAGTTTCTTTGCAATTTCATTGAATTTGTAATTATGAATTTCAAGTTTGCACGTTTCCTTAAATTGTCGATTTTTGAAGTATCTAATAAAAATTAGCATTTCATTTTTTCTACAGAGGTGCAAAAATAATCAACTTTAAAGTACACAAAATCTGAAAATTATATGAACAGTCAATTATGAACTGTATGCTGTTAAGTTCCCCGTTCGTGAAAATTGGGAAAAAAAACTACAGTTTTCAGTCATTTTTGTATTATAGTAGTAAGAAAACAAAGTTAAGATTAATTTTAAGATAACGCTTATTAAAAAGTAGATACTTGAAACTTTCCAAGGAGGTATATTTGACTTTGTTCCTCCCACGGAGTACAATTTTACAAGCGCGTAAACCAAGGGCTCAATATTTTTGTCACGGATAGTATATACAAAGAAGATTCAAATGAAAATGTTAATTTGTTTTAGTTTCTTATCTTCTAGATTTATGTATGTATGGTTGCGCAAGTTCCCTGCATTTTAGCACAGACCTTTTGCTGGTCTACACATATTTTCAACTTTGAGTTAGTGTCTGTGTACCTTTCCACCCATCTGCCTGCGACTGAGACCATTGTGGAACTTTCTCCTTCGTTAGTAAACTTGCTGCTGTGGTAAGCATACACAGATATGTTGAATTTAATTTCCAAGTAAACTTACAGAAATTTCTTGGAGATTGTGCAAGTGTGTATAGGGATGCATCATTAAAATAACAAAGCGTCTTGAAGCTTACTTGATTAGTGTTGCAGGCTTGAGGTCGCTTTGTAAATAACGGTTGATACCTCATGTAAATGTGAGCTGTATACAGTCTGCCATAAAATTTTTACTTGTATTTTAAGGTTTTCAATTGACCCTTGTAATAGTGTAGGAAAAATCTCACGTATATCGAAGAATATAAAAATCCTAACCTTACTAATGACATTTGCCAAGTTGTCTATCTCTAAAGTTTTCCAGTGTTTCAGGCACTAACTGTCAGTCGCCCTTTCTACGACGCACCTTTCTTGCCGAACCTGCATGACGCTACCTTTTTTTCAACGCCCTTATTCGACACAAAGATAAACTCCCTGACAAGAAGTTGAAGACGTTGATACAGTGAAGTATAAGCTTCTTCTTGGTGTCTTTATTTGCTCACTTATCCACCCTTCCTCGTTCTTTTTCTTGCTCTCTGTGTCTTGTGTCTACCGTCGCTCCTAAGGTGAAGCAGGTCGATAAAATCTCATGGGTTCGAAAGAGGGGGTGGAAAAGCCATGCCCCCAGCAGTTCCCCCGAAGTGAGAACTGAGCCAGGAATTCAAACTCCGGCTCCGTAACGGACAGATGGAGAGGAAATTGCCATTCAAAACTTTCGGTCGCTTCCGGAATTCCTTGTTTCACTGTGGATGAATTGCAGCATGTTGGAGGAAGGACGTTTGGATTATTTGGAAGTTTCGGACCTTGCAAGCTGTCCGAAGGAAGATTCCAGCTGTGCACAAACATCGCCAAAATTACAAGCGCCACTAGAACAACGGAATTGTTGCTTGTGTTGAGTATCGGAAGAGAAATCCATCCGACAGAGTACGATCTTGAGTTACGCAAAACACAACAAAATGTTATAACTTCATTCATCAACAATATTTTGGATTTGGCTGCCAAGAAAGAGACCTCGAACAGAAATTATACCAAACACAAGTTCCGTAATTATTAATGTGCTTAAAAACCTTATATCTTTCGTTTCTTTATTATACATTAGCTGATTGCCGGCGTTACCCGGGTAATTATTTATTTTAATGTTCTATTAGACTAGAATATAATGAATTCTAACTATAGTGTAAAACGAACTTGAAGTCGAATGGCATTGGCCATTTATCTTAGCGACCTCGAAAAATATGGATTCCACACTAATATCGGTCATTTTCCATGTCACCCCCCTCCTCTACACGTACCAAGGATGTATTATGGTTAAACGGCATTGGGAGTGTCACTATTCATCTTAGCGACGCCGGAAACTATGGATTCCACATTATAACTTGACAAGTTAGAAACAAGACGCTGAAAATAGCTGTGGCGCACCTCACACCACATTGCTCCACTCCCTTCTCTACGGCGACGTTGGTTCGCAGTGTTGAAACCTAGAGGGAGCGGAATGGTCTGAGTATTCTTAACGAAATTTGAATGTTTATGTATTATTATTTATGTATTATGTATTTATTTTTATGTTTGTGTAACTCCTTCTGATTTAGCAAATATGTTGCAACATTGTAAACAATTTCTCTGGTCTGTCCTCTAAGGGCTTTCCAGAGCAGATTGTGGATTTCGTTGGACCCGGCATGATTTGATTTTAAGAGACAACAGTCACATAATTCGCCTCACGCACTCACCATTGTTCTCACACGCAAACACGCACACGAAACACACCACTTCAACAACAGAGAAACGCCTCCGAAAACAAGAACTTCCTCTCCACGAATGATGGGTTCAGACGGGAGTGAAAATAGTACCTGCAGTTGTGACGTCAGATAAGGAAAGATAGGGTTAAACAACGGTGAAATATTGTTCGCATACTAATATCGATAAGGTATAAAAGAGGAGCTTGCATTTCAAAAATATGCAGCCAAGAGTAATGAGCAAGAATATTTCAATACTTTAAAAAATAATACAAGCAAGCGTGTTATCAGATTGCCTTCTCGTAGTGATTCTTGAACGATAAACAAAAGAGCCCCCACCCATTCGCCTTTTTTCTTTTTTAAAAAAATCAGGCCACTGATCGATGTCGCATTCAGAAAATGAAATCATTTGCCCTGTAGTTTCTCTTCGTTATAAACCTTAACACGCGTGCGTGATACTTCATTTTACGATCCACGCACCGCACGCATTTTCAAAGGACGAATTAAATAAAATGAACCACTGATATAATATGAGCCGGAACAGTCACGCCAAACTGAAAATCGTTTGTCATATTTGTTTTAGCTTCATTTTGCTGAGTTGGCACCACTGGTACTCTCAAAGCCAGACCACTGCCTCGAAGAGTGGTGGGGAGTATGACGTAATAAGAAGTGCTCCGCAGCGATCTGCGCATACTGGGACTCAACTTGTCAGGTTATAATATCTGTTGTTTTCGATTATTTTTACATGTCACCCCTTTCCACCCCAACGCCTAGGGTTGCAAGGGGTGTCTTGGAGTTGAACGGCATTGGAAGAGTCACTATTCATCTTAGCGACCCCGAAAACTATGTATTCCACACTAATATCGGTCGCTGTATATGTCACTCCCTTCCCATCCCCACCCCTAAAGGTGCCAAGGGTGTCTTAGAGTTGAACGGCATTGGGAATGTCACTATTAATCTCAGCGACCCCGAAAACTATGGATTCGACACTAATATCGGTCGTTTTCAATTATTTTTACATGTCAACCGTTCCCACCCCACCCCTAGCGGTGCCAGAGGTGTCTTATCCGCACGGTATTTCTTTCCAGATTTTAAGTCATATGAGTACCAAGTTTGGTCATTGCGAATGTTACCAATTAGCTTAGAGACTCCGAAAACTATGGATTCGATACTAATCTAGGTCATTTTTGACATTTTATTTTTCACCCCCTCTCACCCCAAATCCAGGTAGGTTATGAGCTTGGAGTTGAACGGTATTGGGAGTGTTACTATTCATCTTGGCGACCCCAAAAACTATATTATTCCATACTAATATCGGTCGTTTTTTATTATTTTTACATGTCACCCCCTTTCCATCCCCACCCCTATGGGTGTCAGGGGTGTCTTACCCCCACATTATTTCTTCCGAGATTGCAAATGATAAGTGTACCACGTTTGGTTGAAATCGCTCCAGGCGTTCGAGAGTTATGCCGAAACAAACATACATACCACATACATCCATTTTTATATATTAGAAGAAATATTATTCAAATTAAAGGGAGATATCACACGATTTTACTCTCGATGGGAAACGGCACTCCTCTGTTGTTTTTTTCCAAAATTTTCTTCAAACGTTTACAAGAGAATTCGTGTTTAGTTGACTGAAATTCTTGCAGGTTAGAAACGTGCTTTCATGGAGTGGCGCAAGGAGGGGAGAGGACTGCTACAGATGTCTCGTACTGCTTTTTAGGTTTTAGTTTCTTTAACAATGATTTATCTATTTCACATTAAACGTTAGAATGGAAACTGAAAATTTGTACAAGCAACCCTTTGACAAACCAACACCTAGAATACAATTAGATAATTTGTTTTTTTCCAAAATTCCATATCTCTTCTGATTGATTGATTGATTGTTTGATTCAGTTTATTTTACTTCTCTTTTTGTGCCACTTTTGACTAATTTGAGTATGAGTGACGATATGATGAAATTGATGAATGGACACTCACAAACATCCATGCCCATGTCAGGATTCTAACTCGGGACCCCTGGCGTCGTAGCGCGATGTGCTATACTCTCCGTTACGGGGGCCGTCCACATCTCTTCTGAAAACACACAACATATGCATGAAATCATGTGTCTCGTCAGATTAATATTAGGATTAATACTAATTACACGTTTCTGTCTGTTTTATATATATATATATATATAATTTTATTCGTCGTATGTTGGTTCATAAATTTCATTAAGCATTTTCCCTCTTATTTTTTTTTCTTATTTCTTCCTTGGAATCCAATGTTCTAATATGATGTCTCGTCGAGTTGTGAATTGAAAAAGATAAACGTCAGTGTTGATAAATTAAAGAGAAGAGACCTGAAAAATATAATTTCATACCAATACAGAGTGAAGATAGATGCTAGAAAACACATAAATTGGTTCTAGCAATGCACAATCTGAAGGCAATAATTTGACGTATTGCAAGCAGACATAAATATAAATAAAAAGGGGTTTTTTTTTGTGAATATTTAAACCCAATCACTGAAGTAAGAAATGAAGTGTATTATCAATATAGAATCGATGAAGAACAAGCACAGAAAAAAGTGAAAAAATGTATTGGTTTCATCGACCAGAGTAGTGAATATAATTTGTTCGATAAAGGAAATTAATTACTTTAGATACAAAATAATTTTGAATAAGAATTTAAGTGTATATGAAGGATATCAACAAAATAATTGCTGTTTTCAAATATTGTTGCAGAGTTGTGTTTACCATTAAGCGCATGCGTGCCTAACAGCAATTAGGCAAGCAAGAAGCAGTGTTGCTAATGGAGCAGATAGAAAAATCGCTGCAGTGCGCCGATGCACAGCTGTTACGTACAACAAGAAATTTAGAGAATTCAGGTCTATCTAACGTTGAGTCTTAAACGTCATGCATTATACCAGGACTAGGATTAATATGTACTAACAAGTGGCTTTGTATGTAGCTACATACATATGGACTAAAAATTCGCAAAATATGAACTAACACATACGTAAAATTACCAAAAATGCTGCAAAGAAGACTTCTTCATACGGTTACTTATTTGAGTGATTTCAAACAAAATAAAAAAATATTATTTTACATTGCATTAATGCACTGGTGGCGTTCTAACTGTCCACTCCCAAATCCCGTATACACTGGTACGGAACTGAAACGACAGATAATAACATGCCAACGTGTTCAACTGCGACAATTGCACCACAACACTCCTCCTCAAGCAGTATTATTATTTCCTCTTTGTGATCGGCGACAGTCGGTTGCCTTTGTTGTACATTTCCACAACAATAACAAGTACATATACTGCCACTAGACGATTAGCTGTGCGGTTTTTTCTTTTGCTATATGAACCAGGGCCGGCTCTTGTCATTTTGTCTCCCTGGGCGGTGGCGGCAGATGCCGTACCATTTCGAACCCCCCCCCCACGCCATTACGCAGAAACGGGAAATTGAAAATCAATATATTCCTATTTAAAACATCAAAATATAAAATAAATAATGAGAGTTCTTATGCTATTTCAATACTATTAAGCGCAAAAGAATATCTCGCTCGACCACAATAGGCTTATTTTTTTCTTCTCTTCAAATTTTGCCGCCCTGGTCGGTGGCACTGTTCGCCCTCCCCTTCCGCCGGCCCTGCTATGAACTTGGTCACCCATCAAAGCATGGCAATTTTGACACAGAAAACAATATGCATCGCATTAAGCAGCAAAAATGACAGCCTGCTCTATGCAATTTCTACAAGAACACGTGCCGGAGCCAAGAGTTGAAATTCTGTTGGAGCAACATAATTTATTTATTTTGAACAATTTGTGAATTAACCCGGGAGAGGTCGCGCGGGTCACCATGCCCCGCACCTAAGTTTTCTTTCTTTACAATTCCGTTAGGGTCCGCAATAAGCGATTGGTGCTTGTAGTAGCTTCCTACCTTCTGTTGTCCTTTACCCCCCTGCAGACGATCTTTAGTTTGCGTTCAGGTGTCGGCAGGAAATGGTGTGTGCGGATCACAGTCACCCGCAGCGACCGTTAACGTTTGCGCAAATAGTCAACGCTCAGTTTGTTGCAATAGCGTGGCATTGTTGCATCGTGCATTGTTTGAATTTCGGTGTGATGGATCCAAAAGCTATAGATCGAATTCGTCGTATGTTGAAAGAAGTGGTATCAGAAGACGACAAAGACCAAGAGTTAGGAAGTGACGAGAGCGATATTAGAAGTGACATTGACAGGGAAGAAGAAAACAGAGATAAGGTATCGTCTGGAAATTCCAAATCTCAGCAGAAAACTGAGAACTGACATCCTCGAACCCTTGAGAGACCATGTTCAACCATCTCCTAGTGATGACCAGGAACAAGGAACTTCACGTAAAAGAAAAAGATGTGGAAAATGTCCGAGAACTGGCAATAAGACTTCCCAAAGCTGCCTGCTTTGTCAGGTGCCAATCTGCGTGAAACATGGAAAAATCACCTGTGATGACTGAAACAAATTATAAGGTATTTCAAATGAAAATGTACTGTACATCTTTACTTATTGTATTACTATTCAAAAAATTGTAATTCTTTGTTTTTTTCTAAAGCTCTCTAGTGATTACTTGAGACAATCACATAAATGTTGCATTTATTCAATATGTAATTCCAAATAACATTAGAAATAATGAAATCAGGAAACATAAATTTATATATGTATATATTTATATTTATTAATTTGTCAAATAGGTTAAAAAATAATATCCGAAGAACAAAAGAAAGAAAATTATTTACATGTTAAAAATAGAAAAGTTTATAATTGCGGGTCACAGTGACCCACCACGACCGCATTCAGTTGTGAAATGGGCGCCACCTCTCCCGGGTTAAACCTGTTGAAATATGTAAAATTAAGTATATTTTCCTTAAATATGTAAAAGTAAGTATTTATCAAAGTTAGAAATATGGAAAAGTATTGAGAATAAAATGTATCTTAAATCACTACAAACATTACTATTCGGAAAGATGTCACAAACTTTCAGCGATATTTCGTCAAATTGAAGTATGTATTTACCTATAAATCATAGTCTGATTATAACCAGTAGCTCACATTGAACATAGCTATGGGTTCCATAAATTGTCTACAGTTCAGAAGCACTCGCACACAACGTCAAACCGGTCAATTACTTAGTATAAAATAAAAATATGGTGCTTTCAATCGAACAAAACTAACCGTCACTTTACCTGCCTTTCCCCTTCCGTGACAGAAATAGTGTTTCATTATTACAGTTTGCAACACTAGTTACTAGCTAGCCAATGAACATGCACTGCATAAAAGAAGCAACCACTACGCCGTGCTATATTGCCACATTACCGTCCCTGCCGAACGGTGTGAACCGCGAGCTGGAGCGCTATTCAATTGCTTTCAATGATGTTTGCGCGAGTGTGTCCAGGAATGGAATGACAATATGGCAACAATAGCGAAGGTTGGTGAGCAGGGTAGAACACGTGATGCTAAGAGAGAGGGAGACGAAACGAAAATTTGTATCTACGCAACGGCAAAGATAACTAAAACATATTTTGATTTCTATTGTTCCCACATATTTATTTTAATTTTAGTATTGTGAATCATATTCCACTGTGTTACCTCACATAGCCCCCCCCCCCCACACACACACATACGATTTCAGTTGTAAGTTTTAGACTAAGCTTGTCAAATGTCCACTTATATCTTTGTATTCTTGAGCCATTTAAAAACAAAATATCATTTTGGCCCTTCTTCTGGACTATTTCATAGGAATGTTTTCCCACAAGAAGCCCTTTGCAGATCGAGATCCGGGGCTATAGCCTTCCTAAGCCACCGTCCCCTCCAAATACTGCCCTGGCCTCATGAAAAAAAAAATGTATTTATACGAAATATTAATTTGACTTGGCAGGTTTTTTTTTTCGAACAGGAATAAGTTTTAAATTTTAATAGCTTATAAATTTACACTAGCAATTTTGAGTAAAGGTTTTGTGTAACCCTAACAGTACATTTAGAGACTGCAAGGTCAACTCTCAATATTTCAGATATATTAATAATTTTCATTACAACGTCTTGTAATAATTAATTGTTACTTCGATAACCTCCTCGCATCTTAAAACATAGATGCTATATGATTGTCATTTTCTGTTTATTTCCTTGCAATGCTGACCTTCGTGGCGAAGTAGTTAACACAACGCTTTACGATGCCAAGGGCCCAGAGGTTCGAATCCCCGCCAGGCACATGGGTCTACTTTCCTTTCATTAATTTCATCATATCATCACGCATCCTAATCTTTGCGATTAGCCATATGTGACAGATAAGCGAAGTAAAATAAACTAAGTCTATTAATTAATTATTTTTTAAAACTCTTTAATTCTTCTTTAGTATGCCACGTTTTTGTTTAAATTATATTACAATTCGTAAAATGACGAAATTCTAAAGGAGAACACGCAACTTTCCTTGTAGCGCATCGGCCAGAAAGTTTCAGGAATATGGATTTTCAAAATACATTTTTTCACATGTACTTTGCCCCCTTTTAAAAGTAGCGCGTTTTCAATTATGTTACTAATCATTAAAAGGATGCCTCAATACCATCTTGGAGGATGACAATTAATATTTTCCCCCCTCCTAAAAGTAATAATATACTTTCGCTCTCTGAATCTCCCATATAAATCCTAAGGGCCGTCTACTTCAGCCGACCTCACTGCTTCTCCGGTGACGTCACGCGTTCGTGCAAGATTGTCAATCTTCGGATGGATTTACCTAATCTCTATGTACCTTGCATTCGTACATGTAACATGTCCCAGACAGCAAGGTTATAAGCTCTTTTAAGCTGAAAATGGCTAATTCTAATCCTTAACCCTATTACTTCATGACAGTTACGTATCATTCATGGTATCTTATTGGCATACGACTTGAAGTTCGAAGTTCTATTATAAAGATTATAAATATATCAACTTTTACATTAAATATGGTGACCAATGTGTCCATCAAAATCTAAAAATTAGCATTTCATCTATATGAACAGGTTTGGAATCAACCCCTGTGTTTTGTAGGTTCCAGAATGCAAAGATGGCACCAAAATTAGTGCTAGGATAAAACCATGAAATAATAATAGGTTTTCTTTTGACAATCTTGACAGGATGATTCAAAAGTCTGACATCATGGAGCAACTCCATTACTAGAGCAGATAGCAAAAAATTGAGAGTTATTTGAACCATGCAGTTTCCAATCAAGAAGACATCCGGAATGTTTGACCACTCTCAGATGATACACAACCCCAAGTATCTGCTTGGATGAGGGTGGGGTGGTGGGTGAAGTCCTTTTACACACACACACACAATGATTTCTCTGCAGTACGTGCAGAGTAACTCGCATCACATGCTGACGTAGGATATATCCAGCGAGCCTTATGTTCGCAATGGCTCGATTTATGATGAGCAGAACAATTCCTCAATCGAGTAGTTGTATTGATGATATTATAAACCCCACTTATAAGTGTAGAAAAGAAGAGCTCAAATGATTAAACAGCCTGATTTGCCTACACTTAAAACTATGTCAAGAGGGGCATATGCCCCAATTCTTCAAGTGTGATATGCTCTTAATTTTAAGAATTCTGAATTCTAGTGTAGAAAAGAAGAAGCCTCAACAGACAGATTTGCCTACACTTAAAACTATGCCAAGTTCCCATATGATCTTATTGTTTACAGTGTGTTTTTCTGTCAAAATCCCAGGAATCTTGAATTCTAGTGTAGAAATGATGAGCCCCCCCTCAGATTGATTCTGCCATGTGTACAAAAACTGAATCTCTCAGTTTGTTGTCTATAAGCTTGTCAAAAATATGCCCCTTTGATATTGTTTTGGCTATACTTGAAATTAAGCGAAAAATATTTATATTCTCATGCAAGCAAAACTTCCCGATCAATACATTAGGGCGTGCAAATTGCTTGCATGTTCTTTCTAATCTTTGATCAATTCCATGATCAATCTTTGAGCTTTCCTGCAAAATGCAGAAGTGCTGTATTTGAGCTTTCCTGCAAAATGCAGAAGTGCTGTGTTTGAGCTTTCCTGCAAAATGCAGAAGTGCTGTAGACATAGTTCCATGCCTTATATGTTTTATAATCAAAAGCCCCCCCCCCCAGGTTTCAAACCTGGTAGAGTATATGGGCCTTCCTGAAGGCAAAATGTTGGTATTATTGTATTGTAACCAAGAAGCTTCTGTGTTTGAGTCGGCCCTCTAGAATTGCTCTGTGACTCTCTCATTTCTTACATCATAAACTTATGATTTTTCACCTATGAGAATAACACTACATATGGTGTCATCGGGGAGTGTATCGTGGAATTCACAGATAATTTTAATGTTTGTCCTGTCATTAACCACAACTTGTTTCCTTTTTGAAGTGTTGATGACAAACATGGGTCTCTGTGCTTTGAATTCATCTGGTGTGTAATACATGTCAGTATTGCCAGTAGTGACCCTTTTGTATGATGTAAATGCCTCATATAATTTGAGGAAATCATCCTTGGACATGTCTAAATTATAATTTTCTCTAGGAAATACCTCATTTCTGCCATTTTTAAGATATATGTTCTTGATGTTGCAGTTATCAAATTTACTTGAATTTTTTTCCTGATTATTGTGTCTTCCAGTCTGAAACAGTACCACCACAAAATCCGGCATGTCATATTGTATACTGGAGAATGAATTTGTAGCATCAAACTCATAATAGGTACCAGATGCAGGCTTCTGTACACATTGGTATGTATAAAATTGTAGAGGAATCTGTGGATTTTTTATTATATCTGCTTTGTATTTAAGAGCATAACTGGCCTCATATTCAACAACCGGGATTCTTAGCTCCATAGTCTGAATAATGCATTTGTCTTCATCAGGTAGGGTATTGGGCAGAGCTTCCCCTGTAGAGTTTAATGCACTGTACCTCATCAAAGCATTATTATCATTAGCAGCTCTTCTAAATGTAATTCTTAAATCACCCTTCCACATAATATCTTTGTAATCTGAGAAGAATACTGGCAACAGGCGCATGGGGAACAGCACTGTGTGGTTTTTAGATATAATTTTATCACCAGCCTCAAATCCACCTATTTTGTAGTAAGAAGCCTCGGTCGTGGATAATTTTAGTGTGGCCAAAGCTGTGGAGGTAATACCCGGATAATCCACTCTGTTTATAACAACACCATGTTTTCTGATCTCAATTTCAGAGAACAGATGTGGCACAAAATTATCTACCAATCTTATATTTGAATTTGCCGGATAATCTGTACCATCGAGTTTTAACATCAAATTTGATGTATAGATTTGCTCTGTGGGGGTGTATAAAGCCATCCCCTACATCAAGATCAACCTCAATCTCTGTGTTGGGTTGATTTAAATTTGCAAATGTCCTCCTGTTTGGGGGGAATGATTGTAGCTCATAACTCTCAATATTTTCCATTTTTTTCTTGTATGTATTTTTATTTAAATATTAATCTCTATGATAGCAGTTGTTGTGGCTCCAGCAAAATCAACTAATTCTTCTTTTTCATTAGTGACCATCAACTCAATATTATCTATTCTATTATGACACACAGGAAAATATAATGTTGGTGATGGAGTGTAGATGATTGGCTCCATAAATTCAGAGTTAGGCTTGAATGTTGCAATGATGCCAGTTTGTTTGTGAGTGCCTATGCCATTTGATTTGGTGATCATACCCTCGGCCACATTACAGTGAATATTGAGAGTCTCTATGGCTAAGAATTTAGGTATATTAATAGCAGTGTGTTTAATGGCTGGTTCAAGTTTTTTGTTGTTCTCAAATCCTAACAGCTCTCCTATAGTACCCAGATCCACAGTTTCTGTAGCTGATACAATCTCTACTCTGTGAGTGACAGAATTTTGACTTAACACTACACCTCTGGGTAATTGAGCATTTAAAGTGGACAGATTATACTGCCCTGGAGTGATGACAATTTTTTGATCCCATACTGCAATTTTGTTGTTGTGGTGTGTAATATTAGGGATCAAGTACATGCCATAAAATGCTCTGAGAGCTATTGTTTTGGGATACACTATATCATCATGTAATTTGAGTTTCAATATTGAATTTTGGCTGGTGAGATGGAATACCCCCATGATGTTTTAAATACCACAGGGCTTTTTGAAAATCTTCAATTGATGGTTTATTTATTTGGGACATATATCTAAGAACAGATAAACACAGATGTCCACAATTAACATCTTTGAAGTTTTGAACACGGGCATTATTGTAATAAAGATTAGTTGATTTTAGATAGTTTACTAAATTTTCAGGTGGAACACCTCCAAATGAATCAAACAAAAATGCCTCATTTTTTAAATATTTAAGATAGCAAATCCAGTGAGTGCCCTGATTTTTGTACTTATACAAATTAACAATGCCACACTCTTTGTTGAGTGGTTGTTCTGGTAAAGAATCAGACATGTACACACCTCTAAAATTTTTGATGCCCAGTGGCTTGATTAAAGCTTCAATATCTTGGTTTGTAAGCGGCTCTTGTTTTTTTAAACTTATTCATGGCTCTCTTAACACCTTTGCCTTGTTTCTCCATGGCCAGGTTATGGCGCCTCTGCTCATCTAATTCTGCCTTATTCTTCTTGGCATCTATTACTGTTTTTGCTATGGCAGCTGATCCCCCAGCCAAGCTCCCCACAGCCCCGAGAGCAGGTAAGATGGCAGGGATAGTAAATATGAATCCCCCCACATGTGATTTTTTTCTTGATTGCTGTAATTTTTTTAATTGGGGGGTACTAAGTAACAATTTCATACCATGGCCCTTGGCAAGACAAGATTTTTTTTTCTTGCGCTTCTTTTTGGTTAGAAGGCTATCTATAGTTTTAAGAGATTTAAGACCTGCATAAGGTATTTGATACATAACACCCTTGGCCTTCATTGTAGGTTTATTATATACATATTCACAACCCCCACCCCAATTTTTGTTTGGTATTCATAGCTATGGTGGTCCCCAATGCTGCTATTTTTTCACTTAAAGAAGCATCTTTGCTTACAAATCTACCAAATGCAGCCTCTTCTAATTTCTTGTCTGCAACATGTCTCTTGTCAAGATCAGCATATGTGTTGTATGCTATGTCATGGTCTCTACAAGCAGCATATAGGGGATTAACACCAGGATCACCTCTGTTTAATCTATCGTCCAATTTTGTGCCGGGACCACAATACTGATAGCCTGGAATGTGTAGTTCAAATGGCAGCTTGTTTATAATGTCATTAACCAACCCCCGACCCTCAGAAATATTCCAAAATTTAGGTGGTAGAGTATTAATAATTTTTATAAGATATCCAATCCCTTTAGTGTCATTCACTATAAAATTAGACAATTTTGTTCTTATCATGTCCATAATTCCAACCTTTTCATTGTAAAAATTGTGGTTGCCAGCATTTTCCTCCCCAGCTATTACCAATAGCCTATCTACAAGTTTCCTGACATCATCAACCCACACAAATTCTTTGGGCAGGGTGTTGTAATGTTTGATTCCACTGCCAGTCTTGATCTGTGACCATATGGGCTTGATTAAGTTGTCATATTTTGCTCCACTGCTAGACTTGACTCTTTTTTGTGTGGGATCATTGTTCTGGTATAGAGCATCTGATTTTATTAATATTTCTTTGAAATGCTCATAATCTTGATCTGTATAGCTGCCAGGTCTCTTCCTAGTCATCAGTTCCCACAACCCAGGTGTGCCGGGATACTTAACAAAAGCACCTTTTTCTCCAAGATGAGATTCTGAATATACAATTATATCATCTCCCATAAATGTTACTCTGAAATTGCCAATTTTATGTATGATGCTACCATCACGCTCTGTGTCAGCATATAAGCCAAATACCTCATCTTTATTGTCTTTAGGTGTGCTTAAATATTTTTGAGCAAGAAGACCCAATTCAATAGGATCCAGAGTAGCTTCAATTCTTCGAGGCGCAACAGGACTAGGTGTATGAATACTAGAAAGTGGGGTGAATGGATAATCTAATATGTTTCTTGCAGCTACAGGTACAAGCTCTGTGATCAATTTTTGATTTTGCTCTGTAACAGTTTTGATATTTTTACCTAATTCACCAATAGCATCAATAATAGGCTGTTCTGTGCGCTTGTGTTGCTCATAAAAACCTCGGTTCTCTGATTTCCATCCCTTAAATCTTTTTACAAGATAATCTCTTAATTTAAGATCATCAATGATTGGCCTTTTCATGGTTTTTTATTTATGTTTCAATGTCTAGAAAATTGTTGATTTTATTTCTATATTTGCCACTATTGGGTTTTCTTGTCATATCAATTGTGACAAACCCATAACTGTCCTGGTTCCAGCACCTACTGCAAATCTTATAAAAATCATTGTAGCTCAAGTCCCCACCTACATATTCATCATGTATGTGTTTGAGGTTGGTATGATCTTGATGAAACACACATATAAAATTGCTGTTGTCTCGGATCAGCTGTTTCGGTATTTTTGAAAAAGTCTGTGCCAGGTAGAAGCAATCAATGTTTTTGTGTCGGCCCTGTGTAAAAAAATTTCTAACCTTGTTTTGATTATCCAGTATAATGTCATCAAACACAACAACAGAATTATCGAGACATTCATGGAGTGGCTTAACATCTGGTTCAAAAGTGGCTATATCCAATCCATCATATAGCTTCATCAACTGCTGATATTTTAATTGTTCCATGCTCTTACAGAAGACATACAAGTGCCTGTTTTTCCAGTCTAGCCAGTTGGGTGCCAATAAAAAATTATCAACCATTAGTGTAGTTTTACCACAAGCAGATGGCCCAACAATAAGACACCTAATATTAAGCAACTTGCCATTTCTCTTATTCTGCTGTTCAGGTTCTGGCAGCCTTTTTATAACATCCCAGGTGTTCATATTATCACTTTGTTTGCATCGATCCAGCTGTGTTCTGGACGTCCTAGCCATTTGACATTCTGCGGATGATTTTTTCTATGAGATATGTGTCAGGCTGTTTAGTTTTGCTGAGCTCTTCTTCATAAAACCTGCATTTGAGAATTTCTCCTCGGTGATCTTTTATTATATATGTGTTAAGGGTCCCAGGTTTAACTTGAACCACTGTAAATAATTCAGTGCTCCAGTTTCTTGTAAAGCCTCTTTTGAATAAGTGCTTATATTTACTGATTCTTACTTGATCACCAATCTTGTATTTGGCTTTTCTTGTTGTTGGCTGGTATCTAGTATAATAAGCAATGCTGATCAATTTTTGCTCATCAGATGAAGTTACTTCAGAGGGTTTCATGTTGATTGTGGAATGGACCGAGTTGTTATATTTATGTAGAAGTTCTGGAAGAATATTAAACCATTTATAATTACCTTGAAGTGTGAATTGTTTATACATATGATTTTTTAAGGTTCTGTTGAATCTCTCTACAATTGAGGCCTTGAGATCACTGTAACTCGAGTAATGTTGTATTGCCTGGCTTTTAATAAATTGTTGAAACACAGAATTATAAAATTCTTTGCCATTATCTGTTTGCAAATAGCGCGGTGATCTTCAACTCTGATTGATGATTGTCCTGAAGGCTTCTGTAACACATTTTCCAGTCTTGGATTTGAGTGGCACAGCCCAGGCAAATTTTGCAAATGTATCTATGACAGTGAGTAGATACTTGTAGCCCTTGTTGATTTTGTCTAAGTTTTTCAGCTGTCCACTTGCCATCTCAATCAAGTCGCTCTGCCATAAATCATCTATGCCTTTTGTGACTACTGGCAGTCTCTTAAAATTATGTCTGGCTTGTCTGTGTAATTCATCAACAATAATTTGTCTAGACATAATATGTAAACAAGAATATTGCAACTATAGGGTGTCCAGCAGCTGATACTACAGGATTTTCTAAATATAATTTGTCCCCTATTTGTATTATAAATTCCAGAGAGCCATCATCTTCAGCATAAGATGTTTCTAATGTATTGGGATCTGTAAAATCCTCTAATTCTACACTGGTGATTTTTGGTTTGTTCTCAGCATTTGTTATTGATAAGGTGGGGTAGTGGTGTGCCTGTGGTTGTAGCCAATATTTGATCTAGATTGGTCTAAGTGTGCCCCCAACAAAAAACTGGTAATAAAATTGTGCAGGGGACAGCATATATATTTTGCCACCTGGTGTAAATTGTGAATCATATTCTTTGTTGGGGATGCTGTACAATTCAAGAATTACTGTATGTTTAGGATTTTCAATTATGCCGGTTATTTCTTTTTCTGCTGTGAGCAATCTACTTGTTACAGATTCAAGGTGCTCATTGATAGTCCTAACAACATCATCATGGCCTGGCTTAATTTTTATGTCCACAACCAGTTTCTTGAATTGTTGCACAATCTCTTGTAGCTGGGTGTCGAAAACAGACAAAGCATTTGCTTGATTGGATTCTATTGTTCCTAGCTGTTTTTCTTGATATTAGCTACAATTTGCTGTAAATTTTCAACAACTGCCAATTTTGAAATTTGAGCAGTAAGATCATGGACCTGTCTTCTGATATCCTCAAACAGGGCATGCAGTTCATTAATATGTTGATTGGTTGGAAGAGTGGCCACTGTCTGAGTGAGTTGTTTGATCTCTGTCTGGTTATTCTTGATATCTTCTGATTTCAAAATGCGATTCACAGCTCTCTTTATATTTTTAAGTTCCTGTGATGTAGGCAGGTTTGACACAGTATTTTGCAAAAATTGAAGTGCCAATTTCACATCATTTAATTCAGAAGCATCAACCACACCACGCATAGCATCTTGGAGCAGGGCTATATCTGCCTGAGAGGGTTTTGATTGTTGTAAAATTTCAAGTTTTGTTTGGATATCATCAATCAAGTGATGAAAATGAGATAGCTCAGATTCAGTGTTGAGGTTTTCAAGTTTTGTGATCTGTTGCTGGACACTGGCAAGGGTATCTACAATCCCAGGCAATCGGGATTCTTCTATATTTGTCAAATCACTTTGCACTGCTGCTATTGTACCCTCAAGATGGGTTATGGTACTTTGAATTTTTCCAAAATCTTCATATGTTTCAAGTTGCAGCTTAATGTTGGCAACACTCCGAGTTATTGCATTCAAAGCATCGGAAGATGGCAAATTGTTCATAAAATTTTCAAGTGTCTCAATTTTTTCTTTAACCTCGGCTATGGCATTGTTCAGAGGGTCCAGATTAGGAATCTCCAGTGACTCAATCTGTTTCTTTAGAGTGGAAATCACTAGATCAAAATCTTCTTGTTATTTTATGCTTTTGACAATTGTTTGGAGCTGTGTCTGGACATTATTTATCTGCTCTTCCAATTGCTGTTTCAATTGCTCAGAGTTGGTGGCCTGGGTCTTAAATTTGGCTTGAATAATAGCTGCTACAGCTTCTTCTAAATTTTGAAAATTATCCAATGTGGCCATATCAGTATATTTCTGAAGCAATAATTTGAGTTCTGAGTCAATTTTAAGAAGAGGGTCCATTTGAGGCAATTTTTATAATCTTCAAATTCAAGCTCTTTGTCTACAGTCACTCTGCCAATGCCGTTGGCTTTTTGGCAACAACACCACTACATGTTTCAAAACTGTACATCTTGGCCCTTAACCCAGCAAATGCCACAATAACATCACCAAGTGTCTCATCTTTTAACTTGCCAGGCACCTTTTTGTTGTGGGGTTGAATCCTTGTATGTTCACTGCTATCAAAATATTCAAGCAATTCAGGCTGTGACATATCTTGATAAACATCTTCTGTCTGTATATCAAGAACAAAACTATCTGTGTCCATGTACATCAGTTTTACACGATTCTTATAAAAGGGCTTCAACACATCATAATACAATTTTAACATGTGTAATTTGGCCAATTCCAATATCACAGACCCTACATAAATAGGCTTATCAAACTTAATTTTTGGTTTTTCCATGTTGAAAAGTGCCATATTTTCATCATAAATTCTTCTATAATTGAAATTAGGCTTTGCAATCAATTTTTTGCTCAGGCTGTGGTCAGTAATTATTTTAACATCAGTATGTTTTCTGACATTTTCAATGGTTTTGCCATATACAGAATTGACCATCAATTTAAACAAAGATTTGTCAAATTGGCTCATTGCAGATATTCGAAGCTCTGTGTTTGTATCAATATATGGCTTCAACCATCTTGAGTGCCTGAACCTCAAAACTTTGCCAACATTGCTCACTTGAACTCCATGATTCATCAGGAACTGGAGGTTTTTATAATATAAGACATAACCCTGTTTTGGCTCCAGAGTCATCATCAATTTCTTCTGTTTAGAGCCAGGTGAGCACTCAACCTCGGGAATTGGGGGCAGATCAGAAAATTTGTTATGTAAATTATCAGGAATTGTCAGATCAACCTCTAAGAAGAGGCCATAGTCACTGTCATCAAAATCCTTAAGATCTTCAATATTGAAATCTTCAACCCACTCAAGCCCTGCATATGGCAGTTTATCCATCATAGCATAACCATACAGGTTGTTTGCATCCACATACAGTATATAATTTGATGGCAGTGCTGGATCATAATCGGGAATATATTTGTTATTTGCTCTGGCATATATCTGAGAACATTGCACCATGCCTCCTCTTATACATTGCTCCATAAATAGATACATGTCCTGATCCTGGATCAGATCCAATTGCATTTTAGTGTTTAAAAGCATTGCAGCCCATGCTAGGCCTGGGGCACTGTAGAAATACATTGGATCCAGTTTATAATTTTGCATGGAAGATTTTCTGAATGCCTGAAGTATATCAGCTAAGAGGGTCACATCAAGTTTTAAATATGCATTGTGATAATCACCAAATGTCTGGCATTTTAAATTGTTCCACATCAACTGGGCATGGTGATAATCTTCATCAGTGATTCCAGATCCTCTGATTTTGCTGTAAAACTCTTGTTGTGGTGGCAGAGAACACTCATCAAATTTAGAAAAATCTGTAACATAATCATATGGATATACACCCTTCCGCCTAATTAATTTCAGGTCTTGATTTGGAAACAAAGCACATGTGATTTTGAATTGATCATCAGATAATTGAGTGGCCAGTGTAGCCAGGCTAGCAGACAGAATTCTGTAAGAATCAAGAAATCTTAAGTGAATAGAAACACCATTAACTTTAATTTTCTTGCTAATAGCTATATATTTCTCATCATTTTCAGCTAAAATATTTAAATTCTCCTTGTCAAACTCCTCGTACCTGATCAAATGATGAAAATCATAATTGGATGCACCATGGCAAAATATAGGGACAAATTTTGGTCTCTGGATCTTAATATTACAACTATTACACAGAGCCATTAAGAATTTACCATCTGTATGAGAATGGTGTTTCACCTTGATATTTGTATCTGAAAATTCAGAATCACATACCGGGCATTTTTCTGCATTGTTGAAATCTTCAATCTGTTTCTCTGTTAAAGGCAACATGGGTTTTGATTTTAATAAGACATTAGATGCTATGTCATGGCACTCATTTTCTATTCTATGTGCAAATTTTTTGATGGCATCTGGTCCCATGTATAAGTGTGGTTCACTAGCTACACCATCCCGTATAACTATATAACAAAAACTGGAAGGTTCATGTAATTGATATGATGTAATTGAAGATTCCTCAGGGTCTGGGCTACAGAATGCAAGAGGTTTGAGATTTGATTCAAAATCACAGACTATATATGCTGGGTGTTCCAACAAGGCTTCAAACTTTTTGAATTTGGCATTTTCACTTGGGTTAGGCATAAGCATATGAACAGGTTTATGGTTGCCACAGTATTTCAGATGCTCAATTAACTTGTTTTTAGCAATTTCTGCATTCACTTCCCGAACCCCATTCACCATTTTTTGACCATCAAATACAGTTAAACATCTTCGGCACAACTTGAATATTCTATTGGATTTGCCTTGTTGTTTTCTGACTAAAGCTTCAAGACTGTGTATCAGAGTGTAATGATATGTGCCATCCCCTTCAATTAAGAGCAGATCAATCGGAACAGCAGAATCATCATCAAGTGTACTGATTCTGAGAGGTGCTATCAAGCAATTGCCACGACCAGTGGAACAAATAAATACATTAATAGATAATTGTCTACCATTGATATCCCTGGCCTTTTTTTCAAATTTATCAATATTCTGAACAGACATTGGATATTCTAAACCCTCCATTGCTTCATCAAAATTGTGTTCATATTGTTTATAATAAGTTATTCTCTCAGGATGCCTTAAAACTGGAAACAAAGCAGCTAAAATACACCACAAAAAGCATTTCTCATCATTATTTTCAATTTTGACCACGGCTCTTTTGTTTTTAATATTGTCAGGTAATAGCAGATATGTAGATCCTTGTAATGGGCTGAATTCAGAAATATTAACATATAACTTGTGTGGAGATCCGCATAGGCTCCATCCTGATTCTTTTGCTGCAAATTCAGAGTGTTTAATATTCAATTGATCTATCAAACTGCTTATTATTTTGTCTGAATTTGCATTTGAATATACAGGTACAGTTTCTGTTATGTGGGGCTGTGTAAATTTTGTGCCATTTGGTTTTTTATATTGTGTAAACAATTTGAGGGACAGCTTATAAGAGCCATTTTGTGCATTTAGAATTGCCTGCACATCAGGATTTACACTGTTCAAAAAATTCTTAATACCACATCTTGGCTCTGATACAAAACAGTGATCCCTTAATTGGCCATTAGAACTGCTATGAATAGGTGGTTCATAGCGTGGCTGCTTTGCTGCTCTAGCATTAACAGGTGAGTCATGCTTCCTTTTCAGACCAGATGTAGATGGTTGTGGGGACAATGTTGATGACTGTACATAAGAATTACACTTATGCCATTTGTAATATGCCTTGCTTAATATTTTATGGCATCTTGGACACATTTTTGTGGCCTTTCTGCATTTCTTAGAGTCACAAATATGCCGGTGCCTAGACCAATTAGAACTAGATATATTTTTATTACACTGATTGCAATATTTTTGATTTGGCACTTTTATTGTTTATTTATATAAAATTTCTTGGTCCAAAAAAACAGAACTATGCCAAAACAATTATAACAGCAGTTAGTGGCTGAGCTGGTGCCCAGACAACAGCAATAACTAGGCTCGGGTGATCCCCAATATAAAATAATTTTGCTCTATTATGCTGTTGTACAACACACTTTACCAGGTTTCAGATCTGGGAGCTATCAGTTGTATATCAACTAGCAGTAATTATTCTCAAAATCTCACGTGTGGAGATATTATTTTCCCACATGTATTTCAATCTTACACATTTTATCAGGGCTCAAACCCGAGCCTCTTGTTTACAAGGCAACAATATTAACACTTTGCAATCAGGGGAGGCTTCACATTTTATCAGGACTCAAACCCAGAAGCCTCTTGATTACAAGACAATAAAAACCATGGGGCTATGCACCACACTCTACTGGGTCTCAGAACCCAGGAGCTATGAGCTTTATATCAATATACACATAGCGGAATCAATCTGAGGGGGGCTCATCATTTCTACACTAGAATTCAAGATTCCTGGGATTTTGACAGAAAAACACACTGTAAACAATAAGATCATATGGGAACTTGGCATAGTTTTAAGTGTAGGCAAATCTGTATGTTGAGGCTTCTTCTTTTCTACACTAGAATTCAGAATTCTTAAAATTAAGAGCATATCACACTTGAAGAATTGGGGCATATGCCCCTCTTGGCATAGTTTTAAGTGTAGGCAAATCAGGCTGTTTAATCATTTGAGCTCTTCTTTTCTACACTTATAAGTGGGGTTTATAATATCATCAATACAACTACTCAGTCGTTTATGTTTCTAAGCTGTGATGTTTGATGGTACAGAAAAAACGCATCTCTGAAACGCAAGCATAAGGTACTCATCGTCTGGCCATTCGTCTGTAAAGAATAAGGAAATACGAAATTTAATAAGCGAAATATATATTATATATGTAGTATAGAAAACATATATTTTAGGAGATAAAATGCGCATACACCTGCATTGTCAGATCAAGCGAATCACAATTGCAAGTGAATGTGTAAGTTTCTGAAATGAGTTATTGATCATATTACCTCAAATTGATGTTTTACTAATCTGACGCCAACAATCCACATGGTCACTAAATACTATTGTTGTCAGAATTCTATTATTTGGCGTACTTTGCTTTCCAGTGTCCGGCTTTAAAGAACTGCCACAAAGGTTTAGAAACGCTCAACAATGAAATTCCGTTATATTTGGTGATGCAGTAGCTTTTCAATTATGTTCATTGTGACACAGCACTGTGTTGCCCATTGATTACACACGCTTAATTATACATGAAGGAGTGTGCTGCTCAGACAAAGTAGGTTTAACTCGTGAAGCCACTCACGCACCGCGTATGTTTTCCTACTGGTTGTTGAGAAGTGATACGTGGCGCTTTTGCACAATCAGTAGCAGCTGACGGCAAGTGGTACTGTTATTATTGAAACACTCCGGGCAATTAAATATGTTCTTAAAAATTAAATTTTATAATTTCTTGAGAGTTTTACTATGTACTGAAAACAATAATGAACTAGGGTTTCTCTATTTCATAAGTAAAAATGTTCAGCTGCGTTCCGACAGGGTTGCCAACTGATATTAGTAGAGACATTATGCGCCATTTCATCAATCCTCATGTGTTAACATGTAACTCAATTGTGGCAAAGAGTTTTAAAAATATACTCTATATTAGATAAAGACACATTTAACAGCAACCTCAGAGCTTCTCTACGGGAGGCAGATGATTAATGTTCATCTGATAGTGTTGGAAAAGTCGATCCTAATGACTACTATAATTTTATGTCAAACTCCATAATAATACAAATGCATGAGAGGCTTCGTCAAATAGAAGCACCCATTTCATATACGAAATCGAAATAAACTTTCTTGCATCTTGTATTATGGAAGTTCATTCGCAGAATTTCAACTCCTGATGAAATTCTGATATTATTTAATAACCTAATTTTTGTCATTTTTACTGAACGTAATACAATTTCTCAGTATCACATGGAAACCAATTCTTTTCCATAATTCCCTTCCAGCATTCAATTTGTATGGATATTGAACGCAACAAGTGTAATCCAATATCATGCAGTCTCTGAGATTCATTCTATCTCAGTGACTCTGGGAGCATTTTAATTTCCGTGGTGAAAGCAACGGGATGATCATACATTACTCTTCCTTTCAAAGAAGAATTCATGACTCCAGGCGATACAGAAATTCGTCCAGTAGCTTGCTTCCTGGTCTGAAATACGTAATATGTTATTATTGGCGTGATTATCACTTTTTCAGACATTGTTCTACATTTATATTTGATACACAATTTTCTACGAGTTTGGCATGTTTTATGTTTAATTAGGCACTCAACATAAATAGTGAGTTATAAATCACGTTACTATCTCTCATGTAGTACACCCTGGACTGCATTTTGCTGACTAGTTAAGTTCGGTCGTCTGGACTCATTGCCAGTATAATGCTCTGTGGAGTTCGTGTTGTGTTGCCCATATATGTTTGTGCGTATTCCATATCATCTTATCACCACTTATCCTCATTTTTGCAATTAGTCAAAAGTGGCAGAAAAGAGAACAAAATCAAAGCAATCAATTAATCAATCAGAAGAGTTGATTCTACATTATTATAACCATAAAAATGAAATTTTAAATAATCTGTTACCTCGTCATGACAGACGAACCGAAAAGGAATTTCAAATTATGCATATTATATGCGCGTCATTTCACGTTATATCACACACGGTAGGTGGCCGAGAACGTTAGCGATCAACCGATCTCTCCACATAAGTTCCAAGGCTCGATTGTGGCTGATGTTTTTAAATGTTGCGTCATCATTTGCATCTTCTCATCACTCATCCTACTGTCGCGATTAGCAATAAGTGACAAACAATTGTGTAAAATATCGAAAATAGAAGTGAAGGTCTAACATACATCAAATCACACAGGTATTTTGACGGATTTAAACGATTTTTTCAAAAATAGTTTTGGTTTGAGCAAATGTTTTGAACATTTTGATTTTCTCTGCCTTTTGGGACTAAAATCTAGTCCTCTTTCTAAAAAAAGAAAACTTTTTTTCAAAGGACTGTAATTCAAAGAGTAAGCTAGATGGAGAGGAGCAAGGAATGTAATTCCTTGTTCGAAAATGAATTTTTAACATTCTATTAAATTGTTCAGTTTTCAAATTCTGAAAGGGACGGGGCGAGTCCTGCCTTAACTTCAGACAACACGCATCTCCCTTCACATGTTGCTCCCGGGTTCAATATCCGGTGGAGACACATTGAGTTCGGATCCCACTTTAAACTGTAGGTCCAGTCCCAATTAGCCTTTCTGTGCATAAAGTGGAATTACAACAACAATTCAACAACAACATGTTTCAATGTGCATAACCAACATAACGCATTAGTGAGCAATTAAACATTGTTAATTGACTTGTCTCGTATTATATAGCTCTAGTTGCTATGCAATGTTTCTTTGGTGTGCAGCCTGTGGAGATGAAAGAGCGCACTTATTCAACAGTTTCTTTCACGAAAACTTCACCTCGCATGCTTCAACCAACCCACTCCCCGACGTGCAGTCGGTCTGTTCACACTCTCCCTCCACTATCAAAACCTCTTCTCACGAAATTAAATCTCTCCTTGCCTCATTACCCATATACGGCTCTTTAGGACCAGATGAAATTCCCACGATTTTCCTCCGTAACACTGCCGACTTCTTGGCTCATCCTCTCTCTCTCTTGCTAAATAGGTGCTTCTCTGAAGGCGTGTTTCCTCAGATGTTCAAGAAAGCCAACGTTGTACCCATTCACAAATCTGGAGACAAAAATAGTGCTACATCATACAGACCAATATCACTCCTGTCACCTCTGTCTATAATCTGTGAAAAAATCATTAAGGACAGATTATTCAGATTTACATCTCCGCATATCAGTACTGCCCAACACGGGTTTCTTCCAGGTAGCTCTTGCTTGACTAATCTTTCAGTTCTCCTTTCACATGCCACTAGGGCTATTTCCAAAAATTCCCAGTTAGATGTGATATACTTGGATATTTCAAAAGCCTTTGACAAAATAAACCATGCTCTTCTTTTTCACAAATTACGAATTAGATTTAAAATACATGGCAAATTTCTCTTCTTAATCCAGGATTATCTACACTCACGGACACAGCGTGTCACCCTTTCAGGCGTCTCATCTGATTTTCTTTCTGTCTTGTCTGGGGTGCCACAAGGGAGCGTCTTGGGCCCTCTCTTGTTCATCCTATACATGGACGATCTCCCTCAAAGACTTTCCTCACTTCCTGTCAATATACTCATGTATGCTGACGACTGTAATATTTTCAAAGAAATGTCAACCACATAAGATGCTTTGATTCTCCAGAATGCTCTTTCCGAACTTGTCACATGGTGTAAGCAGTGGAATCTACACCTTAACCCGCAAAAATGTTCCTCCCTCACAGTCTATTTGAAAAAGAATAAAATACATTCTCATTATGTTCGTGAAAACAATTATATTACCACAGGCGCTACCCAAGAAGATCTAGGTGTTATCATAGATGAAAAACTGAAGTTTAAGCAACACATCGCAGTTACAACTAAAAGTGCTATGCGTCTCTTAGGCCTCCTCTACAGATTCACTGAAATTGATACTCCAACTTCTCTTAGCCTGTTTTTCAAGTCATTCATTTCTCCGATAATCGAATACTGCTCTCCAGTCTGGGCCATGGCTTCCAATACAAATCTTTCTAGCATGGATTCCGTCCTCATCTTCTTTACCGCCATTCTTCGTCATAGAATTCCTTCTCTGTGGCATCTTCCGAAACCTGACATCCTGACTACTTTGAACATTCAGTTACTGCAGAGCCGACTCAATATGGCCGACATGAAATTTTTCTATAAAATCATCAATGGAAAATTAAGATCTGAATTTCTGCTTACGGAATTCAACTTCAGAGTTCCCTCTCGATCGACCCAAAACACTCAATTGTTCCACAACTCTTCCGCTAGGCTTTCCCTTATACAGCGCTTTCTGTTATACAGGTTACCTCAGTCCTATAATACACTATCTACAAACATCGACATTTTTGCCCCTGAAAGTGTTTTCCTATCTTCTCTAAGAACGAATATGTAAATCTTTCGTTCGTTTCCTTGTTTATGTCTTATCTGTTTATATGTTTCCCTTTTTGGTTATACCTAAAACCATCTTGACTTGTTCTTGTTGATTTATTAGAATTTTCAGTGTAAAATGGCCTTGCAAGTGCTATATCTGCAACTTAATAGAATTTTAAAAAATCTTGAAAATAAAAATGATCCAACCTATTTTGTTAATATTTTAATTAAAAAATTAATATTTGATACTTAGAAATACCGCCAGGCCACTATGAATTTTGATTTGTCGTAATAACAAATTTTGTACTCCCATACAAGGATGTAATTTTGTTCACCGTCAAATTAAATTTTCATTCAGTTTTATGTAAATCTGATAGAAATACCTAAAAAATAGGTCATATGTCTTTGTCACCTAATGATTTTCTTCTCATTGTTCTAAAAAACAAAATGGAGAAACATTGTGTTTTTGTAACATATATATTGACGTGCTTTATATGTATATATACACGGTGTTTCAAAATTAATATCTGGGTTTTAATTAAGTGTATATTCTATTTCATATACAATTCAGAAATGACACATACCTTAAAAGGAAGGGTAACTCAAACAGTTTTTTGTCACAAGTTACAAATGTTCAATGTGGGATCCCCTTGTGACACGAACACATCTAGTCTGTAAGCAATTTCTTCCCACACTAAACCTAGCATGTCTGGTGTAACAGACTCCACAGCTGCATCGCAATTCAGGGATGTCGGCAGCACGTATACACTATCCTTTACATACCCCCACAAAAATATATCGCAAGGGGTGAGGTCGGGAGATCTTGGGGGCCATTGTAGAAGAGCCACGTCATACTCACAATGACGACCGATCCATCGTTTGGGAAAAACAGCATTCAACCAATTCCATACTTCACGATGAAAGTGAGGGGCGCCAGATGATGTTACTTTTTTGCTCACGATCCAGTTGAGGGTAGAACCATTGCTGGAGCATGTCCAAATAAGCAGTACCAGTGATAGTGTTTTCCACAAAGAAAAAAGTTCCATACACTTTTTCTTTGGATAGAGCATAAAATACATTCACTTTTGGCGAATCCCTCATGTGCTGCACTGTTTGGTGTGGATTTTCAGACCCCCAAATACTCACATTATGCGTATTCACTCGTCCACTAAGATGAAATGAGGCTTCATCACTTAAGATCACACGTGTAAGAAAATCATCTTCCATGTCCAGCACATTTTGGTAGAAGTTGGAACGGGTCACATTATCTTCAGGCTTCAGATGTAGACGGTACGGCCTCACGTGCAGTCTCTTTCGTAACACCCTCCAAACAGTCGTGGACGGCATTGACAGTTCTCTACTCGCCCGCCTTACAGATTTCCTGGGCCTCCGACCGAAACTTGCTCTGACCTGTTCCACTTGCTCATCTGGTAGACGTGGTCTTCCGGAGCTCTTCCCTTTGCACAGGCATCCCGTATTCTTAAATTCGTTGTACCATCTTCGGATGCTGTTATTCGATGAGGGATCACATCCATATTCCCACCGAAAAGCACGTTGCACTCGAATTGCCGAGTTACACCTTGCGAATTCCAAGACACAGAAGGCTTTACGCTCAGGAGTCATCTCCATCTTTACTACTAGCACCGTGCTGCGGTGGAGTTACGAAACATCACCTGCGAAGTAGAAACAAAAACTGTTTGAATTACCCTTCCTTTTAATTTATGTTTCATTTCTGTAATGTATATGTAATAGAAGATACACTTCATTGAAACCCCGATATTCATTTTGGAACACCCGGTATATATATATATATATATATATATATATATATATATATATAAACACAATGCATCAGGTTTAAAGAAATGTTATGTAAATTTAGAAATTACATGTACATGTATCTTTTACGTTCCTCCTACAATATTTTATTTCTCTCTTGCAGTGAAATTATGGCTTTTGTACAAATATACAAAAACAGTGCCCAAGGGTGGCACAGTATTACTAAAAGATTAATGTCAAATTCAAGAAAGATGTCAAATTAAGGACTGACTACTAAAGGAAGTATACATAACCTCCTCCTTTTCCAAAATCCTCGCCACGACACTGTACACAAATACAAATGCATCATGCTTCAGACGACTGACGATACTTACAAGCATCAAACTGAAATTTAGGACTAATTTAGATAATATCCTAAGAAATACCTCTATACTACACACAAAATATTCACAAAACATTAAAAAATATTACGGAACACTTTCTATACTCTGATGATTAATATAAATTCAAATATTTTGAAATACGTTTTCCTCGTAAAATGGCTGCCTGTCAGCACGCACGACTGCCGGTCACATGCTGCTGGACGTAAGAAAACAAAAGCAAGCGCGCACTGTCACTATGGTCCGAGAGAGAACATATGTAAGCTTGGTATGCAGGAGTACCACCAGGGTTAAACGAACTGTGTGGGCAGAAAGTGATGTTTAAAATACTGTTACTTTAAAGTAGATAAAGGGTTAAGATTTTAACATTTTATAAGGTATAACACATTGTTATTACATTGTTTTATTGCTGTACAGCATGTTCAAGAGTGTGTGTGTTTGATAAAGTTACATTCAAAAGTTTAGGAGCCAGTAAAGAAGCAGGAACATACTTTTCTGCTGAGCTCGGTATTCTGTTGGAAGATAAACTTTTACAGCTATAGCTTTCTTAAATTTTCATCTGAGGGGATAACGCAACGGCCTCCTTGATCGTGGTACATAAGGCACGTTTCTTTGCAGCCTGGAAGCATTCGACCTTTGATACTTTTTGCATGCGATTGGATCGTTAGTGACAGGAAAGAGAGAGACTTTGGCCATAGCGGGATCCCTGGATGCTCCAACTGGAAAAGATAATCATCCGACTGAAACAATAGCGTATCTGATCCATCGGACGTGGAAGAACAATTTCCTTCCGCTCAACGGGAACATGATGATTAGTAGGCTGCAGTGCAGACGCAATCTTGAGACGCTTTTCTTGAAAAGTGCTGTGCTTAAGACCGTCTTACCCTGACAGTTTGATGGTCACTTTGCCTCTAAGTTATAGTAGCTGGAAATCACCGTGACTTTCTACCGAGGCAGTTGCGTGCCTTCGGCCCTAATCCCGATCTCTCAAGAGGAATGTCTTGAAGCAGAGGAGACAGCATCGCTTCATTGTCATTGCAACGTTATTCCGGCTAAAGCTCTTGTCCGGTATTAAGGCGAGCGGCCTACATTCTGCCAAGGGAATTCGGGAGCGAAGAAGCGACTAAAAAGTGGGAAAATATTAACCTATATGTTCCGAATAGTGACACGATGAGATGGATGAAGAGACAATCACAAACACATAGGGACGACGTAACACGGGCCCCACAGAGGATTTGACCGACTAGCCGCGTCTACTTCGCTGCACTTCTCGATTAGTCAAATGTTCGTACAAAATGTGAAAATTTAAACAGTTATTTTGTAAACAAATTATAGTAACTTTGGGAAACAAAATTGTTGTTGTACTGTTTTTCAATTCAACATTATGATTTTTAAACTTCATATATTTCCAATATGCAATTCAAAACTTTAAAGTTGGATAAAATATTAGATAATATGTATCTTGGCGAAGATACTCTTAATTTATTCACAAACATATGTCGGTGCACCAAAATATGCATTTCAGTAAGAAAATATGCCAGAATAAAAGCACTTGAAGAAGTATTAAGCATATATTAAGAATAGTAAAATGTGATTATTTTTTTTATGTAAATCTACATACAGATGGCAAGCTGTAATGTAATAGAAATTGAATGCAGAAATCAAAGCGGTTCTATTCAGGCAAGAATTTATACTTGTAGGTCTTGTTTGCTGACTTTCTCAGGCCAATATTATTTGCTGCCCCAGCATTAGTCTGCCATCTATTGTTGTCCCATCGCCTTTGATAACGATTTTGCATGGTCTCCAGGTCTCGATGAAAGCGCTCTCCCTGTTCATCGCCAACAGTCAAAAGGTTCTAAGAGAATTGATCAAGATGGTTGTTCAGGAAATGGTTCTTTACACTCACGTTGCACCCAAAATCGTGGAAAGCCAACAACATTCAACCACAACCTCAACCACAACCTCATAAGTTACCAAGAAAGTGTTTTTTTAAAAATGCCACGAAAATAGCCATGTTGTTATTTATTTTCCTGGCAAATTCCTCGAACACACCTAATTTGATCTTCTCTAAAGACAAAGCGGAGAATGGAAAGTTCATGTATTTCAAAAAACAATCACCATCAGTATTCAATGCCTTCATAAACTGCTTCAGGAAGCCAAGCTTGAATGAGATATGCGATAATGATCCTGTCTCCGCTGACAATTAGATCATTCACAATGTTTGGTTTTCTGTTTCCAGAGATTCACGGATGGGCTACTTCTTCTGTGTCCAGTGTTTCTTTCTAGAATGAATACTTATTGACTACATATTGAGATTAACACAAATGAGATGATCTAGGATATTGCAGTAAACAAAGTATTTCTCTTAAGAAAGAAACAATCCAAGAAAATCTGGTTCTGCTCTCGGAAATATGACTCTTTGGTAAGCCGTGTAGTATATATATTTCTTGCAGCCCGGAGGGTAATAACTCAGCTGGTTTCTCATGTCTACTTAGAAGTCCTACACTTTGTTTATTTTTAATTATACAGGTCATTAGTATTGCGAATGTGTTTTGCCTAGATGAAGTTCCTATTGCAGCCATCAGAATAGAGATAACTCTTATTCCTTTCTGTTTCCGTACTCTCTATTTAGAGAGATGGGGTAAGGGGTAAGGGAGAAATAAAAATAAGTATGTGAAGAGGAAGGAAACAAAGAGATAGGAAGCGAGAAAACAGAGAGGGTGAGAGAGGAAGAAAGAATACAGAGAGATAGGAAGCGAGAAAACAGAGAGGGTGAGAGAGGAGGAAAGAATACAGAGAGGTAGGAAGCGAGAAAACAGAGAGGGTGAGAGAGGAAGAAAGAATACAGAGAGAATGTGTGTGAGAGAGAGAGAGAGAGAAGAAGAGTGAAAAGAGAGAGAGAGGAAGGGAGAATATGGAACCATATTTTCAGCAGGAAAATATGGTTCCATTTTTAATAATTAAATGACATGCCTTACTTCCTGCTTCCTTGAGGTCACGAAATCATTTGGCGTGTTTGTCAAAAGAAAGGGTTAAGCTAGCTTTCGACATCTTCTCCCTCTCTTGTTACAAAAGCATTAAATTACAAACACAGGAAATTTCAATACGACAGAGGATTTTTTGCGTACACCCTGTATTTATATATGTATTGCGTATGACATATCATAACAATATATGGACGCAACATGCACTGATTTTCTTTCAAACTGTTGATTAGCAACCTACATTTCTATGTGCTCAAAAATGCAATGCATTTTCAGCAAACACGGGAAGTTTATTTTGTAGCCTGTGACGGAAAGAGCAAACCTCAGGAACGTGGCTGCAATCTTTGTGATTATGCGTCCTTAGCAGAGAAGAGAAAAGGTTCCTCTCGGTGATCTCTCATTAGGATTCACAGCACGCGGCCGAGATATGGCCTCTGACCAGGAAAACGTTTACACCCATCCGCTCTGTGATATCCTGCAGCGCCATATTGGGCGCTACAACAGGAGTGAAAATCACGAACAAGAACATTCTTCTTGAATTGAAACATTTTGGCTAATATACACTTGAAACCTCTTTTCAAGAAATTGTAATTTACTTTCTCTAAACGTTGATTACGCCAGTCAACAGATTCTTACATTTGCTGACTGAAATTATTTCCATAAATATAATTTACCCAAAAATCGTACCACAGTGATGTCATTCTCTTTTATATGCTGTAATGTTTCCTTTGTAGTTGGGAAATATAAAATAGTTCTTTTTATTTTTCAAGCATTGTAAGCATATGGTCGATACTTTTTCGAAACATTTTAGGCTATTTGTGATGATGTCAGTGAATGCTAAAGTTTCTATAGTGATTACGATGGGTTCTTGTTTTTAGTTGAAAGCATAAAGTGATATAAATATGAAGTATGATTGAACGTCGTTAAATTTTGAGAACTTGAATTGTGAAAAGTTATATTTTATCACAAAAATACTTGTTTCAAGTCTTAAAAATTTTAATTCATTGGATTTATTAGGAAATAACTAACAAAGATTTTCCATACCTCTAATGAAATCAAGTGTATGCTATCGAGTCTCATTTTCTTAGCTTATTGCTTTTATAAAAGTATAGTTCATATGTCTGCTCTAGACTCCATTTCACCGTGAAAGTTCTTACAGATTTAGTAAAACAATCAAATGGTGACCAAGGAAAATTTATATATAGAAAAAAAATACACTAAAACGTAACGTTACCACCCTCTAACAGGGTGTTCCTCAGACAAAGATTCAAAATACCATGTTAGAGGGTTGAAACGTTGCGCTTTTGTGTATTTTTTTCTACAATAAATTTTGCCTTGGTCACCATTTGATTGTTTTTTTAACATGGAAACAAGTCTTAACATCGTTACCAAATAAACACTTGTATTAATGCAATTAGATTCGAGATTATCCTAAGTTTGTACAAAGATAATTGCAAATATCCTTCTATTCAGAAATGTAAGGGGTGACGCTTGTTCTCAGGCATCCAAGTTTGAACCTCAATTCCTCACCGTGCTTCCCTGGACTGCATTTACCAGACTAGCGAGTCTCTGGCGTGTGAACTCACTGCCAGTATAATTTTCTGTGGCGCTTCATTTGTTATTGTTGCTTCATCCATCACATCTTTATTCATCCTCATTGTCCCGAATAACAGAAAGTGGAAGAAAAGTGATATCAAATAGAAACTAAATCAATCTATGAATATAATCATCTCCCTCTCAACTTAATGCATATTCACGCAGTGAATATTTATGGTCTGCAGCTTGTGAACAACGCCGCGTAAACTAAAATAATATGGAATTTCAGCTGAACAAAAGTTCCAGGAAGAACATAACCTAAGAAATACACAAGGTACTAGATTGCAATACCAAAATGAAAACCTACATTCTTTTTGAACAAAGTTAATATAATGTGTTCAAAAATATGTGTTCTCAGTTTTAGAATCAAACTATTATGAAAGCCATAAGAGCTAAGTTTCAGTTGGAGTTATTAGTAATATAAGCCTTATGGACATTGGAAAGAAGTTTTATGACAAATTTATAGTAGAGAATATTATAGAAACTTTAAGGATCATAACTGTTGTTTTAGACATAGAAAAATGAACCTTATGGAACATACTGTTTAATCTTTAGAATATTGCCATTATACACAAATTAGTTCTGCATATCACAGCTGTAGCTATGTTTATCTTTTGTGTCACGGGAGGCGCTCTGCTTGACATGCGAGGGTATAAATACAGCTTCGGAACCTAATTCCGGGGCATTTTCATCACCGACTCCGATGGATTTACATCTTAAATACGCAGCTCCCTTTATGGGAGGGTTCAAGAACTCAGTCTTCGTTCCCAAATTAGCTTAGAGACATAGTTATTCTGTTGTATGGGTAGGTTCGTCCTGTGGACATGCTACCATGTCACCATACGAAAGAATAAGTTAATTTATATACGCAGCTCCCTTTATGGGAGGGTTCAAGAACTCAGTCTTCGTTCCCAAATTAGCTTAGAGACATAGTTATTCTGTTGTATGGGTAGGTTCGCCCTGTGAACATGCTAACATGTTGCCATACCCGATATCAAGTCGATGTCTCTAATATTTTACGAATTATAGCAGTTTGTATTTCTGCATATATCTTGAAGCCAGACCATAATGTCCAATTTATATTAAAATCGGAATCAATACTTAAAACCTTCGCCAGTCACCTCAAAGTTATGCTTCATTATGTTAAGGAGCGTTCATAAAGTGTCACAGTCAGACTCATCGTCGACCTGCTTCATTATTATTATTATTATTATTATTCTAATCATTAGCCGTGAAAAATGTGTTTAATCAAGGTGTTGAGTGTTTTTATTTGTATATATATATACTTGATCTGCCAAGCCAACGGGAGAAAGAAAGGAAGTCGCGAGTCTGACGGGCGAGCACCAGAGGTAGTCTCAACGTTCGGAGCGCGTGGATGTGTTCTCCTTGGAACTCGCGATAAAACTGTGTGTCGAAATGGCACGTCCTTTCGTTTTATGCGGATTTTGAAAAAGAACGCTTGACAGTCGTTGAGGTACGCTTCCCAAGAGGTCATTCCTCTTCGATCCATTGTCTCCCAGCCTGGACAGATCGTGTTCTGGTAGGGTACGTTCGGATTATGTGCGGGCCAGACCGGCGCAGACAGCTCAACTGCAATCTGTGTTCATAAACTGATCGATTATAACCAATTCGATCTGGTATCCGTAATTCTTGCTTGATTGCGACGAATCTGCATACATCCGTCCTTGCAAAAGTCCCAAGCAAGCGCCTGGTCGTCTTTATATAACTGATATGACAGCTTGATCCATATTATGTGAATAAACTGCAAAAGTTGCATAGATTTAATTATGAGAAGGAAATCTATTGTGTCCTTTATTTATGGAGATCTGAAACTAAGATGTAAATTTATAAAAGTATCTTGAAAATAAACCATCTTCAGGAAAAATTGCCCATAAAGAAGCCTACTGAAGACGCAGACCTTTCTTCGGAAACATATGCTATTCATTTATAAAATCTCCCTTTTCCATAGCCTGTCTAATGATTTAGTACATAACAGTCGAATCTCCATATCCCACGTATTTCTACTATTATAACCGTACCTGAGAGGGATCAGAGTATCCCATTAGACCACTGAATTAGCCGAGGTGAAGAAACAGATGAAATAGGATATTGAAAGGTGATTGAAAGAAATACGAAGGTAAAGATGAGGATGGACGCTTTGTCTTCGTGATTTTGTTAATGTAATAGCTGCGATTGTATAGTTTTTCGAAGGCGATTTATGCTCGAGAACGCTGACGACAGAGGGTGGCCTAAAGGTTCGAGAGAGGAACCGCCACGAAGCCTAGTTCAGTATGAGAGCAGCCTAAAGTGTCGCGATGGATGTTTCCGCTCACTTTCTTTGTCTCTTTCGAAGTTTAGAGTTGGCGATCGAGCGCAGCTCTCTCCCCAGCCATGCTACTAAGCAATGATGATTTTAAAAGGATGGTATTTGTTTTATTTTGATTTTGAGTGTTTTCCCTCATCAGTTGTTATGTTTTCCTTCCCAATTTTGCGTAACGCTATGCGTCGCTCCTCATAGTCATTCACCTGTTGATATGTGCTGATAGGAATATTGGCAGCCCTGAAAGGACTCCCCTGGAATTGGAGGAAAGGAAAGGAAGGGAGAGTGATCACGGCGCCTTACATACTTTTAATGCTCTGGTTATGCTACATTTATGGAACTTCACATATAAACCAACAGCAATATGAAGCCAACATTTGTGGTACAATTTTGTAATAAATATTAAAATGACTGGTGATACAGTAGGTATATAGTTACTAAGGACACTTTGAAAGCCAAGTAATGAATATATATTTACTTACAGTACATGAGAGATTCCTAATTGAGGAGGAAGGTAGAATTATACATTCCGTGGTAAAGGTTTGATTTATATTGAAATGACGGAAATGTCAACAAGCATTTGAAGTAACCCAAGTAGGTTAAAAGTGATATTAAAAGTGGCTTATTTAACTTCCCCTCAGAGTTGAATAAGCCATCATTATCGTTCGGTGGTTCAACTTGAGTCCAATTTTCCATCGACGGAGAGAGCTCATTGCAAAATCATTAATGTACGTACCTCAGGCAGAGGTGATTTATGGAGACCAAGAACTCCATGCTGTGGCACTCAGCTGATTTGGTTCGGAAATTTCGGGGAAAACCTGCTTCTTCCGAAACCACACATCCACAACAGCCCTCATTAATTTATTACTTTCTTCCCTCGCAATGAGCATAAATAGGTGTCTGTAATTTCGCAATTAATTTTCTTAGAACGGAATGTACTAAGATGGAGTTTGATGTCGAAACAAAATCCTGAAACGAGGTTATCCTATTTCATATGAGTACTACGTTAACCATATATACCAAGGGGAAGTAAACTGTCCTTGTCCCACATACCGCCACTCATTCTGTTTCCATTCAATTTTGTTTTTATTCTCTATTTCTCTATATCCATCCATAATATATACACATGTAGACACAAATGTAATGCTAAACCCTGCACATTGCAACATGGTGTGAAGGTACGTGAGGCGATGCGGAGGTTCTATCCCGCATAGAGTCAAGCACCTGTATCTGCCGGCCTCCATTCACAACGCGGAACGGCTATTCTGACAAAATCATGTTTCCCTGCGGCTGCGTCAGGGGAGAGGATTGGCAGCGGAAGGAGGTTGCGGGGGTGGCTGCTACGCCACTGACTGCTGCATATACGCCATGAAACGGAACCGGCGCTTACCACGTACGTAAGCTACCTTCCAGAAAATGGACTCTTCCTTCCAACACTAGGCGCATGCACAGTGACGAGAGGAATAGAGTATCATGGAGTTTTCGGTATAAAGTTGTGAAGTCAAGAAGTCAGAACCCCACCTGAAATCACCCACACCATTCGAACCCAGGTTTTCCACGTGGCAGTCTGACACTCTACCGATTGGAACACCGCCGCAGCTCTCTCTCTCTTTCTTGTTGATATTATGATGACTGGTTTCACATGAAGATAAAATAATACTTCCATTCAGACCTCTCCTATATATCAATACTCATAAGGTATTTTTCCTCTATTATTATTAGTGTCGTCCCATGGCGAGGCTGCAAAGAGGTTTCAGGTTCCGAGAAGTCGAAACAAGAGCCACGACCATCACTACATTTTTTAATTCTCAAATGTTTCCAAGGGCTCATTCGACGTTTCCGCTAGGTGGCAGACCTTACCGTTGCATAATTACTCGTTTGTTTCTCAACGTTTCAAAATAAGCATACCAGAACCGAATTTTAGTGTTTCGTGTGGACTGTGTGGATAAAATGTGTTCCTGGGAGGGGCACAGAATATGCCGTAAGCATTGTAAATACAGCGTGCAGCCTTTTCTACTATTAAGCTACGTAATTCCTTCTGGCAAAGAACGTATAAAGTCCAAAAGGGGGATCGTTGATAGGCTATGACAGCCTTTAGCCACTCGCTTACTAGGCGAGAGGAACGTTGTAAAAGAAAGGGGATAGCTCTGGAGAGCAACGTCGACACTAAACTGCAAGGGGACAAGCCCCGTAAATAAGAATACACGGACATATATTTAAAAACACTACCTTTGACTGAACAGGCAATGTCAGCGGAGTTTTTCCAACTCCGCTGAAGGACGCTGTCGCGATGAGCTTTTAAGAAGCTATTTTTCAATGCTTCAGCGGGACCCTTTTTATAACGTGATTAGCTTATTTATTTATGATACCCGGGTCCTATGTTCGATTCACGTCTGCGGCGTGATACGAGAACAAGCTAAAGCGGCGCTAGCAACTACATTCGATTGTCTCCCTCTACAATTATATCACCCCCAAATCAAAAACGTTATTGAGCCACTTAGTGAAATGGTAAAGTAGATAAATTTGCTTCAGTGAATTGAAGGCACTATACTTCTCCCTTTTACGCCAGCCGCAAAGAACGACGTAGTTTCAGACTATCTTACACAGTTTGAAAACAATCGTTCTTTCACCGATGTACAGTTGGATCTGCTAGTATTGCTCAGCAAATTGTCCATGACTATTTCCATTAATTTTTCTCTTACATCCTATGTGTTTCATGCGATGGATTTTTTGGTGCAGAAGTTGTCAACAATTTGTTTTGAGTTTTCTTTTAATTCTTGAAGCTCTTATTGGGTCAAATAAAGTTCACGAACATGGTGATGGACAATTTTCACGGTAATACTCATGGATCCCACTGTACGAATTCCACATCTGTTTTTGAATGTACATCATATTAGAATTTTCCCCGAGTCTAGGTGGTGATACTTAATTTTTTTTAAACAAAATGACCTTGAGTTGTATTTAATTGCTTTTACTAATGTGGTTAATTGCGAATCGTTGGTTGGATTACGGAAGTGAAATATCGAGGTTTTGTGTAGTTATTTCCGCCGGATGTTTCTGCTATTTCGCCCTTCTAATATTTGCAAGCAGTTACGTCGTGCTCGTACCCATCATTACAGTTAAACCGTACGGTGTTTTAATCGCGAAATTCTATGAAATTCCAGTGTAATGTTGTTCAACAGTAGCAAAATTGTGAGATATGTTAGTGACGCGTCTCCAAAGCAACAAATGTAGTCACGTGCGTATATAACCGAAAGAACCATGAGCAAGACACTTATTTAAATAGCAGGAAGAAAGAAAGTATCACAGAAATGACTACTCTGTATTTTTCTAATAACACATGTTCATAACAGTGATATATCTTGTTTACTGTTCTTTGCCTTGAATATTGCTGACTGTTTTTTTTCTTTTGAGCAGTGTATAACAAGAGAATAACGGATCTTGGCTCGATATGAACAAGTCACGTGTCCAGCAGTGAGAAATTTTGTTTGAGTGGACTCTTATTTCTCCTTCTATTTCTTTCTTTCTCTCTCTCTTTGCTGCCCAATTTATTTATTTCTCTTGTTTTCCTGTTTATCTCTTTCTTCTTCTGGATATTTATTCTCCTCTTTCTTCCTCTGTTTATATTACTCAAATTGTGTCTCCAATTCTTCCTATATTCCCTCTCTTTATCCCTTTGTTGTTAAGAGTATAAAGATGGCTAAATGGTTTAGGCGGGATTTGACCTAACACTTTATATTCTGTCACTTTTGGTTATGAATTGTGATGTGAAGTAATGGTGTACGATATTGTGCAGTTATTTTTATAAATTAAAAACATGTTTACTTTTGCAATTGGCGACGAGGATGGTATAAAAGACTAAGATTAGGATAGAAACTTTACAGTTCTTGAACTATTTAATACAGACAATGGAACATTGTAACATTCTAAGATTTCATCCCTTTTTTCAAGCCAATGGTATCTCAACAGAAATAAAGGTATGTACAATAATTGCCGTTTCCAGATCAAATCAAAGTTGTACGAGACTTTGGGTGATTTACTAGCCCTAGAAAAACCTGCTAGTAAACGTTACGGCGAGCTAGTTCAGGTTTTGAAGACACGTTTCCCACCTAAAATTAATGTTATAGCGAAACGTTGCCGTTTACATTTTATAAGACAAGAAGAACAAGAATCATTTGGAGAGTAAAGCATTCTTCTTCTTCTTTTCTAGCACTACAGTCCATCACAGGCCTTGGCCTCCTTCAAAATCTTCCGCCATCCATCTCTATCCAGCGCCTTCCTTCTCCAACTCCTAACTCCCAGCATACTTAGGTCCTCTTCTACCGAATCAACCCACCTTAAAGGGGGTCTTCCTACTTTTCTCCTGCCCTCCATATGCATAAACGTTATCTTTTTGCACATCGAGTTATCTGGCATTCGGTATATATGTCCTAGCCACCTTAACCGTATTAATTTAATTTCCTTCACAATATATATATCTTGGTAGAGTTGGAGAGAGTTGGAGAGTAAAGCATTAGGCCAGTAAATGTAATCGTACTTCATTTTTGGATAACGTGTTGCGGGATAAGTTAGTATTTGGTATAGAAGTGAAGTCACAGAATATAAACTGTTAGGTTAAATCCAGCCTAGATCATTTAATTTTACACTTGCGAATCGTGTTCTATATTATTCGGTAAATGTATGTTATATCGGAGACACATTTCTTCATTTTTACAGAAAAAACTACTTACGAAAATGAGTTCCTGTAGTATTTTGAAAGTTTTTGGAGGTATTTTCTCACCGTAGAATGCTGCACAAGAAATAAGCACTTTTGATATAATAAACTTGCATTTTGTGCAAAGCGACAACATTATGCCGTTGTTTCCATTATGTACCTGCAGATGGTGCGAGCGTCGAAAACCATGCCAGTGTTTAGAAACGTGCCTTTTTTACCAGAATTTTATTTATTTTATTTTTTTAACTATGCTTACCTAACCTAACCCAACCTAACCTAATCTTGCCGGAAATGGTTCGTGGGGCTATCGTGAAGGGTTTTTGGGGCTATCGTGAATGGTTCTTGGGGATATCGTGAATGGGTTTTGGGGCTATCGGGAATTGTTTTGGGGGCTATCCGTCAATGGTTTGTGATAACATAATGAACACGAAAGTAGGTATTTTTCAGTTAAGAAGGTTGAAACACTGCATACCCCACTCCAAATCGACAAAACACAAGCCCGAAGCGCGATGATCTACAGATGTGTGCACCATATTGTATGTTCCGCAACGGAAGAAAAGACCCAAAAGAATTACTCGTAATGTAAAAAAGCGAAGTTATTTTCATGTAAAAACCATAATGGCACCTTAAACTATGTTCCGCAATACACAATTGGTAAGTACGAACCATTTAAAACTGAAAATATTCGATAAAAATGTGTCTCCGATATAACAGACAATTACCAATTATTCTGACAATTTCCCTAAATTTTCAGATTCTAATCTCCTAAGACATGAGGTTCATGTTACCCCTCCCCCCTCACTCCCTTCACCTACAGTCAAGATCCAAGTCATGCTGCTCATAAGGTTGCATTACCCTTTCCCTCCAGCCACACCAAGCAGTATAATTAATAAGCATTAGAATTACAGCCTAACAGAGAAATTGTGTTTTCCAGAATATCTTGAAAGTAACGCTATGAAAGGGGCAAGTGTGGAAATAATGAAATTTTTAATTTCCGGTATATCACTAAGTAGAAAACTGGTTTCCACTTTATTATTTTGCCATTATTTTCTTAATCATATAGGCCTACAAAAAATCTCATAATTTTTATTTAATTACTTGCAACTTAAATTTAATATTGCACATAAACAATGTTTCATTCTGTCAACGGGGTATTTATTTGATTGATATTGAAATATTAGAACTATTTGTTTAGTGTATTGCTTATATGGTATCATACCCGTAATAATGGATATTTTTTAAAGTTCGTCCAATCGTTTTAATCTATCTGGGTTTACACATTCTCCCTTGACAAGTTGCAAGGACTTCTTCGTACTAGCTCTTTACTATTGGGCGATAGTAAGTAGGATTGTAACGAAGTTCGAGATTTTTTATGTGTCCGGCAACACTTCGCCGCTTCAAGTGCAGTGAGGGGAAATTCCAAGGACTTATCATATCAAATACAGACTCCCACGCGAAACTCTCACCGAAAAATACAAGAGGACGAGTGGGCGAAAGCTGCAACCCTGAATATGTATATAATTAGGTAATTCAAAATCTTGGTGCCTTTGGCTGCCCGCGCTTTATATCTTTGCGGGCCAAGAAGAACAGTAGTATTGCGGGTAATGAATTGTGATGTCACCACCTTCCTTTCTGATGACGCATAAATCATTTGCTATTGTTTGTCTCCTATCTATGTTTGGTATGGTAACTTTCATCTTGTTCCTGTAAAACTGTCAGTTGGTGATAAAAATATCGTGCAATAGGGTGTCCAAATATTACCACGCAAATTGTCATCAGTATGCGTTTTGTTTCGTAACGACGGACAATTTGCTGTTAATATGTCTGGGAGAAAGAAACTGAACTGGCAACTGAAAGAAACGTCAATTTCTCAGTGACGTTATTGCGGGTAAAGTGGGTGGATGTGTTGTTTGAAGACATTCCGAATTAGTCGGGACAGTCCTTTTTTTAAAATTCCTTTTCCGACTTTTTTTCTAGCACAGTCGGGAACGGGAATATGTGAAGACAAATGAGTGAACACGACAATAAGCAGCTATGGAATCTTAAAAAAGGTTACGTAAGAAAGTCATCAGTCTCTCAGCGAAGAGAGTTGTCAAAATTACCAGGCGAGTAGGAAAGTAGAAAAGGTTTTAAAAATGTAGACATCCTGGAGGTCAGTTGGAAATTGACCAATTAGTGACGTTGACAGAATATTTAGAGGTGGGCTCAAAAGTGCGGACGACATATTTTCAGACCTATCTTCTGTGGTCATGGCTACTAACGATTTTTTTTCTTTCTATAACGGAGTTTTCAGACCAAAGCGACACTGATCGCTCGGAAGCGAACCCTCAGTAATATATTCTACCTTACGAACCGACGTGAGACGACAAGCTGCACGTATCGCTTGTTACATGAGTTTTCCTCGAACTGGGCCGTTTTCTCAATAACGTGAATCGTGTCGCCTCAGTCATTTGTTCGCGCCTGCCTTATATGGGATTATTCCTGCCTCACTAATAGCCACTCTTCACAAGCTGTCCCGTTTTCGAATCCTGCTCGGGCTTGGTTGTTTGTGAATGTCCATTCATCAATTTCATCACTCATTCCCATCTTCGCAAATTAGCCAAGAGGCACAAAACGCGAAGAAAAATAAACTAAATCAAAATAAAAATATCTTCAAAAGCTATAGTTAAACCTGGCTAGGCAGGAGCCACAGAACCTGTTCTGCCACTCTAAAACTTCTACCACGCCGATTGGGATGCATACATTTTTGCATGGAAATTGTCCAGTGCTATTTTATTTCATATGGACAGCTTCGAGTATGCCACTTTAGGAGAACAAGAGTGTACATTCTGTATTTTGAGACAGCTTTCATGTTTCTGAAGAATCTTGCTTTTGCCTAGAGAAATTAAGATTATGAGGCCTCCTTTTAATATCACTTTGAATTCACCCACCACATTAACGTAATGTGGGCAACGTGACGTCCGAACATCCTGGCGTTTCTCCTTTGTACAAGGAATCACGTTGTCATACGAGGTGTTCGTTCCCTGTGCGTGAAAGGAGTCGTTGAATACATTATATTTCCCCAGGCGAGATGATAAGCACCTTGGGAGATGCGCGGATGTGCTGCCATCTTCCGCCGTGTTCATTAAACTGCTGTCCATTTCTCCCTTGACGCCAAGGAAGTAATCTGTTTCCTGCGAGATTATCATCGCGTCGAGGTCGAGCCAGCGAGAATGCAACTTGAGTAGTGTTCGTCCCGGTCCCGCTAAGGCTAGAAAATGATTCATTGACATTTTGTTAATTTTACGTCTCTGGGAACGATGAAGATGAATGACGATTAGAATAATACAAATGAATACCTGAGCTCTCGCAGAGACTCGAAACAAGAACTTTAGGAATATATATTTGATACAACTCTCAATCAAATCGGTAGCTTCTAACTGTAGGTTGTCCCACAACAAATACGATTAGATGACGTCACAAGATTGTAGAATTTCAAGGCCTAGTATTATTATTACTATTCACCGTTTATGCAATTAGTTCCCCATCGTATGTGTTTACTTACATTTAATTGTCCTTGAAACGTCTTAATGACAAAATAATATACTCTAGAACTGTCGTTTTGAGCTACTTTGTGAAGTCCGCAAATCTACATCATACAAAAATTCCCGAACACAAATGGACCAACCTGTATGTTTTGAACCTTGATTCCGTATAACGTGTAGAGAAAAATAATGTCACTTTCTCTGTACTTTGCAGTGATTTGTGGCTTGTCCCAAATTGTTTGTGCTTTTGATTGTCTAGCAGTAAAATGATTAACGCAAAGATTACCACTTCAATTTCCTGAATGAGCCTGTAATATCTTGAGTAAGAGTTAACGAGAGTGGCGCAAGTTGAGATAATCTACTCAAGGTCGACATGGATTGAGTGTGAAATGAATTTAGCAAGAAATGGAATGACGTTGCTTTAGATTTTGCATGGGCTTTTAAAGCAACCCGAATATTAAGTGTAGAATCGTAAATGTGCATGTTCCAAATTTTACGTCGACAGCTATTATCGAGGGCAAGAGAACTGAGCCTTTGTTTAAGTGTTTGTACGGTGTGTTCCGAAAGTTGCGCAGCTGTAACTTTCATGCTTATACAGTATGTAACATTCTTATTCGTACACACGGATTTTCAAAAAAATTACTTTAATATCGGAAAGGAAATACACTCTTTTGAAATTGTTTCTTTACAATTCATAACTAATATCATTAGGAACATAAAATCGTACCCAAATTCTGTATAACCAATGACAATAATAAATGAAATGAAACTGAAAGAGAAACATGCCATTTTTTGTAGAACATTTCTATTCGTACACTTAATAATGTAAAAGAAAAAAGTATATTCAGAGCAAATTGACTGACAGTTCTAATACTTTGATGCGTATCCTTTGGCTTTAATCACTGCTTGACACCTGTTCTTCATAGAATTAACCAGTCTCCAACATGTTTCAGAGCTTATTTTATTCCACTCGGCTCGCACAACAGTTTTCAACTCGTGTTTGGACTTGACGCCTGCTTTATGGACTCGCCTCTTCAAAATTATCCATAAATGCTCAATGGGATTTAAGTCTGGACTTTGAGCTGGTGTTTGTAGTAGTTTGGGCACATTCCATATTAGCCAATTCATGTTAACTCGCGCCTTATGCTTACTGTCATTGTCTGCTTGGAATCTGTAGATAGGCGGCATGTCCATTTTTTGGGCACTCTGCTTTACATTGTTCTTCAATATATCCAAATAGACATATGCATCCATGATACCATCAATAACTGGATGGTACCAACACCTTTGGACGACATGCAGCTCCAAATCATTAATGACCCACCATCGTGTTTAACTGCTGGAATGTGATCATTGTCTTTATTTGATTTTCTCCAGACCCTATTTATCCCATCTGACTGGTATATACGAGGGTATTAATCTTGGACTCGTCTGACAATATGACACTATCCCAAAATTCCTGGTCCTTGTGGATGTGCTCTTTCGAGAATGAAAGTCTATTCCTGCGAATCACCTTATTTCATACGGCCTCTTTCGTGGTATTCTGCCATGATATCCATGCTTCCACAAGGCACGTCGGACAGTTTGATCGGACATCATCATCGTAAAGGCGGTCAATGGCGTGATGCTGATCACATCACCCCCACTCACGACCGGATCAAGAAAGTGTGGGGCGTTACCCCCACACCCCCTATACGCCTTCATGGCGTAATGCTATGCACAGGGGAGCACTTTACCTTTTTTTACCTACAACAATACCTACGCCAGCATTCCGCTTGACTGGGAGCGCGCCTGCATGTTCAAACTTGTTACGAAGCTGCAAACTGCACGAAATCGCCAGAATAGCGGTGGCGCTGTATGCGAGGAAGATTGAGACTCTTGCCTGTACGAATAACAATGTTGCATGAAACAGCGTGTTTTTCTCTTTTCACACAAATTATATACTCTGTTTATACACTTTGAACATTAATTTCCAGATACATATGAAAATTTTTATATATAATATGACATTTTTTCCTCGGGAATTCTACGTGTACGAATAACAATGTTACATACTGTAAAATGGAAACTGGGATAAATCTTCACTTCTGGTTTTCTACATTATGAAACCTTGTCATGTATTAGTTTTATAATTTATTATTATTGTTGTAAATGAGGCACGCAAATAGTAATATAAGGTCAATAATGATATAATAATTAAAATGATAATTATTATTATTGTTTAAACTTTATTTGGGTAATTGCTGTTCATTTGAGATATTTTTTAAATATCTATGGTTACTAGGTCACTCCATACAGATATTTCTACAAATTGATAGATTAAGGTTGTGATTTTTCTAGAATACCAATTTCGGGGAGGGGGCGTGGTAATAAATTATTGCAATGTCGTAATTCGAAATTTGTGACTATTTTTGTCAAAAATGGGAGTTACAGAGTCACCACAAGGAAAAGAACATTCGACGAAGAGTTTCCGCGCACCTTTCCCTTCCTCCGTTCAGCGTGGGCCACTCCTCTCTGCCCCTCCCCTCGACGCGGGAATACGGTGGGTTTGTGCAGGTTTTAATGCTTGTGGTTCCACTATGCGAAATATTTTATACTGTATCACGTCATACACTCCTAAAATGCGGCCATGTATTTGTTGATTTTGTGTTTTAAGTCCACTTTATGCACAGTAAGGCTAATCGGGACTGTACTTACAATTTAAAGTGGGATCCGAACCACTATGTGCCTCCACCGGGTACCGAACCCGGTACCCTTGATTACAAGGTGAAGACGCTACCACTGCGCCATAGAGAAGGCACGGTGTTTACAATTAAAAAAAACATTCAATACGAAGCGATATTCCTCTTGGTTGAATATTTATCGTATTTTAAAAGTGTGAAGTGAGACGTTGTTTACATCTCACGCGGCCGCCATTATGGGAACGTAAGACTATGGACAAGTACGTTGTAACAAGTACCGTGTGAGGCGAAAAGTAGCAAATGGGAAGCCAGTCCAGCGTCAACTACAGCATTCCTACTGATTACAGTTCCGTGTGATTCAGGCTTAACTGTTAGGACCAAAAAACACAACTTGAGAACTAAATTATTATGGAATACAAGGACTTGATAGGGAAAGTGTTTATCTACTGAGTAAATATTTCCGTGATTGTGTCCTAAATGGTCCTGGACTGAAAACAACTTTTAATGAGTGGAATTAGGAAATTGAAGAACTAAACATGGACAATTTTCCGCATTCGCAACGATAGTCTCAATTGTTGAACGAAACCGAAGACTCGGAGAGCCTATTTTAACTTAACTGTAACAAAAGTCTATTGTAAACAACATCGTTAACCACGTAATGATGGTTTATACGATTGCTTGCTAATAGGATAAATACTCTTTACTCTACAGTCATCCATTACGTGTAAATGCAGTTTTTACCTTATAAGCACAACTGATTAAAACCAACGATAAATTGATCCAGTAAGTCACTCGATGTTGAGTCCCCATAAAGTAGTTTAAGTTCGAAATCAGCTTACACAGTTGATAACCAGAGAAATCTTAAGAGACGTGGGGAGTTGCAGATGGGGCACATAACAATTCTTGTACGGAATTTTCCAATGAGTTGTTATTTACTTTTTTTTATTTTTTTTTAACGATAACATAAGTGAAAGATATTCACTCGCAAGAATAAAAAATTGCTAACGTGAAGACAAGTGAATATTTATGTCGCTGATCTGTTCTCTAATATGTGCCGAACAATGTCAGATAACTTATAATAAAATTTTACTCCTGAAGTGCATGGTAGTGGGATCCACTAGTAATTCTTGGCAAATTGTCCATGACTATTTTCATTATTTTTGTTCTCTTGCATCCTGTGTGTTTTTAAGCGATAGAATTTTATGTACGCCGGTGCAGAACTTGCCAACAGCTTGCTTTGAGTTTTCTTTTAATTCTTGAAGCTCTTATTGGATCAAATAAAGTGCTCGAACATGGTGATGGACAATTACTCATGGATCCCACTGTACGAGCTTCGGTGAAAATGTCATCACAGTTATGCGAGAATGACATCTTGTTTCTGTGGTATTCCGCTAGATAGCTCTGCTATCTTTGAAGCCATAGTCAGTTGTTTCTCAAATAAGAACAAGCAGATTACCATTACACTCTCGTTTCAGGTTATTTTATCAACACATGCGAATCTATCTCAGTCCACAACTGCCATACATTGACTTCGCCGATTCACAAAAGAATCCAAACATCGAATAAAATTAACTTTCAAACTTCTAAACGAGAGTTGTGTATTTTCTAAAAGCAAATTCTATGCATTATTAACACTGCACAAACAAGTACTTAAATCAAATATAGTAATTTGAAATGTTCTAGAAGAACATGATAAGGTAAAATGGAACTTAAATATACCAAATAAACAGTTTAAGATCAAGGTCAGAATATTGAGACCTGTAAAAATTTACAATAACGTGTAAATTTAAAATTTATTTCTTTGAATTGTTTTTGTTTCATGAAATTTCGCAGTCACAGGTAACCGTAATAACAAACTCAGTAATCTATGTATTTTTCAAGCCGTACTATATGGGAACGTGGATACTGGCATGAGAAGTAATTTTGATTTATTTCCATTAGGTTTTCTAATACCTGGATTGCAACACTGTTTGTAATGCATAGTCAGCCTGTGACTGTTGGTGTAAAGCAAAGTAACCATCACACTGCTACTGTGTCATCTAATGAACATAGTGGTAGACAATAGAGGTCAATTTCACAGTGGTTCTGAATCTACTTTGTTGTAGATCCAGTCTCTATTAACCTGACTATTAAGTGAACTTGCAACAAACTTTGAGCTGAAAAATGTTCATCCACCCCCATAAAAATGTTGTCAATCTGCCCATAGTAGTACAAAATTGATCACCTCATTCGTCCGTTGAAAAATTTCACCTTTACACCAATAAAATGGTAGCGGTTTCAAATAAATAATGAAACAAAAGACACTCAGCAAGAGGAAACAGAGGAAGATGTAGGAGGCAGCCACGTTTGAACTTTGAAGGTGACCGACCAGCTTTGGGAAGTTCAAAGTCTCCTCCCAAACAACAAGCCGCCTGACGCAAGTGCAACGATGACTTACTAGATCTCGCAAGGTCATGTCTATGCAATCCAATATCGGAAGGTTAGGAAGGGTCCTATTAGAATAATTAAGGTAGCAACTGCTCCTACAACTTCCACGTCCCCGTTCGTTCTACTTCACGGGCGGTCGTTAAAAGTGCACGACGGGTCCATGGTGCACCAAGAGATATATCCACGAGGTGACACAGACCCCTTTTCCAGACGTTCCTAATAAAGAGACGCCTTTTAACTTCTGCTTGCGTTTTCATGTGATGTCATGGGATGCTTTTTCAGTTGGTAGTCAGGGGACAAATGACAAAACTGGGGGGCAAGGACAGTTTACTTTCCCTTGGTAGATCTGGTTTAGCATAGTGCGGGAGCAAAAGTGGCAAAAAGTCCCCCCACCCCTAATAGCCGCCAATGTTGGTAGTGACTGCTACTAAAATAGTACAATTGTTTCAAGCATTGCCATTGGCTGGTAGCTTTTTGGGGGTAGTAAATAATCTCTGAATTTGAATTTTGAATTTGAATTTAAAATTTTGGGAGCGTCAGCACTTAGGCTATTTTGCTCCCGTCACATTATACGGGGGCCAGCCCCTTACCATTACAAAGAACAACTCGAACGTTGCCTAACTAAAAATCTTAAAATGTTCTGACTTCTGTTAAAAGCTGAGGCTGCAAACAGGCACTCAGCACACACAAGGACAAAAAACAGGACAACACAAACAAAATTATACTGGTCATAATCCCAGTCGCCAGAGCCTCGTTAGTCTTTAGTCCAGGGTGCACTACGTGGAAGTGAGGTTGACTTTTGGGCGCCTTAGAAGAAGGCCGCCCCTTACACCCCTAAATAATCTCTGGTGGTTAGGTTAAGCTAGTAAGGTTGGTTCTCTTAGAAGAAGAGAAAGAAGACGAAAAATGGTTGTAGCAGCAATATCAACCTTTTTAGTTTCGTTATAGTCTGTGAAGAAGTTAGTCCCTTTCAAACAGTAAAGCAGTGTGGCATCAGATATTTTACATTAGCCCAGTCCAGTTCGCTACACTTTTTGACCCCAGGTGCAGTAGAGGTGCATCCCAGTGTCGGGCTGGTGCAAGGAAATGACGTTCAACAAAGTAGACGAATAGCTTTTTCAAGTTCAGAAGATTCAACAAATACCTGTTTGTTGCTCTAGACGTTCATTTGAATAGTTAGCACGCACCACGTGATCATACAACACATTACACCGCCCCAGAACATGGTGCAAAACGGTGCAGACACCAAATACACTACTTGACACCAAATCAACAAAGTAGACGAGTCGGTGTTACACGTGTAACAAACTAGACGCGCGACTGCAGAGTCAAAAAGTGAAACGACCTTGACGATGATATTCTTGTTATGACAATATCTTGTTCGTTGTCGAAATATTTTTGATTTTTTTTATTTTTGATTTTTTTTACATCTATATATCTAATACGTATGGCATCTCAAACACCAAACATGAGGTCTGAAGAACAGCACTGTTTTACAATGCGTATGCATACTCACAGTTGTAAATAAAAGCTTGTACTTCCAATTTTTACACACGGTGCAACATACGAGAATAATGCAAAATTGAAAACATCCGCTATTGCGAGGAAAGTACTTTACCACAAGTTACACTGTACTGATAAATGTAAATCAAATATTGGCTCACACTTCCAGTTGTCACTAGCGTAACAATTGTAATTAGTTCAAAATTAAGTCATTTTATACACATTGAGTAATCGGAACTGGATGTACAGTTTACAGAGGGATCCGAACCACCACTTGCCTCCGGCAGTGATCGAATCCGGGTCCTCTTCCTTACAACAGCAGGAGACCCTAAATTGTAACTTAAATCACGAAAAGAAATATGTAGGTATGTTCCATTAAATACGTCATTCTGAGCTGGCAACACTGTTCATTCTTGATTAAACAGCAAAATCGTCCTTCGTTCTCGAAATTATTTTATTTTAATTTTGTGCATATTTCGGTGCATGTATCTGAGAGCAAGAACTTTATCCCAAATCAAAAATAATCCTAGGCCGCTGATCACTTGATTGTACTTTCCAGTTTGTCTTAGCCATAATTTGTGACTGTTTTCTACACTCACAAGTAACAAGTATTTACTTTCTTTATATTGTACATATGTTTATATATTAACAGGGAGTAGTTGAGATTAAGAACGCTGTATAAATATCAATAGTTTTAAAGTTTCTGGTTTCGATTTGTTTCTTTCATTGATAAGAAGTTTAATTAAAAAAATATTGACCCCAAGTATTAAAGAAATACAACTCAGTTTGTTTCTTGTAATTTAAAGTGAAATAATACTGTGAGAAGTTAACTTGTGCTCTTTTAAATTCTTGAAACATAAGTTATATAATATTTTGGAAACCCAGTTGAGTGCTGAGAACTTGAAAGTCAATGTTTAAATTGTATAAAAGTCTGCTCATTCTTCGCGAACAGTATGAACTACGATTCAGTGTGCGCCTTGAAATTACTCTGTAAGTCCCAAGAAGTATATGAGTAAAAAGATACATTAAAGAAAACAATTTTAACATGTATATGTACTATTTACACCTCCTGCTTTATTTCATACTACAACATAATATTTTCAACGCCACATGATGTCAACTACTAATTATTATATTTCATATTAATTGTGCACGAACTCTCGCACATTATCTAGTCTATGTTATACGTACTACGGATCAGAGAAAACAAGTGTCTTCATAAATTTTGCAACCTGTATACAATTACTGCAGGACCATAAGTTCATCCCAGGAAATGTTGAATTTTGCAGTCTTGTAAAGTTCTTGTTGAGATATATAACATCGGCGCTTTCATCTTTTAAAGGGTCTAAACCCCTTAGTCCCAATATTCCATGTTCCTTGAAGGGATGGAGAATAAGCTCAAATCTATTCAAAGCCTCATAAGTAACGATTATCAGTTGTTCTACATTCACTCGTCGCGTCACTGGTGATTAGATGTCTTTGCCTCTGTGGGTATTGTGTCGGAAGAGCAAGGAGGAAGATAGTTGCAAACTGTATACGATGCTTGCAGGATCCACGATTACTAAAGAGGAAACGTCTTTACTCCTTAATCTGATGTTCTCGATTCATAGACTTGTACGTCTCAGCATTCCAAGTTTCTTGAAAGGATGGAGAAAACCGTATTTCAACCCACAGCCTCAATAGGGTACGATACAATGATGGTCAGTCCTCCAACATCCACTCATCCTGTCGTTGGTGATTTCATGGTTTTGTCCATGATTGGCGTGGGTGTTGTGCCTTAAGTACCAGGAATAGAACAATTGGAAACTGCATACGATTCTTGCAGGATGCACAATTCCTCCAGAGGAAACGTTTCTACTCCTAACTGTGATGTTCCCGATTCATTAACTTGTACGTCTCTGCATTCTAAGTATCTTAAACGGATGGAGGAAATCGTATTTTAACCCACAGCCTCAATAGGGTACGATACAATGATGGTCAGTCCTCCTACATCCACTCATCCTGTCGTTGGCGATTTCATGGTTTTGTCCATGATTGGCGTGGGTGTTGTGCCTTAAGTACCAGGAAGAGAACAATTGGAAACTGCATACGATTCTTGCAGGATGCACAATTCCTCCAGAGGAAACGTTTCTACTCCTAACTGTGATGTTCCCGATTCATTAACTTGTACGTCTCTGCATTCCAAATATCTTAAACGGATGGAGGAAATCGTATTTCAACCCACAGCCTCAATAGGGTACGATACAATGATGGTCAGTCCTCCTACATCCACTCATCCTGTCGTTGGCGATTTCATGGTTTTGTCCATGATTGGCGTGGGTGTTGTGCCTTAAGTACCAGGAAGAGAGCAATTGGAAACTGCATACGATTCTTGCAGGATGCACAATTCCTCCAGAGGAAACGTTTCTACTCCTAACTGTGATGTTCCCGATTCATTAACTTGTACGTCTCTGCATTCCAAGTATCTTAAACGGATGGAGGAAATCGTATTTCAACCCACAGCCTCAATAGGGTACGATACAATGATGGTCAGTCCTCCTACATCCACTCATCCTGTCGTTGGCGATTTCATGGTTTTGTCCATGATTGGCGTGGGTGTTGTGCCTTAAGTATCAGGAAGAGAGCAATTGGAAACTGCATACGATTCTTGCAGGATGCACAATTCCTCCAGAGGAAACGTTTCTACTCCTAACTGTGATGTTCCCGATTCATTAACTTGTACGTCTCTGCATTCCAAGTATCTTAAACGGATGGAGGAAATCGTATTTCAACCCACAGCCTCAATAGGGTACGATACAAAGATGGTCATTACTTGTACATCCATTCATCTTGTCCTGGAATTTTTTTTGTTTTGTCTATGACTGACGTGGGTGTTGTGTCTTAAGTAACAGGAAGAAAGCAAGTGCAAACTGTATACAAAGCTTGCAGGATGCCCAATTCATCCAGAGGAAATGTTTTTACTCCTCACTTTGATGTTCCCAACGCTTTCACCTATTTGTCCCAGCATTCTTGTCTTGAACGAATGGAGGAAACAGGAATTCTACCCTTAGCCCTCATCGGATAGATTACCACGAAACAACGATGCTTGGTCCTTCTACATCCGGTCGTCTTGTCGCTGGCATTTACATGGGTTTTATCTATGACTGGCGTGGGTGTTGTGCCTTATGTACCAGGAAGAAAACAAGTGGAAATTGTATACAAAGCTTGCAGGATGCACAATTTCTACAGAGAAAACGTTTTACTAATTAGTCTGATGTTCCCGACGCTTTTACTTGTTCGTCGCAGCATTCTTGTCTTGAACGAATGGAGGAAACAGGAAATCTACCCTTAGCCCTCATCGGATAGATTACCACGAAACAACGATGCTCATTCCTTCAACATCCACAAGTCTCGACGCTGTTGATCACGCTTTAGCGATTAAATGGTTTCACATTATATTTCTTAACAGGTTGCAGGAACAAAACTGTTGCAAACTGACTGTATGCAATGGTTATAGGATAAACAGTTTCTACTGAGGATATATTAAACATGTGCTCGGTTTGCTGTCTAGTGACTTTCATCCTATACATCTTCGTACCAGCATTCTGTGGCACCGGATGAATCGTAAAACTTCCTTTAACTACAATAGAGTGATTACGTTGAATAAATCGTGCTTTCTCCATCAACATCCCATTATCTCGTCGCTGGTGTTGACGCCTCGCCCATTAGATATCTCTCATGTCATTGTTTTGTGTTTTGCTTCATATTGTCCATTGGCAACAACTCAAATTTTCCATATTTCCTACTTGTCTTGATAAAGCTCATTCAAAGTCTTTTAGCTTTTACAAGTAGAAAGTCGATACAATAAATTTTTCTCTACTTTTTTTAAGCTAGGAGGTCTGACTGCTCTTAACTAGAGGGACAGCAGGCTGCGCAGAAGCACCTGCGCAGACACTGCACCAAGCTCGAACGTACCGTTGGCTTCTTGATCTCCATTCTGAGTTTTGCTCCCGCAACAATTTCCCGATAGAAATGTTTCAGCTCGTCTTTAACGTTACCCTTGACTTGAGCAAGCAATCGTTGTACTCGCTTCTGCATGTGCCTAGGTTGAACTGGATTTGTGCCCTTCTGTTGTCTCACTTCAATTCCGAGAGCTTCTTGCAATTTTTCGATTGCGTTTGCTTCCAGAACGCTCTCGAAATCCTTTATATCTTTAGAGCATTCACTTTTCAGCGCATGTTCCATCCGCTCATTACCTAGCTTTCTTTGCAGTGCTCTGGCCGTTTTCCTTAAACTTTCTTGGACATTCTCTAATGCTTCCTGTAGGAAATCTAGTTCGAACAGATTCACGTCTCTTTCAACACCGGCCTTCACTTTTATTTTCACTTGTTCTGCTTCTTCGTCCACTGGTAGGAAAACATCGCCGGGTTGTAGTTGCTCTTGTCGAGGGGAAACTTTCAAAAGCTCCTCACGGGAATGGGTGTCTGTACAAGCTTGTAACAGTTGAACCTTGCTATGCGTGAATTGTGGTACGTATGAATATTCGTTGTACCCGAGTCTCTGGTGTATAGCTTCCTTCACGGGACACGAATCCTCCTGGCGCTGTGGTAACTCTTGTTGTGAAAAATCTTTGGAAACCTGCACAGGGGGAGGGTTGTCTGCTGAAACAACTAATGGCTGAACTACTTGTTTGTCTCCTACTTGTGGTTCAACTAGATTTTCTTCGAACTCGGGACTCTGGAATCTGGCGCTCTGGCACCTACCTTCCTCTACAAGACACATAGCCTGGTATTTATGTGATAACTCTTGTTTGGGAAAATCGTTGGAAACATCCCCAAGGGGAAGATTGTCTGTAGGTGCCCCATCTAATAGCTGCTTACCTTCGTTATCCGCTAATTGTGGTCCAAGTGTCTGTTTGTCGACTAGGAGTCCAGCAAGTCTGGCTCTCTGGCGGATGGCTCTCTCGAACCTGAATGCCCTGCGGCTGGGTCGAGGCTGAATCTCGACGGGCTCGTACCGCAACCGAATGGACTCTAACGAAAATGATTCGTCGTCGTCTGATTCGTCCGTGGTGTCGGAGAAGTCCGACGTGTTCGGGCTGAAGAGTGGAACAGGTCCCTCGACATCGTCCCAGTTGATAGCAACAATCTCGTTGTCGATATGGTCGTACTGTGGCATCTGTGGATTTACCTCGACCGGTGCCTGAGGTGCGTCGTACTCAGGATGGCCAAAGTAAATGTTGCCAGGGGCAACCAGTACCTGTTCCGCGTTCACGTTCTCAGGGTGAAACAAATCTTCGTCTTCATCTTCATCCGATGCGTGTGCCTCTTCTTGGAAAGCCTCGTGGGCAACAGGTGCTTGTTGCAAAATTTCAGCATCATAATCAACTTCAAAGGCTTCAGGAAGATCGATGGGCAGTCCTTCATCGTCGACCTCCACAATGACGGGTGCACTCTCTTGTGGCAGGCACTCAACGGTGGTGTCCAGAGTGTTCACACGAAGCTCTGCGAACTGGAGAAGAAGAAGAAACTGAGTCACCATCTCGTAGAATTCACATTCACCCACCTCACAATGCGTGCAGCTAGAAGCCATCCTCGTAAACGTGTCAATCACGTAACTTCTAGCAGCGTTCACGCACTGCAGGAGAATATCTTTGTACTCGTTAAGGTCCATATCAAAGCGGGTTTTGCTATTATGTAGTGAGAGGAATGGTATTGTACGTGCTCTAGTTAAAAACTTTCCGCTCCCACTAAATTCTAAGCAACGTTTCTCGCAATAATACGACGTTGATTGTTTCCTACAAGGAACGAGTAACAACAATACACGAGTATTGATAATAGAAAATGCACGCTTACACTTCGATTCGTAATGTGTTTTTTACATTGCCTTTTTAACTTTAAGGTTAGGGTTTTAGATAAAGTGATTTTTTGACACCCACCCATAAGTTTAAACTCAATCCATCAATTAATCTTGGTACAAGGCTTTTTAGTGTGGAAGCAAAATTTGTGAAACCTAGAACAAACTGACCACTTAATGGATCGTATGATTGTAGCGAAGTAAGTATCCTAGCGTTACAACCCAATCTGCCTAAAACTTCTTGATAATTTTACATGAGAATGCAATCTTCCCACCCGAATCATATCGAAGATTCGGCCATGTTAAGTCTCATTCTTATTTATTCTTTCTCTTTCGTTCATAATACGCATTATAGAAGTTTTAGTATTTTAATGATTCATATAACTATCTTTCTTTAACTTGAGCAATTTCGAATTTCTGACATTTGTAAGTTTTATAAAATCAGATTATTTCATTCTTAACATTTAGTTGCACATATAATCTTCTTAGTTTCGAAATTAGAAGTGATGATACCCATAAGAACTAAATTTCAGTTGACGTTTTTGTATTATAGGCCTTATGGACATTCAAAGAATAATATTTACAAATGTGACAAGTTTGTATCAGGAGATGTAAGTGAAACCTCAAGGGCTATAATTGTTGATTTAAACATAGAAAATTCGATCTTATGGAAGATACTATTTAATCATAGAAATATTGCTATTACACGCAATGCAGTTCTGCATATCAAAGGTGTATGTATATAACTTTTGGGTCACGAGAGACGCTCTGCTTGGAATTCGGGGGTTTAAATACAGCCTCGAAACCAGCGGCGGCGCCATAATTAACCATCTAAGGGTGCTGAGGGGGTGCGGAATTAAATTTAAGGGGTGCAATGTTGAAAATTATGGAAAAATGAAACATGCATGTATGCTTTAGCCACTACATTAAACACCTATCAATTTTTAGTGCGCTTCCATGAAAATACACCAATGAGGATGCATTTTTGCTTGCTTGCTTTCACCACAAAATGTACAAAGAAAGAAGAAAATGTGGCATCTCTTACAGATTAGTATCAATAGCCTTCCTGTAGTATTCAATAATAATGGTCTCTCTTCCATACTCAATATTATGTGCTCATGACGACATGGTTTTCGTAAGTCATAACTTAATGAAACTGCAAACACAGAAAATAAATGATTTGGTTGAATTAACAAAACACGTTTCGTTAATTAATTTGGTAACTGTAAACAAAAAAACTAGTACCACTTACTACAGTTGGCAATTTTGAACAAATTATTTGGTAACTAAGCACATGTACTACATTACTAAAGAGCATTTAGTACTGTTGAATGATAAGTTGTTAGTCGCCTGTTTGAACAAATGTTTGGTTGCCAGAAACTCTTTTCCTTTATTCCAAACTTTTCCCTGTGTGAAGAGTTAAAAGTATTTTCGGTTGAAAATTGTTTTCTTGTAAAAGAGGTGCTGAAGGGGATGTGGAAGAAAATTAAAGGGTGCGTAATCACCCCTACGCGCGCCGCCTCGGCTCTAAAACTAATTCTGGAGCATTTTATTACCAGTGCGTAGTTGGAAATCGGTTGGTTCATTGACCTCTCCACCCTAACTATTACGTATTCACAGTTCACATCCAAACGAATGCCCGAAATAGCCATATCTGGCTGCAAAAGAGCTAAGTTGACCTCAGAGAGAAAGTCCTCGCGGAAATTGTCCCTTATCCCCTTAAAGAAGTCTACGGAAGACGTCGACCTTTTTTCAGAACAAGACGTTGTTGATTTATCTAGTCCTCCTTTCCCATAGCCTGTGTCAGAATCGTTTAGTGTAGTTGAAGCCTCATAGCCCTACTTATCGTCCTATACCAGTACCTGAGAGGGATCGCAGTATTCATTAGCCCACTTAGTTCAGCCGAGGTAAAAATAGATGAGGTGGATAAATAAGGCGATTGAAGGTAGTAGGAAGCTAGAGATGAGGATACGTTTTGGTTATGTATTTTTTGTGTATTATAGCTGCCATGGCATATCTTCCATCATTTAGCGATTTACTTTAGGTCCGTCTCAACGTTATCCCTCCATCTTCGTATTGTCTTTCCTATAGGTCTCTTACCATCAGGTTTCCAACAAGAATCCTGTAAACCACAAGGTAACACAGGCCGAATTAAATAACCTAATCAGGGACTTGGATTTCCCATGAATAAAGCCAAATTGTTGACCTTATGGCTGCAACAATGAAATCACCTGGCGGATGATGTGAAGATATTACTCCCTACAGATAAAGAATTTCTCCCATTTTTCGAAAAAAGGGGGACCTGACTGTATGCTATGACAAAGGCTTCTTTGCATAGATTAATATATCACATAAGACAGAGTACTTGATACTTTTTTTTTATTGATTCTTTCTTAAAGCAGTTTTGCTGCACTATCTTCAATTCCTGTTGTCCATGTAGTTGACATTAAGGAAACTTATCAAACCATGAATGAAATTCTTTGGTGATAGTGAGTGAACTGCATGGAATTCATTTCGACAAGTGTGTCATAGTTTTCTGCGGAACACGAGAGCAAGTAATAATTCTGACATAATATTCTGACATCTTACTAGAGACTGGGTGGGAATTCAACATTCATAGTATTACCTAATTATTTTTTTCTTAGTGCTTTGCAGTTCTTGGATTTTAGTGTCCAAGGGGTCTATTTCAGTAAAGAAAGAATACTTTCTCCCACGGAAAAGAAAACATTCATGTCGAGGATTCAGTAATCATTTATTTCAAGGCCACACGAAGGATTTTTTTGTTGGGGAGGGGCCAGTGTTTAATGTGAGGAAACATAGAGCTATGCTTTCCCCGAGTTAAGAGATACTTAATCTGTCTTTCACGGCACTCTCATCTATATCACTATGCTATAATTCCAAAATTTCATTTGTATTAAATATTCCCAGATATTTTGTGGAGGGGGTTCGAATACACCCCTGATCTCCTTTTCCAGGTGTTCTTAATATATTTATCAAGTTATGCCCACATTGCTTACGGTTGGTTAAATGTTATCTAACTTGAATTATGCTGATCTTGAAAATAATAGCCAATGCATTGCTTACGGGTAAAATGAATTATGCCGTAACTTCAAATTAAGATCAAATCTTAGAAAATGAAGTCTATATTCGTGTTAAGGAGGTCAGTTGCAGTAAGAAACGGCTACTTTTCTTTCTGTAACAAAAAAGTGAAAATTTGTACAACAATGTAATTTCTGAATTGATTCTATTTTTATTTTGTATGGCATTTAGCAACTGAGCTCCAGTAATTGACGTACAATTGTGACATAAAAACCTGTACTACTACTATTAATACTACTACTACTACTACTACTACTAATAATAATAATAATAATAATAATAATAATAATAATAATAATAATAATAATAATAATAGCAACAAAAATAACAAAAACAACGGAAACTGACGTGCAAGTAATGTAAAGATATGTAAACTTCCTATTTATACCTAAATCCACCAAAATAATATCGTATGTGTTATTGTTGTTATTATTATTAATTATAGTAGTAGTAGTAGTAATGTAGGTTTTTATGACACAATTTACAGCTCAGAAGCTAATTGCAATGTAGAATAAATAGAAATTCATAAATTATTAATCTAACTTTTGTGTATAAGAACTCATAATTATAACGCAAGATTTAAATGTGATGAATGTTTGGAATTACTTAATTACAAGCGCTGTACTTAATAAAGAGCAACAAAATTAATGTATTTTACATAAATGAAAGATTAATAGTGAAGAAGATTTCCAAATATAACACTAGGCACAATCCCCTTATTTTAATAAATGGAATCAATGGTAGTGAAGTGATCAAAACTCTTATAGATAATATAAATTAAGTGTTGTGAATTAATTGTAGGAATTGAACGTGGTGTTGTATCTGACCATTGATGTTAACAGGATGACGTAACAATGAACAATTATTCCTATTAGAGGTATAGTAGTAGATATTTAAAAACTGTAACTTGAAATGTAAATAGCAGAATGTTATTCTACATTTTGCATGTTTAACCCGTGTAATTTGTAACTTTTTACGTGATTTGATGCAGTAATAAGTTTTACACTTTGCTGAACACTTAAAACGAATTATTATTATTTACTACTAAAAAACGTAAGCAATTGTTGGTCTACAGAATTGCTATTTTTATACATTGTTATTGCATTTTGTATAAAGAATATTCATATTTTTCTATTTTATCTATAAAAATAACTACTTTCATGTAACCAATATTTAAATTAAATTAATGTTTGCTCCAGGAAAGAGTTCATCAACTTTTTTCTTTTTCTTGTTCTGGGTTTTAATGTGAAAATGTTGAAGCCAGAAGTCATGAGAACTTCTTGCATGATATGCATTACTATGGCCTTAGCTTTAACTAACAATAAAACTTTGAAGGTCCTCACTGTCTACACAATTGATTTAGCTATAAAGTGTTTAATAATACGTATAGTGGCGAGTGTGTAATATGAAAGGGCATGGCAAGATCTTGGTCACTGTTTTACTTCTGTAATATTTCATGTACTGTTCATCCTTTAATGGTAAAGGTGTTGCATGTAGTAAAACGACCCAGCGAGATCGCGACCACGGCCTGGAAACAAATGATATTTATTGATAAATGTTCTCTGTTTAAGATAAATATGTTGATCCCAGTTTTATTACATCGTATTGTATAAAATGGCCGGCGTAGACACTAGTAGCTTATGCTGTCCTGGAGATTTGAAAAAGGAAATAAAGAAAAAATAGACAGTAGAAATAGTAAACTTGAAACGTAAATAGGAAAAGGTTTCCTTTCTATTTTGGTGTCCGAATTACTTGCCTGCCTAGAAATGCATCGCCGAGTGCTTTACTAGGAAATTATCTGCAACAATAAAGTATGTATTAAATTGTTATGATCTAACGGAAGATGGGACGCAAAACATTGGTAATTGGCATTATCTCAAGTACTACACAACTGAGATACGTGTTGACTTTCGTGAAGATTGTGGCCTTAGGTAACCATGTAAACATCGAAAAATTATGCATGCACACAAAACTAAATCAAAGCCAATTTGTTTAGTAAACCTCCGTACACCAAAAGGACTTTTGCCTTTCTAAATGATGCAACAAGGATCAGCTATAACTTTTAGAGTAGAAGATTTTAGCTGCCAATAATATGGTAAACTGAATTTTACACGACCGATTTCTGGAACCTTCAAATTATGTATCTTTCACAATGAAACTGCATAGGAGGGCAACTAAAATCAATGCATCCAAACGCATAATAAAGAAATACCACGCTCATGAAAAATGACGTTCTGTTTAATAAAAATTGAAAGAAACTGTAAAAAATAGTTCAGACTTAATATAATTATGTCAGTTCTGTATGTTTTTTACATAGTGGACTGTATTCATTCCTAAATAAAACAGAAACTTCAGAATTAATATTTTGAATAGGCTACTCTCATTCTTAGAAATAATAATATTTCCAGATGGTTGTCGGTTTACTTCCTTACTTTTGTATTAGTATATAATAGACCAAACACAAACAGAAAAATAAAACATTTTATTTTTCTGTTTGGATATACACATGTCTATTTACATTATGCTTCTTTAAGAAGAACGTCGTTAACTATCCTATAATGCAATAACATAATCACCGTTATGACGTATGGTGGTACGTTGTATTCTACACTGCAAAACGAATTCGTCAGATAATAATAATAATAATAATAAATTTATTTATTAAGCGGGCGAAGTTCAGCCTATACGCTGCTCTGCCACCTTACCTTTGCCAATGTAATGTTACATATAGGGGAGCAGTAAGCTACAAGCAAAATAATACATATGTACTAGCAAGAGATACACAAAATTAAAGAAATACGCAAAGTGATTAACAAATACAAAAACAAAATAATAAGTAATAATAAAAGACAAAAGTAATACGTAATAATAAAAATACAATTTCATGTAGTGACTTGATACCTTCCATTGTGCTGCTACTCTGCGATTGTTCCATTAACAATAAATCTTTTACTTTACCTCTGAAATTTACGAGAATCTTTATGCATCCGATGTTTGCAGTCAATACATTCCATTCACTGGGAGCAGAAAGGAGAAAGATCATTTATAGGCCTTGGTAGAATGATAGGGTAAATCGAAATTGTTTCGCTTACGAGTAGCATATACATGGATATCCCTACAAGAATGCATTTTTTTTCGAACAGATACTGCAGTTTACCTTTTGCTAATATACCGCGGACGAAACAGAGATAGAGATGATAAAAGATTTTCTGAGACAAAATTTTGAGATTCGTTAATCTGAAACAATGTTTATTAATGAATAAACAATTAATTTTTGTCTCCACGGAACCATGTAGAACGAGATGATCATGACCAGTGTCCCAGATTTGCCCCCTTCCTATATTTCTGAAAGCAGACCCTATGCTGTATAGTTCGTGGCGTAGCCTTTCGTCCGAATTCCAGGAACTGCCAGCTTACGGGTACCTGACCGAGTAGCGTTTCGTCCGGGGGCTACCATCCTAATAGTGTTTAATGAAGCTTTAAAACCTAATGTTCATGTTAGGTTTACAGTGCGATAAGGTCCATTGTTAGCCCCAGCCAGGACTGCGTGCCTTCTTTAATTGGCACCTCTATAAAAATAGAGGTGGGTCTGCCGTATAGCCTCGCACTCGGCATGCACGACAGGGGATCATAAGTGACCCATGTACCCGCATTGATAATCCATGGATATTTGAAGTTATTTTTATAACCTTTAAAATGCTTAACAGTTCAATGGAATTAGCGCACACGGCCTTAAATTTAATAAAAATTTAAGGTATAGTCTCAAAATTAAATTTCCGCTTTTGTCATTTATAATGTGTTACACAAAATGCTTGATATAATTATATACTTCAAATTTAGCAGCTGTCGCTTTGTCAGTTAGTTGATATAATTATAAGTACCTATGTAGATAACATCTTAAAAATAAACTATAATCTCAAGGTATTTTAATCCATTTGGATAAAGAAGAGACATTTCTCAAAAATTTGGCTATATTTCCTGACTGCTCCATTCCTTCAGTGACTCTTAAAATTCTGTTTTCCATCGAGACATATTTCTTCTTCCTTTTCACCCCTTCTACATGCAGCTCCATTCTTACAATCTTAGCATCTGAATGTTCTGCTTTTTTTCTTCAAGTACAGAATTACATCAGGAACTCACTAGTGGCGCTCTTCTTTAATTAATTCGATGTTGTTGGTAATAAGTTATTACTAATAACTTTTCCACGACATGGTCGCGCAACACATCACCACACAACTTCACCAGGCCGATTCTCCCTCCTCTTTGTGTACCGGTACCAATTACATATCAAACTCGGTTGACCCCTTATGGTTGTTGTAAACTCCATCTTACGAATAGATGTGTTCTCCTTGAAAGCACTAATCCAAATAAGGTGAACAATGTCTTGCGCCCTCCAGTGCCACCGGTTAGTCAAGGTGTGACTCATCGTCAGCCATGCCCGGACGAAACGCAACTCATTGAACCGTCGCGGACGAACTGTAGCATTTTCCCACGAATTTCGCTTTCGGACGAACTGCAACTCAGACGAAACGCTACGGAATCGTATAATTTACTTCATTCTAATTCACGTAGAAATTGAGCTAGTTCTTTGATTGAAAATCTACAATCAAATATATTTTTTATGTTGCTCTTTAACTTATGTTATGCACTAACGTTACATAATTGTAGGAAATAGTGCAGCTTGTTCTGATTGTCAAAGTTTTCTTCATGCATGCTATAAAGTTTGTCTACATACGTCTTCCACAAGTTTTTTTAAGAGGAGCTGATGCCCTGAGAAAATATATACCTCAGCTTGCCCTCAACTAATCCATTGTTCTGATATCCTGGCATAGGCCGTTTGAATAGCAAACACAGCTTCGTCTGTCTTTTCATTGCAGGCCGAGGAAGACTATTACACGCAACACGTATCAAAGAGGAACATTCTGAGTTATATCCTTTGCCAAGTTATACTCTTTACAAATCATCTGTAATGTACAGTTTTTTCTGCTATATATAAATATATATAAATTTTACGTGTGTTTTTATAGATGTGTTTTTACATTGGCCTGCCTCGTTGCTCGCTCCCTCTGCCGGTTGAGGAACGCGTTCTTCGGCGCCCTTGTTCGGCTACAGGAATGCTTTTTATTGCGAAATCCACTTTTCCCAATTTCACGGGTACGGGGGGAATTCTTTCTAAATATCGGCATGCACCGTTATTCCTACCCAATTATGCGCTAGCCTCTCCCGGTCTTAAACCAAATTCTGTTTTTTTGTATTAAAAAAGGAGGCTAAGTCCTTCGTTACTGACGACATGTCACAACGTAGGACCGACGCCTGATCTCTTCTTGAACCTAAGCGCCGGTGGGCATCGTTTTGCCGCTTCTATTGTCCAGAAATGTATAGGGAAGCCTTGATTCATTGCTTTCCGCACTTGCGTCCAAGGAGGGGTCTGTTTTTTGCCGAAAGGTGCCATGCCAATGTTGCCAACCACGATTCGCTTGCCCACAGCAGCGATTGCAAATCCCCTTAGAAATTCACAATCTACATATCTAAATTATACTCCATCTTCCGTGTTGAAAACGTTCCTTCAATCACAATTGGCATGAGTTCAGCGTGTAAGAGTATTAATATTGTGTTTAGGAGTAGTTCAGCTTGTTAATGAGAACCATGTATTTGTTATTAAAAGGGAGGACTTTGATATTGTATGGAAGATGTGTGTGTTATTTTATTGATAAAGGGGGAACATTTATGTTCAATGAAACAGTGCATTTGGGGGTGATATTTAATTAATATAACTGCACAAAACATGCAAATGAAATAGTTGGATATGAAGATAGTAGAATCCATAACCCTTGGTAGCAATTAATCATCATTTTAATTGACATTAATGGCTTTTTAGTAGAATCCATAACCCTTGGGAGCAATTAATCATCATTTTAATTGACATTAATGGCTTTTTTATTCATTTTCGAGGGGTGACGCTATTGTTAATTAATCAAGCGCCACGTGTCGGGGGTGGTGGAGGAGATGAGTCATCGATGACTCATGCTCACGTGTGAGTTTGAAATTAATGGTTTCCCATTAGTGCACAAAAGATACTATTATGTATTCCGTTTTCGGCCTAAGCTAACCCTATATATGCGTTTCTGCCGGATATGAGTCATGGGTGCTTTATACAGACGTGGGAACTTGGAATTAATGGTTTTTCCATTAATGTACAAAACACATTTTCGGCCTATTCTAAGGCGTCACGTCAGGCCATTTTGGCGTCGGTGGTGAGTCATATTTGGTATAATTGAGGAGCTCGAACGGTCCTGGGTAGAGGCTAGAAAATATTAACCAATGAGAGAAGGTTGTTAATAAATGATTCAACCAATCAGAGAAGAGTAATGAAAATAATATTTATATTGACGGGCCTTTTGTCTAAGAATCTACAAATATCGAGCGGAAGACGAAGCGGTCCAAGAGAGTTCTCAAGTGTTTGGCTTGAAAGTCGTACTGATTTTTTAGCGTGACTGAGTTGTTGCAGTGCAACTAAAGGCTTTTTAACTTGGTAAGTATCTTTTTTTGTGTACTATTCTTTATTTCAAGTTGTTTTTTAACTGCCATGCAAACAAAGTTTAAGCGTTTTACATTATTTTTGAAAATATTATACAAAGAATACTCGAAAATATCACTAACAATGTGTATTGTTATTGTTCCAGGTTCTGTCACTTTCTCTTTTTCTGAATTCCACCCATTTTTTTGTCACTGCGATGTTTTTTTAAAAAATATTATACAAAAATATTAGAAAATATCACTAACAATGTGTATTGTTATTGTTGCAGGTTCTTTCTGAGAAGCAGATGTGAAGTACTCTGCAAAGAACTGAAAGCCCGATTGGAATAAACGAATAGTGAAAACTGACGTTGCTGAGCAGGACCCCAGGGAGATGAGTGATTTGGTGCTTATATGTCCATGTTTCTTCGATTATATCGATAAGGATTGTGTGCTGGAGGCTTTGAAAAAGTATACCCCTTACAAGTACATTACATGCTGGGGCTGTTATTCAAATGAAGGCAACCAACTAGCCCACGATTGCGTTATTAAACATTTTTACGAGTGCGAGGATGTGCGCGGTAAAGATGAAGTTCAACTCTCCGATTGTTTTATAATTTGCCAAGAGGAATGTTGAGAGAATGAATGCCAGAATTGTGTAGAGTGGATGTGCGAGAGAATCCAGTGTTATCTGCAGGATCCGGGCAATACAAGTCATATTTTTTATTTTTATCTTGCTAATCATGAAGATGTAGGTGATGGTTTGAAGGCACAGGAGGAATCGACAGGATACAGAGACTTTTACAGTGTGTTGTGTGAAATTTCAAATGATTTCGAACTAGTAAAAACTCTTATTGCGCCTATACGAGAAGCGGAGCTTGCTCGTGGTTAAGAAACAATATTTGTTAATATCTAAAGTGAAAATGGCGCAATATATTATTGATGCGCAAGGTTTTATGTACAATAATAAATTTATATTGCGTGAGATGTGTGTTAGTTCTACAAATTTGGATACTGTGTATTATGCTCTTGTAAAAGTGCCAGAATATTTCAAAGACAATAATGAATCCCAATGGGTGAAAGAAAATATTCATGCTTTATCGTACGATACTCCTCCGGGATGTGAAGTGTACTATGTTCGTAGTGTAATTAGAAATTTGAACTGTCAAGGTACAACTTTCTATTGCAAGGGAGAAGAAAAATCCAAACTTCTCAAAGATTTGTTCAATATTTATAATATTGTAGATTTGCAAAGTGCAAACTGTCCTTCGCTTAGAAATTTGTATATGTTTCAAGGAGGATTGTGCAGGTATCATTCTGATACTTCGCCTCCATCAGAACAAGGTTGTGCATTCAGAAATGTACAAAGACATGTATCTTGGTACAATACTAAAATTACCAATATGTAATGTATTTTAGAGCAAATAATAAAAGATTTGTAAAAAAATAATTGTTTTGTATGTTGTTATTTAGTAGGCCGAAAATGTCTTTTGTACATTAATGGAAAAACCATTAATTCCAAGTTCCCACGTGTGCATAAAGCACCCATGACTCATATCCGGCAGAAACGCATATATAGGGTTAGCTTAGGCCGAAAACGGAATACATAATAGTATCTTTTGTGCACTAATGGGAAACCATTAATTTCAAACTCACACGTGAGCATGAGTCATCGATGACTCATCTCCTCCACCACCCCCGACACGTGGCGCTTGATTAATTAACAATAGCGTCACCCCTCGAAAATGAATAAAAAAGCCATTAATGTCAATTAAAATGATGATTAATTGCTCCCAAGGGTTATGGATTCTACTGAAGATTTTGTTCATCGTGTTTGCGTGGAGGAGTCCCTAGACGGCAGCACAGGACAGTAAGGAAATCTTTGGGGCCCCGGCGAGCAACAGCCCCAGGGCCGCTTTCAGCAGTACCACGGATCCAAGAGTATATTGGTTCCCCTTTAGATTCGGTGGTCATTCCAAAGGAGGGGGTGACGCCAAAATATGTGGCAACCCCGGAATCGAAGGGGACCGAGGGAGGACAATGATGGAGAGAGAGCGGGACAGTTGACTTAGAACTGCGGTGAGATAGAGAAGTTAGTTTCTGGACACTTGATGTACTACCGCGAAGTTATACTGAAGTAGTTCCGGTGATATCACTTGGGTGATATAAAGAAGTACGGTTCCGAGTTGGCTTGGAACTGTCTGTTACGGATGTGTTCGAGTGACCGTGGACTGTGACACCGAACGGCCGTGTAACCCCCCACATTGACCGCAGTCGTAGTGTCGTTGCCCGGGCTTCCTTTCCCATGCTGTCGGGACTCGACTCGAGGACCCCACCGTGACCCTGTGACCCTGCACACGGACCAGCGCTGGACGAAGGACGACGTACGTACATCGACCGAACAAAGGTAGGATTGTGGCCACCATCCCCACAACAGTGATTTCGTGAGTGATAGCGCGCAACACTATTTTTGGCCCAGGGGGGAATGTGTTGGGGTACGTTGGCCAACGTAGATGGTTGCCTTATGTGTTTATATATATCTTGTGAAATAGGGTCTGTACAGTATTTTAGTGTGTGTATATAATATATGTATAAAGTCGACGTTTTGCTTTTTTCCAATGCATCACCCTCTTATAATGCAGAGCTCGTGGGCATTGACTGGCGACTTGGTGAGGTAGGCGAGCATACCAAAATTTATTTCAACTCTGGCGACTTTTCGCTTAGAATCCATGCTCTACCGGCGCGTCAACCAAGCTACAGCCGCAGCCGTGCATCACACATCCTTCTTCCACAAAAGAACATCGAATACGAAGCCACAATGTGAAATTTCGAATTTTTTGGAGGAGAGAGTATAATACGAAATGAAACTTTCATTTTTAAAATATTTGCAAAATATAAGCTATTTTAACATATCTTTTCATTTTGTGTAGCCATTCTCTTTTTGAAATTTACATTTTACACTTCCACAGAAATATGTAAACTTTTTTTTTAAAAAATTGTTCATTTTAGTTAAGAAGCAAAGATCTTGACATTAACATCTGTACTATTTTATTTTTTGGAACGGCCATTTTATGAAATTTAAATATTGAACATGGGAAAATACTCGATGTCCCACGTAAAACCGGCCGAACCGAGAAAAACCTTTTCTCGGAAACGAATTTTCACACGCACATATACTTCCTGTAATATTGTTTTATATGGATTGTTTGTAAAATAAATTGCGATTTACGGTATGTGCTTGTTAGTTTGTTTCAGTTCTGTTCACCATAGTAATATAGATGACTACTTGTAATGTACAAATACGAGGGAGACCACGTTTTCATGCAGAACATGGATTACGTGGGACACCCCTTATAATATGTATTGCAAATAAAAACGTACAATCACATGTTTTCTTACTAATTTTTCTATGTACTGCACATTCATGTTGAATTAAGGATCGTTCAAATATATATCTGTAAACGTTACGCACATACTATTGTTTTGCATGACACATGCATTGTCTTTTATAAACTTGGTTTGCTAACATCATCATTCCTATTGTCACTTGCAAATTATCGTCAACACGTATATCCATCCGCTCCCTACGGCATGTCACTCAGATCTGCTCCAAAAAGTGTTTGACGCTGCAACTAGGAAACACTGCACATTGCCATATGATGCGGAAGAACAAGCCACTTTTTCGGATTATAGACTATAAACTATATGAAACTGATAAATAATTTCCAATATGCATTAAATGATAAAGAAGTGTCCAAAAGCACTCACAAGTCTCGATTAGATAAATATCTTATTTGTCAGGAATGTTCGGAACATGTTTTTGGATAATAGGAAATCATCAGATTATTTGAATGAAGCCTTCGTCTAAGGGATTTGCGCGACTGGTTAGCTGTTACCCGTAGGAGTGTGTATATTTAAGTAAATCATATTGTTACATCTGCAACAACAAACGAACTTATTATAGTTTCGAGCCACTCCATCATAATTAAGTGTACAATGATATGAAAAACATTCATTTGTGCTTATTTCACATCACTTCTGGTTAATCACCTAGTTCATGGTGAATGATAGTTAAATGAAATTAATGAATCAACACTGACAAACGCACATAGACAAAACGCACAACACAAATCACACAAAGGATTATATTTATTATGAGAGAAGACACCAGAGGCTCATGAGGCTGTAGTACGTGTCGTCTTTCAGAAATATCACATCTTAATTGATTTATTAATTGATATTGATTATTTTACTTCGCTTTTCTGCCTCTTTTGGCATGGCGAAGATGATAATGAATGGTGATAAGCTGCCATGAATAAAGGGGAAATCACAAACATATATAGACGACACAACACGAGCCCCACAGAAGATTACACTGGCTGTGAGGCCAGATGCCAGAGCCATGCTAATCCGCAAAATGCAGTTCAGCGTGAAATATCACATCTTATAGGTATAAGTGTGAGTTTTTGCATTAAGTCCACTATTTGCATAGGCAGGCAGGACCTACAGTTTAATGTGAGATCCGAACCACTATGTGACTCCACAGGGTATCGAATCCGAGACGCCTTGGTTACACGTCACATCCATTATAATCAACAAGGTAAACACATATTTTAATAGTAATAATATTAAAAATCTGCCAGGAATTCATTATTGTGCACTTTCACTTAAGTTCACTAGCATTTAATTATCATACTATTGCACTTTATAATTGTAAATGTTTTATTGCATCCCGTTTCGTACTAGTGTAATAAACAGAAGCAACTGTTGCTGTTATGAAGAGAAACGGGTGTATATTTCCTGCTAAAGCATGTATATGTCATGAAATGTGTGTCTCGAACGCTGCGTTTAGCCTCAGGAGCTTCAAAAGGAACCGTAAACTTCTGTTGTTTCCACCGTTGCTCAGTACCACAGAATTTGGCCTGAATGCTCTACATTCGCTACGATGCAAGCAATTTCAACCTACAATGCTGTTGCAGACACAGCTTACCGTCAACATTTTCAGCCGGTTTCATGACATGATGTGTCATTATTTAGACACAAGCGGTTATGTTTCGGCGCAGAACGAAAGATACAGAAATTATATTTTCCGCAGTACAAGTCCCAAAATATGAGTCACGATGGGGATATATTCTGCTTAACTTGAAAGAGTAAACATTTACTCATGTGTGGAAACTTGGGAGAAAAGCAAAACTTTGAATCATAAAGCTAAAACTACGGACCGTAAAGTCCAAGGCGAGTTCAACCATTTTATACTGAAAGTGTAACAGCTGTAACAATAAGAAGAACAGAAAACATTAACAACACAAGATAGGACAATAATTATACTTTAATAAAAATATGTTTTCAGGAAAGAAAATGGCAACACTTGGATGTACATACCTTATTTTTTAGTAAGGCTCTAGAAGAGGAAGCGTGTTAAAATAGATGATTTTACATTCCGAGTTCGTCATATTGGTTCTCAAAATTTAAATTGAATAATTATAAATTTATTTTTAATTTCTCCATTTGTGAATGTATTGAAATGTATCATTTGTACTCACAGGAGTACGCAGGGAACGGGAGGGTTGTTTTTCTCAGAAATTTCAGATTAGAAGATTCATTAGTTTCTTATATCAGTGTGCATTGATATGTATTAGTGTGTGTGTGGTGTGTGTGTGTGTGTGTACTCTCAACAACATATAAAATATTATCTAACATTATTTTAACGAGACTAACCTCATATGCTAATGAAATTATAAGTGATTATCAATGTGGATTTAACAGTAACAGATCAACTACAGATCAAATTTTTCAATAAATAAAAAGTAGGCTTAATTCAGGAAATGCATGTTACTTCTCTCTTCATAAACTTTTGTCTTCTCGTTTAATATCTAAGAAATTAAAAGTTAAAATTTACAAAACAGTAATTTTGCCTGTAGTATTATATGGGTGTGAAACTTGGTCCCTTACATTGAAAGAGGAACATAAATTGAAAGTATTTGAAAACAAGATCCTTAGGAAAATCTTTGAACCTTAAAGCGATGAGGAGACAGGTGAGTGGAGAAGGTTACATAATTTAGAACTACATAATTTGTATTCATGTCCAGATATTATTGGAATAATTAAATCAAGAAGACTTAGGTGGGCAGGCCATGTGGCACGAATGGGAGAGGAAAGAGGAGTTTACAGGATTCTTGTTGGGAAACCTGATGGTAAGAGACCTGTAGGAAGGCCAAGACGAAGATGGAGGGACAACGTTGAGATGGACCTAAGGGAAATCGGTAGAGATGGAAAAGAGTATATAGATCTTGCTCAAGATAGTGAGAGATGGGAGGCCTGTGTTGCTGCAGCCATGAACCTTCTGGTTTACGAGGGCTAGAGAGTTAGTTAGTTAGTTAGTGTGTGCGTACGCATAAGTGGCAAATTGTTTAGATATTATCATTAAGTGCTGCCATGCAGAAATAAGCTACATAATTTAACCCAAAGCCACACGCGCGAGAATTTGTAACAGCGTCGCACGCCCAGCGAGGGTTAAATCCGTTGAATACATAATAAATATGAACGTTCGTATCAGACCTGTGATAAAGCCGTAGAACTGTGGGATGTTCTTTTCTTTCAAGGAATGTAATTATAATATAAATATTCTTTCATGCGAGAATAGCGTTGCATTCCATTCTGTTCGTGCCATCTGACAGGAAATCGAATTGCTCGCAGCATCCTCAGCTTCACATAACCGAGCGCCACAGGCAAGTATCGCTTTTTAACAAAGTTTCTTGTTTACAGGAAACATATCGGCCTTCATTTGCTGTGTTTTCCGTTAATCCTGGAGAGTGCTACCCGCCAGCTCCCAGTCGGATACGTTTGAGAAATTGCCGATGTCAAGATGTGGGAAGGTCCCTCCCTACCTTTTGCAAGTTTCAAAACAACTTCTGACTGCCAGAAGGGGAAAGAAAATAAGAAGAGAGGAAAACTTAATAAAAAGAGAATCTCAAAAGTTACGCATGCCAAGCGGAGAAAAAGAAAAAGAATGAAAATAAAGAAGAAATCTCGGATGGAAAACAAACCCCCTGTTTCAAACAACAGTGAATTGAAATTATGGATACCACATAACCAAGGGAAATTAAAGCATTAAAATTCTTTGAGGGTTCAACATCAGTGCCATGCACAGGAGTTTCGAAAGGGAGTGGTTATGGGTAATTTTCTTAAGTAGACAGTCCTCATTTTGCCATATGTTCCTGCTTTTTACGTTCATTGTTTTTAGAAATACTGGACCAATATAGGGGGTTATGATCATCACCAACCCTCCCTTGGGAACGCCACTGTTAAACATACCTAGGTACATATACAAGTCGCCAAAATGAATGTATTTAAGTACTGTATAGCGTCGTTGTTTATGTACACCGAACTTCCCCTTTACGTTGTATGGGAAGAACGCAGGTGTTCTCGTCAAAGGGTGTTTGTTATACTGGTGCATTTCCATCTGTCGGCTGGTAAACAGAGAATTAGGGACCAGTTTACTATGTCTGCAGGGTGTTCCATCGAGCATCCCTCCTACAGGCCCGATCTGTCATGCTGCGAATAACAAGTCTTTGGGCCATTAAAGAAAAAACTCTGGGGCGCCATTCAGAACAACCACGCACGTTATTCGGTCAAAATATGCACAATTCAGTAACGTGCAGGGACACTTGTTTGAACCGACAAGGTGACTATGTACAGGGTGATCCACTATAATGTCCCTATTTTTATTTTAACAGATATGTAGCTCATGAAACACCATTACTTTCAGTATGATCACATATTCCAACGGAAGGAAAGAAAATGGATCACTATCATTTGGATAACTCCTTATATAAACTAAAGTGACCAATAATACAATAATTATCTTGTGTAGTAGTTGTGATGTGCTTGTATGTGGGTTTGTCTTGTGTAGTAGCTGTGCTGTCTAGTGTGGTTGTGTTTATCTTGTGTAGTAGTTATGCTGTCTAATGTGTTTCTGTTTGTCTTGTGTAGTATCGGTGGTGTGTATGTATGTGTCTTGTGTTGTAATTGTGCTGTCTAGTTTGTTTTGTCTTGCGTAGTAGTTGTGCTGTCTAATTTGTTTGTGTTTGTCTTTTGTAGTAGTTGTGGTGTGTTTGTGTTTATATTGTGTTATAGTTGTGATGTGTTTGTGTGTGTCTTGTGTAGTAGTTGTGCTGTCTAATGTGTTTGTGTTCGTCTTCTGTAGTAGTTCCTCCATTCATATTGGGGGTTAGGCGTAGAGCTGACAACTCTGCACTGTAAAAAAAATGTCAAGAATCAGCAATATAAGGTCATGGATGTTCCCAAGGTAAAATATTCCTGAGGAAAAATAGTCCCCCGTTCGGATCTCCGTGGGGGACTACTTTGGGAGGTCCCTGGACTAAGGTAAGATCTACGTTAGGAATAAGGATATTGAATTAGGCACCTGGAATGTTCTGAGCTTTTACCGGCCTTAGGCATTTCAGTGTACAGTTAATGAGATAGTAAAGTATAAATTAGATGTAGTAGCTGTCCAGGAAGTTAGGTGGCCAGGAGAAGGGAATTGTAAAACTAAAAATTATACTTTTTTCTATGGTGGTACTGAAAATCATAATTTTGGAACAGGCTTTTTCATAAATAATAGAATTATCTCGACTCTTAAAACAGTAGAATTTATTAATGATAGGATATCATATGCAGTTTTACAGGGTAGGTGGTGTAAAATTATTTTAATAAACATACATGCACCAACGGAAGATAAAGATGATAATACTAAAGATGATTTTTATACAGAGTTAGAACAGGTCTTTAATAAATTTTCTCAGTATGATATGAAAATTCTGTTAGGTGACTGTAATGCACAGATTGGCAAAGAAGAGACATTTAAACCCACGATTGGTAAAGAAAGTCTTCATGAATTAAGTAATGATAATGGTATAAGATTGATTACTTTTGCAACATCAAAGAATTTAATTGTGAAAAGTACCACTTTTAAACATAAAGATATCCATAAATATACCTGGTCTTCTCCACATGGTAAAACTCATCATCAGATAGATCATATTCTCATTGATAAGAGAAGGCATACTAGTATAATTGACGTTCGTACACATAGAGGTGCTGACTGTGCCAGTGACCATTATTTAGTAATTGCTAAATTAAGAGAAAGACTCTCAGTGATAAATCATAAGCAACAAAATCTAAAAGTTCTAAAATTTGATACAGGAAAGTTTACTGATGAAACAATTAAGAAAGATTACCAAATTAAACTGTCAAATAGATTTGATGTTTTGCAGGATTTAAATGATGATGAAAATATAAATGAAACAGACGTAAATAAGAATGGGAGCACATACGTAATGCAATAGAATCAGCAGCTAAAGAAAGTATAGGATACCATAAACCGAGAAAAAGTAAGCCATGGTTTGATAATGAATGTCATAATCTAATAGAAATAAGAAATCAAGCTAGACTTAGGTGGTTAAATAACTCTGATGATACAAATCTAAACAATTATAATAGAATAAAGCGAGAAGTTAACCGCACGTTTAGAAGTAAAAAAAGAGAGATTACTTGAAAAGTAAAATTAACGAAATTGAAACAATCAGCAAAAATAAAAATATCAGATATTTATATAAAGGTGTAAATGAGTTTAGAAAGAGGTGGCAACCTAAAGTAAACTTGATAAAAGATAAAGACGGTGATTTTCTAGCTGACCCAAGCGATATTCTAAATAGATGGAAGAACTACTTTAATGACCTTTTAAATGTCCATGTAGGAGATAAATCAGAAGTAAATGAAGTCCACACAGCAGAACCTTTAGTTCCAGAACCTAACTTGACTGAAGTTAAAGATGCTATTAAAAGGCTAAAGAATAACAAAGCACCTGGCATTGATTTAATAACTGCTGAGTTAATTAAATATGACGGAAATTCATTAATATGTCAAATTCATAAATTAATTTGTTTAATATGGAATAAAGAAGAAATCCCTCAACAGTGGAAAGATTCCATAATCGTTCCTGTGTTTAAAAAAGGTAATAAAATGAACTGCAATAATTACCGTGGAATTTCTCTACTCTCAACATCATATAAAATATTATCTAACATTATTTTAACAAGACTAACCCCATATGCTAATGAAATTATAGGTGATTATCAATGTGGATTTAAACGTAACAGATCAACTACAGATCAGATTTTTCACATCAGACAGACACTTTAAAAAAAGAGGGAATATATTCAAAATGTCCATCAGCTATTCATTGATTTCAAAAAAGCATATGATTCGGTCAAAAGAGAGAAATTATATAATATATTAGTAGAGTTTGGAATACCTAAGAAGCTTGTTAGTATGATAAAAATATGCACCAGTGAAACAGAAAGTAAAATTCTTGTGGGTATTAATACGTCTGACAAATTTACAATTCATGATGGGTTAAAACAAGGAGATGCATTATCTCCATTGTTCTTTAATTTTGCCTTAGAATATGCTGTTAGGAAGGTAAAAGAAACTAAAGAAGGACTAAAATTAAATGGTGTGACTCAGTTGTTAGCATATGCAGATGATGTAGACTTACTGGGGGATGATGTGAATACAATTAAGAATAATGCAAAAATATTTTTCAAAACTGCTAAAGAGATAGGTTTTGAAGTTAACAAAGAGAAAACTAAATATATGCTTACAGGCCGAAACCAAGTGTTAGGTAATAATCAAAATCTAATTATTGATAACTACTCGTTTGAAACAGTTTCCAAATTCAAATACTTAGGAGTAATATTAACAAATGAAAATTATATTAAGGAGGAAATATAAAGTAGGCTTAATTCAGGAAATGCATGTTACTTCTATCTTCATAAACTTTTGTCTTCTCGTTTAATATCTAAGAAACTAAAAGTTAAAATATACAAAACCGTATTTTTGCCTGTAGTATTATATGGGTGTGAAACTTGGTCCTTTACATTGAAAGAGGAACACAAATTGAGAGTATTTGAAAATAGGATCCTTAGGAAAATCTTTGGACCTAAAAGGGATGAGGAGACAGGTGAGTGGAGAAGGTTACATAATTTAGAACTACATAATTTGTATTCATGTCCAGATATTATTAGATTAATTAAATCAAGAAGACTTAGGTGGGCAGGCCGTGTGGCACGAATGGGAGAGGAAAGAGGAGTTTACAGGATTCTTGTTGGGAGACCTGATGGTAAGAGACCTGTAGGAAGGCCAAGACGAAGATGGAGGGACAACGTTGAGATGGACCTAAGGGAAATCGGTAGGGATGAAATAGGGTATAGATCTTGCTCAAGATAGGGACAGATGGAAGGCCTGTGTTGTTGCAGCCATGAACCTTCGGGTTTAAAAAGGCTAGAGAGTTAGTCGGTTAGTTTGATGAGCATACAACAACAGGCTGCACCTTTGGCAGCCGAAGGGGCGATTTTATTCAAATTTTCCTCTCCATTCGGAAAACCTATTTTATATTCCAAAATATGAAAAATTACATAGGCTTAGAATTATTTCTTGAGCATTGACGTGAATTTTCGTGTAATTTGCTTTCACTGTTACCTAGATATTATCAATAGTAATTCGATTAGGAACATGTAGGACATGGAATGAGGGAATGAAGGATATCCTGAGCAGGAGGAACATCTAGTTGAGTGAAGGAAGGAAGTTGGCAGAAGATCGTGACAGATGGCGAGCTCTCTACAAAACCTCAACACCAATCGGTAGAAGAGGATCGCAAGAAGTAAGTAAGTTATAAAAGTTATATTACATGTAAAAGCCTTACCTAAAGTGTAAATCACCAACCCTGAGACCTTCTGTAAACACACTGTCTTACCGATTCGATGTATCACTGAACACGGATACCTTCTCGCCAGTGACGTGCACTGAAGAGTAGCTAGTCTAGCAGAGATAGATCAATCAATCTCACATCTCGAATTATATTCAAATCACAATATTTATTGTCTTGTTAAAGCCACCACAGCTCATATGTAACACCTTTTTTTCCACGCTCTTCTCGTCATCGGTGTTCTCCGCGGGCAAAGCTGGCTGGATACCCTAGCTCGCTCTTCTTCAGCCAGGCCAGTTTCCAGGTAGAAACGGCCGGCCCAAGGAAAAGGAAGATTTCTACCTCTACTTCCCTTGACCCCACGCCCCCCGCTGCAATGGTTGAAAGCCCAGGCTTTCAGGTCCCCCAGTCTATCTCCTATAGGACAGATAGGGGATTTGTTTCTCATAATTTTTTGTAAATCCTATAAAGAACACAGGTTAAAATTTTCTGCAGTACTTATGTTCTCTGTATTTACACAACCTTTTACACGTTGTATAGTTCTCGTCCCCAAAGAAACCTCACTTTACTTCAAAGAAAGTTCCGAAAGATCAGTTTTCCCCCTAACAACCATATATCAGGTCCACGTGGAGTCCAGTAAATCCTCCCCTGAAACCTTTCCCACCAATAGCGTTCGTCCAAGAAATGACAGCTCTCGTCAAATCCACGTGGACTAAATGAGATGTTGCCAATTCAGTTTCTTTAGAGATTTCTTAACGTGAAGTTGCGGGTGCGTTATCTTTGCTAGCTTGTGTTATTGTGTTGTTTTTTTTACACAATGTGGATACCTTGGGAGTGTAACGTCGCTGTGAATGAAGAACTTCCTCTTAATCCACCCCAGCCAAATACCCCACCTCCCGTTAATCCTCTTCTTGACCAACATCCCATCAACAATACCCCTGCTCGTAATGGCACCCGAACCCTCAGTAAGCAGAGCCAGAAAATGATTTGCAATGCATATGAATATGTGGTTGGAAATAATTTAGGGAGAGGTGCAGTTGCTGAAACAGCAAAAATTCTTAAACTAAACAGATCTACAGTTAGGAGAGTGGTGACAAGGGGGCCTCGTACGCCAAAGAAACCAGGAAACAAAAAACAAAGATTTGGAAAAGTAGATAATTTTTGCTGTGAAGTAGTTCGTCGTGAACTTTATCGATTTTACTCCCAAGGCAAATCACCCTCTGTAAAGGAACTATTAAATCGTGTAAAAGAAGCGGGCGAGTTTCCTTACCAAGAGAGACATTTGTGTCGACTGCTTGTCAACATGGGTTTCCGGTTCCGTGTTTTAAACAAAAGGCGGGTAATCATGGAATCGGTAAGATTAGTGACTTGGCGATACAAATATTTGGCGACTCTGCGAAAGTTTAGGTCGGAGGGCTACAGGGTGATTTATCTTGACGAGACGTGGTATGACACCCATGACGTCAGTAAAATGAGATGGGATGACGGTTCTTGCTCTTGTGCACTCAGTGCCCCTGTATCACGCGGCAAGCGTATTATGGTGCTGCATGCCGGAGGCAAAGAAGGTTGGGTACCAAATTGTTTATTTTTATCAGCCAAAAACATCGGTGACGCAAAGGCTGACAGCCATGACGATATGAATTCGGCGATTTTCGAAAAGTGGTTCCAAGACTGTTTATTGGAAAACCTCCCAAAAGACAGGAAATGTGTTATTGTTTTTGATAACGCAAGCTACCATTCCCGGTTAAAAGTAAAAATCCCAACAATGTCCACAACGCGAGCAGATTTTATATCGTTCATGAATAAGAACAATATAAACGTCCCAAACCCGACACCCACAAAAGCCGTACTACTGGGATTGATAAAAGAAGCTAACGTGGAGAAAAAATTTGTGATCGATGAGCTCGCTGCATCCCAAGGACACGTTGTTCTTAGACTTCCGCCTTATCATTGCGTTTTCAATCCTATTGAACTAGTATGCGCGCGAATCAAGACATTGGTGCGGAAACGTAATGTGACCCCTACATTAAGTGCCAGTGTGTGCCAAGCACTAAGAGAAAGTGTAGAGTCAGTTGACGAAGTATATTGGACATCATGTGTAAAACATGTCGTGAAGAAGGAAACAGAATATTTTCGACATGACAATGACAATGATGATGGCCAGTTTATTATAAATGTGGACGACAGTGACAGTGACGACAGTGAGGAGAACTAGAGGTAGGTGACAGTTTCCATAAAATATAAATAATAATGCTTTATTAGGCTTTGCACTTTTCTCCTTTCAGGTAAGGCGTCTAACTGCCACGCTTGAGACCCGTGTTCGATCCGGGGTGAGTGATATAATGTCAGAAGTTTTCCAGCCTGGGGGAGATAAAGGCGCCCGAAGCGTGGTGGTGATCACATAACCTCTAAAATTGCTTAGATCGAGAATATGTGGGGCCCTAACCCACCCACCCCCAGTCCCCTAAATGTGCCTTCATGGCACAGTGTTATATGCACGGGGAACTTTACCTTTAACTTATACATTTCTCCTACAAGTTGATTTTTCACTTCAGAGAATATTCGTGTTGGATGTCTAAACACTGCAGGAATAAGCGACAACAGCACTTTTCAGAAAAACAGGTGGTGACTGGAAACCAGATACGGTTCCGGTCGGCTTCCTCTGGGGTTGGGTCAAAGATGCCGAACTGCTACTACGTTCAGGACTTGGGGTATACAATATGTGCGTATGTATAATATGGGATGTAGTTTTATTATTTATGAAATGGGAACGTGTTATGTGCAGACAATAATGTTATGCATTCTTTCTTTTTTTCTTTTCCAAATATGAAATATATAATAATTAAATTACAAATATGTGCTCAGGCTCTCTCTGACTCTCGTTTTAGTAGTGTTTTATTTAAATATACTACTCTTGGTCTCTAACAGTCATAAATACGGATGCATTTATTTGGCCAAGAGAACGCGTGTTCATGTTGTTGTTAGTTTGGTTTATATTACTTCGCTTTTCTGCCATATTTGGTTATCGCGAAAATGAGGATTGAGTGATGATATGATGAAATTGTTGAATGGACCTCATATGAACAATCCAGGCCAGGATTCGAACCCGTGATGATGTGAATTCTTGTCCTATGTGTTGCAGTGAATAATGAAATAATTTGGAATGAAAAATGTATCTCAGAACTCCAAAAGTCAAATGAATATCATTGAAGAAACTACAAAAAACTGTGTTGTGTTTTGTTACCTGTCACCAAATGAACCAAGCGCACTACGACACCAGGAGTTCCGGGTTCGAACCCCGACCCGGGCATGGGCGTTCCCTGAGCTCGTCACTTCATCAATTTCATCGTATCATCTTCGCAATTAACCAAATGTGACAAAAAAGCGACGCTAAGTAACAAAAATGAAATCAAATCATTGATTGATTTCTCAATTTGGTTTATTTTACTTCGCTTTTCCGCCACCTTTGGTACGACAAAATTGATGAAAGGACACACACACAAAGAATACAAATGGCCAATCCGAGATTCGAACCCAGAATCTCTGGCTTAGAGTCAAATCAAATAGTTATTTATTTTCGAATGTGGGTGGGAGTTACGCGTACTTTTTTCTAGTACTCATTCATAATTTTGCAATATTTTCCTGTTACTGATATTCTTCTTTTTTGTAGGAATACTGGTCCTAAAGGGAGGAGGGGTGTGACCCACACCAACCCCCCCCCCTATTGAGCATGCCACTGACTGCTACCCAAGTGTCGACGTCACCGCACGTCACTGCTTCTCGCACGCATAGAACTCGCCATGTTGAAAGTGGTACTACTTCCTTGATGTTCACATGATTATTTTTTGAAAATAACCAATGTTATAAAATATCATTATGTACACAAATCTCTAAGCTCATTGAAAGTTACAATGCATATTCCTACAAAATGTTCACACTTATCTTGCCTTGCCATGTCACGAAGTTATTTTACGAAGTGCACTATATTTGGCGGAAAAAATTGGAAATTTCAAATTTTCCAACAGCAATAAATTTACGAACTATCATTGTCTTGTCTTGATCATAATCATCATCATCATCAGTATATTTATTGGACTTGCAGCATTGCACATGGCTGTTTATGCACATTATATATTATATTTACATAAGATACAATTTACATAAAATTTACATAAAATCTACAAACAAATTTGAAATACACTCCTATCTATATCAAAACTTAGAAATATAGGTAATTGTCTGTTATATCGGAGACACATTTCTATCGAATATTTTCAGTTTTAAATGGCTCGTACTTACCAAGATAATAATTGGAGACTTCAATGCCAAGGTTGGACGCGAAGAAGCATTCCAAGACACTATAGGAAAGGAAAGTTTGCATGCAATTTCAAATGATAATGATCTGAGACTGAAAGATCTGGATATGTGTAACTTCATGGTCATTAGAAGCACCTGGCATCAAAGGAAGAACGCGAGGAAAATGACATGGTGTTCATCAGATGGTGTAACACAAAACCTAATTGACCATGTGCTGATAGACAGAAGACATGCCTCTGATATACTTCAAGTAGATAGCTGTCGAGGAGCAGACAGTGATTCGGACCATTATTTAGTACGCATTAAATACAGACAGAGAATAGCTACATATAGGGATGGAAGAAGAGCGAAGGTGACCTGAAGGTATGATGATGAGAAGTTAAAAAGAGATGAAGCCATTGCCAAACAATTCCGTTTAATGGTAGGCAACCAAATTCAACAAAGAAGTCAAAGGTGGGAAAGCGAAAGTATTGAAGGGAAATGGAGTATAATAAAGGAGATCCTACATGAAACAGCACAGGAAGTGCTGGGAGAGAAGACGAAGATCCGAAGAGGTAAATGGTTTGATGAGGAATGTAGAACAGCAATAAATGAAGGAAATGAGGCACGAGAGAGAATGCTTAATAGGAAAACCAGATATAACACAGAACAATATAGACTTAAAAGAAAGGAAGCAGACTGTGTGTGCAGGAGAAAGAATCGATGTTTTGAAAAAGAGTGGATTGAGGAACTTGAAGAATATAATAGTAATCAGCAAGTAAGGAAAATGTATATGAGGGTGAAGGATATAAGGAAAAGCTTCCAACCTAAGACAGCTTTCTGTAAAGACCAAGTAGGAAACCTAATAGGCGGGGAAAATGAGATCTTAGAGAGATGGTCAGAATACTTCAGTCATGTACTTAAGATGGAAGATGGGTTCCAAGATCTAGAATTGAGTGATGAAGAGAAGTACCCAGAGGAGGACCATGATGACGAAACCGGAACATCTCCAACACTAGAAGAAGTTAGAACAGCTATTAAGTCTCTTATGAATAACAAAGCCCCAGGGATTGATAATATCACTGCTGAAATGGTTAAGAACGGAGGAAATCAACTAATAAAGTATATACACAAATTGTTATCTGATGTATGGGAACATGAACAGATGCCCGATCAATGGAGTATGGAAATAATCTACCCTATACATAAAAATAACGATAAAATTTGCTGTGAGAACTATAGAGGTATAGCCCTCCTGAGCGTAATAAACAAAGTGCTTGCAAAGATCCTAGCAGGAAGATTGTCACCATTGACTGAGGGAATAATAGGGGATTATCAGTGTGGTTTTAGACCAAACAGATCCACTACGGATCAAATCCTTTATGGTCAGGCAGATAATGGAGAAATGTAATGAATATAACATTAATATTCATCAGTTATTTATAGACTTTAAGCAGGCATATGACGGTATCATACGAGGAAAATTGTATGAGGCAATGAAGGAGCTAGGGATACCAAGCAAACTAATAAGATTAACCAGAATGACGCTTAGGGGTACAAAATGCAAGGTGAAAATTGAAGGAAAGCTCACAAGGGAATTTGCAGTGAACAGAGGTTTGAGACAAGGAGATGTGCTATCTACGATATTATTCAATATAGCTTTAGAAAAGATCATGAGAAGTGAAGGAAGGACTGGAAATATTGGAGAACACAGCTAGTGAGATGGGACTCCAAATAAACCAACCCAAGACTAAATACATGTTCTCAGCGCGAAATATGGAATTCAGGGAAGGCCAACATATACAACTTAATGGAGGCACCTATGAAAAATGCAAAAGTTTTAAATATCTTGCAACATTAGTTACCATGGATAATAATATTAAGAAGGAAATAAAAGTAAGAATTGCAGCTGGTAATCGAAGCTATTTCTCACTGTTAAGAGTTTTCAAATCTCGCAGCCTGAGTAGAAATTTGAAAATCAAAGTATATCAGCTAGTCGTAAAGCCAGTGGTTACATATGGAGCAGAGACATGGAGTTTGGTGCAAGCAGATGAAGAACTTTGCGAAGATGGGAAAGAACGATAGTGAGGAAAATATACTGGTCAGTAAATGAAAATGGACAATGGCGAATAAGGAGAAACGATGAAATTAGAGCACTCTACAAAAAACAGATATAGTTTCCGATATAAGAAGCATGAGACTGAGGTGGCTAGGACATGTGGAAAGAATGCCTGAAGACAGAGCGGTTAAAAAGGTGGGAGAAGATTAAGAGGAAGGCCAAGGAAAAGATGGTTGGAGGACGTTGAGGAGGACCTTAGGGGGATGGGAGTAAGACGGTGGAGACGTCGAGCAGAAGACAGAAGAGAATGGGCATTCATTCTGAGAGACGCCAAGGCCCTTTAAAGCCTGTAGCAGCCAAGGAGTAAGTACTTACCAATTGAGTATTGCGGAACATAGTTGAAGGTGCCATTATGCTTTTTACACGAAAATAACTTCGATTGTTCACATTACGAGCAATTATTTTGGGTCCTTTCTTCCGTTGCGGAACATACAATATGGCGCGCACAGCTGTGGATCATCGCGCGTCGTGCTTGTGTTTTGTCGATTTGGAGTGGGGTATGCAGTGTTTCAACCTTCTTAACCGAAAAATACCTACTTTCGTGTTCATTATGTCATCACAAACCATTGACGGAGAGCCCCAAAAACCATTCACGATAGCCCCACGAACCATTTCCGGCAAGGTTAGGTTATGTTGGGTTAGGTTAGGTAAGCATAGTTAAAAAAAAATTCTGGTAAAAAACAGGCACGTTTGGAAACACTGGCGAGACCGCATGACTTTCGACGCTCGCGCCATCTGCAGGTACTTAATGGAAACAATGGCATAATGTTGTCGCTTTGCACAAAATGCAAGTTTATTATATCAAAAGTGCTTATTTCTTGTTGTGCAGCATTCTACGGTGAGAAAATACCTCCAAGAACTTTCAAAATGCTAAAGAAACTAATTTCCGTAAGTAGTTTCTTCTGTAAAAATGAAGAAATGTGTCTCCGATGTAACAGGCATTTACCGAAATATACATTACCATGTTATATAATATTTTCTAAAAAAAATGCAAGTAAAATATATTCAATTCATGTGCAAGAAAGAAGTCAAATTTATGGGAAATGATTACTGGTGCAAAGAGTTAATCATAAAGGTGAAGCAATAAGTACAAAAGAAAGAGCATTGGGTTTAAAGTGAGACGTCATTTGCGACAGCGTATCCCATACTACAAATTGGCCTTTGTTTTACCTTACGTAATGAATCCTGTGGATTATTTACTTCTATGAGTTTGCAATGCTTTCTGTATGCACGTCATTTTGTTTACAGAAGGTCTCAGGGTGATTTGAACTTTAGTCTGGTAATAAAATACAGAGTGTCCCAAAATAGTATTAAAACTAGACTGCTGCATCGACGCCTTTTTGGTCGATCGTCTAATAGTTCGCTCGGTTGACGCTAGATGGCTTACGGAATGGACAGTTTCTTCCCTCGAGCGAATAGCGCTCGAGCATTCAAACGATCGATATACGCTCGAAGTTCAGTTGTTCACGTGTAACCCTAATTTTTTTTTGTAGTAGTGGGCTTTCAAATATGGATCGTGAAGTGAAAGACACAGTGAAATTGATACTTACGTAAGTGAACATAGTCACCATCTCCATGTTAAAATGTAATTTAGTCTATCTTACCAATACATAGCAATATATGAAAATGAATAGATGATTATGGGATGAAACTACCAGGACGAAATATTTCACATATATTTGTAGGATTATTGTCTTCATTGAAAGGAGATGTTATATTTATAATGTAGTATCATGCTCGAGCGTGGGATACTCCATCGAGTATTTTCGAGCGAAAGTACTCTAGGTTACACCCTTTGAACGTTAATAATGGAAACACTAATAACAGCAAGCATGAACTTACCTTAAAATTTATAGATTTTCATTGGCAGGAATACTTATTTATTTAAGTCTTGGATTATACTGCTGAAAAACGGCATACATGTCTAATACAGGAGTTTATGATGATATATGACAAATACACAACATATACTATAAAAATACACAAGTGTACTACATGATAAAATATAGTAAGAAGACCAATTATAGATTTAAAAAGTACAATGCAACCACTCATTCTAGAAAACACGTTAAGAGTAAAATTACACATGTTATTTTCATAATAAAAGGTTATTAGACTCCAGTGGATTATGACCGTATATTGGGATATACGAAATATAAAATACCTATTATATTTGAAATAATATTTTCTGTAAAAATTGACAGATTACAAACTTAAGAAAAATTTTCTGAAATTTCAGCACTTTCAGGGACACTTAGGATGTTGTGAAAAGGCTTGAAAGTGGCACGTGACCTCTATTTCCCATCACCTGACTAGTAATTTTCTCCCCATCGTCCCCTAGGGACTGCTGGAACCGCTTCTCCGTCCGGTCCCCGAAATACACTCGGTTAGCTCCATCTTCCTCGACTCCAGTGAAATAATTACCGATGCTATATTCCAGTAGGTACTTACTAATTCACTGTGACCAACTCTAGAAATTTCCGGTTCAATTGTTTATGATTGCGTGGAAGTAACTCAATTGTAGTGAGGGCGTGCTTCGGAATAGAAATGTTCCATTTTCGTGGGTAAGTCATTAAAAAACAAACAAAAAAAATATTCTAAACTTCATGGAGATTTATGCACAACAGAAATTGATACTTCGAGACTCAAAATGATTCCTTAGCAACACGCCATAAAAGTGTCATGACGATCGAGCAGTATGCGCCTGCGCAGTAACTCGTAAAACATGGTAGTTCCACTGTTGACTTACACCGTAGAAGAGCAACGCAGTGTTATTCGCTTTTTGTGGTCGGAGAAAGTGATGAAACCTTCTATAATTACAGCTGAATGAAGAATCAGTACGGAGACAATTGTTTAAGTAGGGGAGGAAAATATACTTCACACTATAAAAGAATGTAAATATGCATACGAGGGGTGAAAACGTTTACTATGAACTGTTTTAGCTACAACACCAATGGCACTTCTTAAATTACATTACTCGAAAGCGTATGCAATGGAAGAAACAGTAGTCCGAGAACTGATAACTATTGATTCACTTGTTTACAACCATTTTCCCTTTTGAATTAAAACACCCTCCACATTTAAATGCATTAGCCGGCCTCCATAGCAGAGTGGTTAGCAGAACGCGCTATGACCAGCTGTCCCAGGTTCGAATCACGGCCTCGGCATAGTGTTTGTGAGTGTTCCTTCATCAATATCATCACTCATACCCATCTTCGCGATTAGCCATAGTGGCAGAAAAGGAAAGTAATACGTATAAACCAAACCAATCAATCATTTTGAATGCATTAGTTTATATGTGAAAACCAAGGAACTCATAAATAGTTTTGTTGCATGACAAGGGGATCACTTCTACCACAGCAGGTGTCACCTCTATTTTAAGGTATGTGAGATAGACGTTGGGAATGTGTTGTAGCAAGAATACGGATTGTACTCAAAATTATAAATTTCCTTCTTGTGAACAGGTTCATATATTTTCGGTATGAAAGCAAATTGCAACTTGTAATGAAAGCATTTTGTTGCGTCGAAAATTAACTGTTTCCCATGTTAATGCCTGCAGCTATCATTGGCGTCTAAGAGAGTGTCTTAAAGCACAGGCTGTGAATCAAGGTGTCAGGGGTTTGGTACTCGGTAGAGACACACAGTGGTTCAGATTCTATTTTAAACTGGAGGCCAAGTCCCAATTAGCATTACTGTGCATAAAGTGGATTTAAAACAACAAGTCAATGAATGAATTAAAACGTTGTTTTCCTTAGACCACTGTAAACATCTACCTTTCCCACAAATGCGCGATGATGGTGTGACGCATATTAAGTTATAGTTAGTTATAGCAATGCAGGTACCCTACATAAAATATCTATCATCTAAATGCATTTTATATTAATATTAATTCTATTATTAATGTTTTAAATAATTTTTCTTCTTTGTTAGAATCGGCGCATTTTTTGTTTGTTTTTCGTATTATTTTCGTGTCACGTGTTATTATATTTTCGTGTTAGCGTTATATTGAGACATGCGCTAAATTCTACCTAATAAAAACTTAACCGCTTCACGTAAGACTCTAAGAATGCGTTTAATACTTCTTGCCGATCAAAACTTTGAATCAAACATGTTTAGTTGAAGCGTCCTTGAATGGTTCATAACGTACATCAATTATTTTATGTTAAGAATTTTTAACTTTCTCAATTTTTGTCAAAAACTTGCTTGTACACCGAATCGCAAAATTTTCTAACGGATTACTTTTAAATCACAGTTAACTTTAGAGCATGAAACGTGGCTAATCCAAATCGCTTTTAAAATTATTTACAAAATCTTCAAATGAAAGTAAATTAAACGTGAGTAAACACTCGAATCGCATTACGCTGAGGCAAATTTTGCTGTCCAAAATTCGGTACCAATTGTGTCTAAGGCAAAATCTAGCCTCCTCCCCATTTTTGTGATACCATCAAGGAAGGACAATCTGTCCTTCAAATAGCCAATCAGAATTCATAGGGCAGAAGATACGACCACATTGTTTCCTTGCGTGTGATGTTTAATTGCGAACAGAGTAATTCGCCAGAGCCTCTATTTTGTGATGCACAAACATGACATCTGGTTGTTGCGAATATTAACACTGTTTCCGATATGTTTTGTGAACTTTGGTAAGCTGAGTGCATCGTGCCAAAGGAGAAAATCCAAATGGAATTCCAAAATTAACTTTACATTTCTAATTAGAATGCTGTTTTATATTAGTGGCTTTCTATTGCTTCCCGTTTCTGTAATCTTCAGTGCTTGTAACATCCGTGCTCTACGAAGTTATAACGTCTTTGCTTAAGATACCTATAATTAATACTAATTTTATTGTTCTGATAATAGTGAGGGAGTATCAAATTGTATGACACGCTAGTGTTGAATATATACGATAGTGTATATATCTCTTACTGGCTTCCAAGAAAATATATGCGATTTTATTACGAGGGGTGTTCAAGTGAAACAGGGACTTCTGATTTTTCAGAATAACGGATTAGACATAGAAATTACTTTCATTTGTTGACACAATCCTCTCCAACCAAATACACTTATCCCAGTATTCCAAAAATGCTTGGAAAACATTAGAGTAGAAATATTTCTTAATACAACGGAGCCATGATGAGCCTGCTTGCTGAAATGCTGGCTTCCGAGGAAACCCTTAAGGGATCAAACAGTTGAAAATTGCTTCGACTGTAAAGGTTATGTGACAATAACTTTCAGCCGATTTACTGTAGTGTACAAATCTTGTGGTAGGCAGTGTGAGGGTGTGCATTTTGTTGAACAAACAGAATCCAATTACTGATTGAGACCAAGCTATCTTTCTTGAGAACGTTATTCACTGTCTGCACTAATTCAACCAACGTACCGCGGGCACTGGACTCTCCTGCATCCGGTAGTGAAGCGCATGTTTCGATGACTCGTGTCCTTATCTACCAGTGCTGATGTCTGCTTCTGGTGGGTCTCTAGTAACGTTGGCGTAAAGGCGAACGAAGCAGCTGATGATGCAGCCAAGTCTGCTGATGCAGAGGGCGACGTTCTCGTCCAACTCCTGCCAGCTAGCGAACTGCAGAACTTGTTTCATTGTTGCCCTCTTGACACTTGGCAGGAAGGGTGGAATGCGGTAACTGGAATAATCTTCACACTATTAAGTCCACCGTAGGAGCATGGCGTTCCTCGTTCCGTCCCTCTTGTCGAGAAGTAGTTCTTCTCGCTCGACTATGTATTGGACACATTCGTCTAACACAGGGTACTTCCTGCACGGGCTGGACCCTCCGATGTGTCGCGTTTGTAATGTTATTTTAATTATTTGGCACATTCTTGTTAAATGCCGATCTGGCTTTCCTCCGGCAGAATTTTCATCTTCATAGCTGTATGTTATCCCTATTGTTCGATAACAGCAGTGTTTTATCTAATGTGCTTTTTGAGAAAATTCGGTCTCTTCCACTGCCTGTGAGAAAGCTTTTAGTTTATTCGTACTTTGTAATGTGTTGTGTTAGTCTTGTGCACGTTCGTTTACAACCTTGCATTAAGGGCTTCTTACACCCGTTGTTCTAAATTTCCAAGTAAGAACTTTAGATAAGGGGATATTTCTCCGTATACATTAAAGGGTGGAAATTAGCCTAATGTTCCAACACATCCAACAATTTTAATCCATTCATTCATTCGCTTACACCATTGGGCGACATGCTATTCATTGATTTTCAACAAGCAGTTGTTCCACTTGCAGAATGTTTATGAGGAGTACTGCAGTTGGCTCGGAGCCACCTTTGTTTGGATCGCATTGTACTGATGTTTGACCGTCATTGAACGGTTTGCACTATTCAGATGCTTTACAGCAGATAAGAGTCTCATCACCATATTCTACCTGAAGTCTTGTGTGAATTTCACTTCTATTTATGCCTTAATTCACGATAATTTTCATCAAAACGTGCTATTCCAAACACGCTCGACCGCCATGGTGTTTAACAAGTGACTGACGATGCCGGAGACGTTAGCGCTTCATGCGGTAGTAGAAGATAATTACCTCTTCTAAGTAGAGCCAAGATACGTGTTGGTGTGTTCCGTTATTCTGAAAAATCGAAATTCCTGGATTCCATTGACTTGGAACTGGATTCTAACAATCCCGACGTTTCCGTGACTGGCATGTACGTACTTTAGACATTTTAACAATTTCAATTCTCAAAAATCGAAGTTTAGAAATGGAGAACATTTAAAGATGTAGAACATATTCTAGTCCTCCTCGCTCGTTGACAGAGGGACAGCAGCCAGCTGGACACAGAGGTGGTAACTCGTCGCCAGATGTACAGCAGCAAACCCGACAGAGAGGGAGCAGCTCATCGCTGAAGTGAAGAAGCAAACGTGACAGAGAGGGGGTTGCTCTACTTCAGAGGGACAGCACCAGCCCAACAGATAGGAAGCAGCTCGTCTCCAGAGGGAGTTCAGAAATGAAACAGTTCATCGCCAGAGGGACAACAACCAGCTTGGCAGAGAGGGAGGAGCTCTTCGCCAAGGGACAGCAGCCGGCACGACAGAGAGGGAGTATCTCGTCGACAGAAAAGCATCAGCCAACCCGACAGAGAAAGAGTAGTTCGTCGCCAGAGAGACAGCAGCCAGCCAAGCAGAAAGGAAGCAGATCGTTGACAGAATCCAGAATCAGCAGCTCGTCGTCAGAGAGGGAACAGCTCGTCGCAGAGGGACAGCAGCCAGCCCGACAGAGAGAGAGAGAGAGAGAGAGAGAGAGTAGTTTTTCTCCAGAGGGACAGCAGCCAGCCTGACTGAGAGGGCTTAGCTCCTCTCCTGAGAGATAACTGCCAGCTCTCAGAGAGGGAGCAAGTAGCTCTTCGCCAGAGGGACAGCAGCCAACCCGACAGACAGTGTGTAGTTCGTCGCCAGAGTTACAGCAGCTTGCTCGACAGAGAGAGAGAGAGTAGCTTGTTGCTAGAGAGACAACAGCCAACTCGCAAGGAATTATTAATTAGCTCTTCCCAAGAGAGACACATGCCAGCTCAGCAGACAGGAAGCAGCTTGACTCCAGAAGGACATCAGCCAGCTCGATAGAGAGGAAGTAGCTCTTTGCCAGAAGGAGCAGCTCGTCGAGAGAGGGACAGCAGTCAGCCTGACAGAGTAGGAGTAGCTCAGTAATAATATAAGGTTAATAGTGATATGCTAATTAAAATAGTAATTATTTTTCACCAAAGGTACAGCAGCAAGCCAGACAGAGACGGAGCAGCTCGTCGCCAGAAAGAAAGCAGCCAGCCCATCAGAGAAAAAGCAGCTTGTAACAAGAGGGAAGTCAGCCAGCCCAACAGAGAGGGAGCAGCTCGTCGACAGAAGGACAGCAATCAACCCGACACAGAGGGAGTAGTTCCTCTACAGAGAGAATGCAGAAATGAAGCATTTCGTCACCAGAGGGACAGCAGCCAGCCCAGCAGAAAGGAAGCAACTCTTTGCCAGAGAGAGAAGAGCCTGTCGCCAGAGAGCGATCATCTCGTCGCCACAGGGACAATAGCCAGCCCGACAAAGAGAGTAACTCGTCGCCAGAGGAACAGCAGCCTGTCCGATAGAGAGGGAGAAGCTCCTTGCTAGAGAGACAACTGACAGACCTCACAGAGGGATTAAGTAGCTCTTCTCCAGATGGACAGCAGCCAGTCCTGCAAGGAATGAGCAGGTCATCGCCAGACAGTAAGCAGCTCGTCGCCAGAGAGTGGGCAGCTTATCGTCAGAGGAACAGCAGCAATCCAGGCAGAGTTGGAATAAGTCGTCGCCAGAGTGACAGCAGCCACACCGAGAGAAGTAGTAGCTTGTCGGCAGATTGACAGCAGCAAGCCAGGCAAAGAACGAGCAGCTCCTCGCCAGAGAGAGAAAAAGCAGCTCTTATCCAGATAGACAGCAGTCATCCCAACAGAGAGCCGAAAGCTTGTCGCCGGAGGGACAGCAGCCATTTTGACAGAGCGAGTAGCTCGTCGCCAGAAAGACAGCGGAAAGCCCAGCAGAAAGGAAGCAGCTCGTCTCCAGAAAAAGTGCAGAAGTGAAGTAGTTCGTCGCCAGAGGGACAGCAGCAGGCGCAGCAGAGTGGGAGCACCTTTCCGCCAGAGGGACAGCAGCCAACCCAGCTCCGTCGAACTTGCCCTTGCATCCACCTATACCCTCTCTTACTAATCTAGTGTAAGAGTGCCTCATATATGGAACAGTTAATAATTTATGTAAGTACCAAAAGCAAAGAGAACGGGTGGTAGCAATGTCCTACCTCTCATACTTCCAAAGAGTTAATTTGGTTGAAGCATGCTTAGCTCCAACAACAGGCAACCTGATGGTTGTTGTAAAGAGCACGGTGAAGACAGCCTACAGTGAAGAAGTAAGCAAAGAGGAAGCCCATCAACGGGAATAGATAGCTTTTGGTCCAGGTAGTGGCCCGAAAGCACACGAAAAAAGTATCCCACATAACATCCGAGATGAACCTCCATGTCCAGGTCCTTGTATGAAAGAAAACTAATCAACAATAACTGCATACTGGGAACATGGCAGAGAAGGTTATTCTAAAACCACTGATAACACCAAATAATGCTGCGTGGCTTTGAAAATGTTGTCTAGCGCACAGAGGCGCAGCAGAAATGAGGACAGGTCTTCTTGTCTGACGAGCCTGTATTCACATTATTCCAGACCACCTGCCCTGTTTGGATGTGAAGAAGCCTTTCATGTTGGATGCCTCCTTCCTAATGTTAACCATGGAGCGGGTTCTTTGATGACGTGGGGGCGCTATATCTTGGTGTGGTTTTGGACCACTTGTAGTCCTCCATGGGAGGAACACAGCAGAGGAATGTTGCAGCATTCTGGGTGAAAATCTATAACGTATGATCCATACTGTGTTCGCCTAAGAAGGACCTGTGTTCCAAGAAGAAACCCCATTCACACTTCTGAGTGCATCAACGCGTGGTTCGATGAGCAAGAAGATGAAACGAAACACCTGATCTGGACTCCTCAGTCGCCTGATCTCAACATTGAAACGTTTACTTGTATTATGTGATATTGAGTGGTTGTATTATATTTACTAATAATAACTAAATAATGCTCAGCGGTGAACGATGAGACTTGATGAAGTACACATACTACTCTCAGGTACAGGGTAGTGGTAGGCAACAATATTTCTCAGCACAAAGGAATAAAACCACATTACTGCCGTAGATAAAAGGGAAGGAATAATTATTTATTTATTACAATTATAATGCAAATATATTTGGATCCAATGTGAAGATTTTGCCTTATCGGTGTTATGTCCTGAACTACCACACCAAGAGGTATGCAATAATAACTGAGTCAATGTTTGCTCTTAGCCCTTTATTCCAAATTTGTTTTTGGGCTAACTTTATTAGCTAAAGAAGAATATTTGCAGGATTGTACATAGCACCAATGAATGGCTATCGGCACACCTATGGTCGGATAGGCCTAGCTTGCGCCCCGAACTATCATACCAAGATCTATGCACAACACCGAGCAGTTATTTTTAGTTTTAAATTCTGTCGACGATCTGCGGCGAATGTTTTGAGTTCTTATGTGAAATCCTCGCATTTATATTACTTCAAGATCACAGATCAAATACAGATGAATCACTTACAAATTACTACAAACATAACTGACATCTACACAAGTTTAGATTCCAAATTTACACAATGCATTTTCTTAAACATAAAGATACATTGAATTACTCAAAATGGAACATAAAATACAATAAATATTAAACAAGAGATATACATTACAATTAAGGTGCAATTTACATATAATAACAAACAATACGTCTTCTTTCACAAAAAATTATATATAAGTTTCATATTTTCAAGTTGTGACGTCACAAAAGTATGGATCATTTCAACATAATTCAAAGTTTCTAGAGTGTTTTGAAGATCAAAGTGTGTACGAAGTTTCATTCTCCAGGGAGGGGGGGAGAACAGGGATTGTTTTCCATCCATTCAAGGGGCTCCGCCTCCCAACCAGCGCCGTAAAAAGTGGGTACCTGAAGGAAACTCGAGGGGTTAAAGAGACCAGGGGCGTGGTGCTGAACACATCATCCCCACTTTCAGCCGTTATCAAGAAAGTGTGGGGCCCTAACACCATACCCTCTCTACGCCTTCATGGCGTTGTGCAAAGCACAGCGGAGCACTTTTCATTTCACTTTTGCTTCCGCATCGGTCATTATTAAAATATTACACAAAAATATGACTAACTAACTAACTAACTCTCTAGTCTTCTTAAACCCGAATGTTCATGGCTGCAGCAACACAGGCCTACCATCTGTCCCTATCTTGAGCAAGATCTATATACTCTTTTCCATCCCTACCGATTTCCTTTAAATCCATCTCAACGTTGTCCCTCCATCTTCGTCTTGGCCTTCCTACAGGTCTCTTACCATCAGGTTTCCCAACAAGAATCCTGTAAACTCCTCTTTCCTCTCCCATTCGTGCCACATGGCCTGCCCACCTAAGTCTTCTTGATTTAATTATTCCAATAATATCTGGACATGAATACAAATTATGTAGTTCTAAATTATGTAATCTTCTCCACTCACCTGTCTCCTCATCCCTTTTAGGTCCAAATATTTTCCCAAGGATCTTATTTTCAAATACTCTCAATTTATGTTCCTCTTTCAATGTAAGAGACCAAGTTTCGCACCCAAATAATACTAGGGCAAAATTACTGTTTTAGTTTGTTAGATATTAAACGAGAAGACAAAAGTTTATAAAGAGAGAAGTAACATGCATTTCCTGAATTAAGCCTGCTTTTTATTTCCTCTTTAATATAATTTTCATTTGTTAATATTACTCCTAAGTATTTGAATTTGGAAACTGATTCAAACGAGTTGTTTTAAATAATTAGATTTTGGTTATGACTCACAGCTTTATATATTTTGTTGCATAAAATCTGGGCCAAGAAACAGCTGGGAAGCATGTGAGAGAAACAAATCCAATCTCGCTCAATCAAGCAAAATTAAGCTTTGCTGTAGAGTTCACATTCGCAAGAGAATACTCGCTGCGGAGAGACCCTGTACATATGAAGCATTATGCGAAATGCGAATCCTGGGTTTAAGAATCCTAATTGGATTCGGGTCACGCACGTGATGGAAATTGGTATTCAGCGCCTTAGTTAGAAAACCGCCCACTCACAGGCCACGGGACGATCTTAATTTGGTAATGCAGAAGTATTGCGAGAACAAGAGTTTAGCCCACCTTAAATATTGACACATCCTGTAGCCGCCGAAACCCGCCATTAGCACCCTCCTCCGTCCTTTGCCAATGGTGTTCAGAAAATTCTTACTTCCGATGGGTCATCACGGCGCTGATCGTTATTCATTGTTAGTTCTGCGAGTTGGCAGCGCGCTGGAAAATCCATCTCAATGAATATTCGTGGTCGAATTTTCTCATCCAACGGGGGGGAGCAAATAATACCATTTGCCTAATCAATACATGCATGCACACTTGCATTATATATATATATATATATATATATATATATATATATATATATATATATATATATATATATATATATATATATATATATATATATATATATATATATATATATATATATATATATATATAAATACTATGATACGCATGAAACGATCTTCCCGTACTTTTGTACATCGTTTCCGACCAGAACCCGGTCTTCTACCATAGGAACCAGTTGCATCATACCGTCTGAGGGCTTCATGGATAGTACCTCGTGCTATATTTAGCACCCTAGCAATATAGCGCACGCTACGACCATCATTACGAAGAGCTACTGTTTTTACTACCTGTTTACGTCTCATTTTCAAGCTAGCAAACTTACAATATACTTGCAAGAAAAACACCAGCAATGACAATGTCAATAATATCTGTTACTATGGTTACTATGAACCAAAATTCATGCCTCTCTAGACATTAAACAAAATAACATGAACAGGAATTGAAAATCAATAAATTAAAACAAAATTGCACGAAATTAATTTTGAGCCTACTAGGTGTACCAAATAAGTAAATACGAGTAAATAAATAAATAGATAAATAATAAACGGAAAAACTATGGAAAATGTTCAATAATGAATGTTCAATTGTTCAATTGTACAATCCAACTTTTATGCAAATTCTTTTACTGTTACCTCAGCAGGCCTTTGGAACAAGTTGCCACCTGAAATTCATGCCACTTCCTCAATTGTGACGTTTAAAAAATTGTTAAAGTTACACATATTATACAATGAAAATTAAATGTTTGATTTCCCTAATACAAGTAATATGGCGGGTGCAGAGAATGATAGAAGGTGTAAGGCACAAAAATTATTTAGCGTAATAGTTAAGATGATTTATCGTCAAAGTATATCGTTTTGGACTGTGTTTTAAGTATGTGTAATATTGGACTGTGCTTAAGTAAGTGTAGTGTTATGTATTTGCTTGTACGTGTGTAAGGGCAAAAATATGTATGTGTGTGTGTGAGTGTGTGTGCCCGTATCTATAGGTTAAATTACCTTTCTTATATGTAATTTTTCTTTGTATTTTTTTATTTCTCTGTAATTTTTATATTTTTTTCTTTCTTTTTTTCAATATTTTAATTATTTCATATTCATTTTTTTTGTAAACATGGTCAAGCGGAAGAAAAGGCTCCACAGCCTTAACTTCGCCATGTAAAAGAAGACGAAATAAATAAATAAATAAATAAATAAGTAATTGCAATTCAGATGTCAAATACTATTAAGGTGTCCGGTTTCTTTTTTGTCCAACAGTGTATATAAAGCCCCAATCCCACCACTCACTGACATAAATGTATTCCATTAAGGAATCCCCGGAGGCGAAAAATACCCGATTACAACCCCCCATTAAATCGTCCCGAAAGGCAGATAAAATTTATAAATCGTTCAATTAGCCCTTCTTTAAGGGTGAAAATGCCCTTTTTTAACATCCTTAGAAATTGTTGCCAGGGGCATTTTTTGCATCACACATTGTTTCCTTCAATTTTTAATTGTCGAGATACATTATATTTCTTACAGATCTACAGCACACAGATGAATCCTGCTGGCTTTCAAAAGGTCGCTCAAATAATTGTGACATCTACATAATAAGGAGTTTAAATCCAGATATAATTACGTATATATTGGTAAATGCAATGCGAAAATATTATCTTCATCGTGGTTGTTTTAACTTAATGTTTAGAGGTATAATAAAAAAAAACATTATTTAGAGAGTTTGCCGTGCTTGATGTTCACCATGGTAACTGACGTTTCTAGGGAACTTAAAGAAAGTTTATTTTCACCTCAAAAACTACTGTAAGTGATATATACTAGACATTTCGTAATTCAAAATACGAGCGTCAGAATTTATTACAGACGCAAGGTAGGATTTTAGGGGGAATGACAAAAAACAGTTATTATCCAATTACGTTCAAAAATGTGAAAATGTCAAAAGACATAAATATTGCATTTTCAATTTAGTTTTCCATTGAATTCTTTTATGCAAAAACATCCAACTACTTATCTTGAAACTGTTATTATTTATTCAGTTTAATATTAAGAAATTATACAATACTCTTTGGAATATTTGTACCTTATTAGAGCCCATACACACATGAAGTAACTTTCAAAAGTTTTCAAATTAGCGAACTTGTACACTTGTTCCTCTTCATCCAATACAACATGAAGACATTTTACCCCATCTATAATATGATTACGTCCACAACGTGGCCGAAGGTCAAGCATGCGAGCTTACAAGACGTGGTCATAGGCCACGTCGAAAGTACGCGAGTCCAATATATATATATAACCCCAATCCCACCACTCACTCACTCACTGACATAAATGTTCTCCATGAAAGAAACCCTGGAGCCAAGAAATGTTCCATTACGACCCCGCATGATAGTGTTCCAAAAGGCCGAGAAAATTCAAAAATTACACAACTAGCCCTTCTTTAAGGGAGAAAATGCCCTTTCAATGTCCTTAGCAACAGTTTCCACTGGATTGTTTCCTTTAATACTTAATTGTATAGCTACATTATATTTCTCAAAGATCAGTAACACACAGATGAATGAACTCCTGGTTTTGAAAAGGTGCCTCAAAGAAGGGTGACATCTACATAAGAAGAAGATTCAGTCCAGATATAATTATGTATATATTGTTATACTCAATGCGAAAATACCTACATCGTGCTAATTTTTACTAAATGTTTAGGGGCTATAATAACAAACAATTCCTTAGAGTTTGCAGTGCTTGTTGTTGTCCATAGAAATGGACGTTTCTAGGGAACTTAAAGAAAGTTTATTTTCACCCCGAAAACTACTGTAATGGAATTATACTAGACTTTTCGAATATCAAAATATCAAGATTTATAACAGAGGAGAGGTAGGAATTTTATGGGAATGAAGGAAAACAATTATTTATTTACATTTACTCATGACCGGATCAAGAAAGTGTGGGGCGTTACCCCCACACCCCCTATACGCCTTCATGGCGTGGTGCTATGCACAGGGGAGCACTTTACTTTTTTTTTACATTTACAAATGTGAAAATAACAAAAGACGTAAATACTGCTCTTCCAATATAGTTTCGCTATTCAATTCGTTTATATGAAATATCTAACTATTTTGAAAAGGACAATAATTACCTAGTTTATTATTATGAAAATAAACAATAATATGTTGGATATTTGTACAATATTAGAGTACAGTCAGAGAAAGTAGTTCTTGGGCCACGAGACCTACGATATCGTAACATCATTGAGCCTGTTCTCTATGCAACCCAAATAACAAAATTGTCCCTTAGGTTTTCCTGTGAATCTGGCTTCTCGGGAACGATTGAGTAGCTATTGACAGCAGCGTGAGTCATACCCCCAGGCCCAACCATAACAAACAACAGCTGGGTGCAGTGAGACGACCAGAAAAAGTTTCAGGAATTGGTATCTTAAGCCTCGGCTGGATGTTGAAAGGAATCGCGATTTCGAGAGTGTCTTTAGTCCCTTTCCTAACAATAGTACGAAGAAGTGCGACGGAGGCGTTGGCATCGCTGTCTACGAATTTCCCTCCGTCCCTATCAGATGAGTCCATCTTCGCTGCCGATTTTTTGCAACTGGTCTCACTTATCGCACCAAATTCAAACCCCTTCTTGGCCACATAAAGTAGCATACTCTGCATTTCGTCTTCTGAGGCCAGGCCAGGTTAAATGTTTTCGTTGTTATAGTGTACATATGCTGAAAATTTAAACTAACAAGCCTCCCTAACCACGAAAGCATTCCACGCTTACGTCAGAAGATAAATACGGTGCGTGACCAAGATGGTGTTCGAATTTGGTGCAAATTGGCTACACGGCTTGTACCGCGCGGGTTTTACGAACTGGTAATTAAGGGAAGGGACAAAAGAGGGGGGGAGCTGTGATAAGGGAATGCTTGTGGTCACTGCCAGATGTGCTTGAAGCATGTTTTCTTTCAACTGAACCTTAGTCTCCAGAAAGGTTTTTCCAACTTGCTTTGAGTTTGAGATCACCAGCCCCTTTGCGCTGTGAAGTCTCCTGTTTTAGGTTTGAATGTAACAGGTGTCTCGGGTTCGAATCATGGCCTGGGTATAGATGTGTGTGAGTGTAAATTCATCAATTTCATCATGTCATCACCCATCCCCATCTACGCAAATTAGCCAAAAGTGGCACAAGAAGCGAAGTAAAATAAAGAAAATCAATCAATCAATATTTTAAATGGAGAGAATTTTCTCTTTGCTTGGAAATTTCAGGGACTTGAGTGAAAGATAATTTAAACGAAGTCAGAAACTCATTGTACAATTATGTTCACATAAAGTAGCATACTCGTTTGAGATGAAGAACCTAACTTGACTGAAGTTAAAGATGCTATTAAAAGGCTAAAGAATAACAAAGCACCTGGCATTGATTTAATACCAGCTGAGTTAATTAAATATGGTGGAAATTCATTAATATGTCAAATTCATAAATTAATTTGTTTAATATGGAATAAAGAAGAAATCCATCAACAGTGGAAAGAATCCATAATTGTTCCTGTTTTTAAAAAAGGTGATAAAATGAACTGCAATAATTACCGTGGAATTTCTCTACTCTCAACAACATACAAAATATTGTCTAACATTCTTTTAACAAGACTAACCCCATATGCTAATGAAATTATAGGTGATTATCAATGTGGATTTAAACGTAACAGATCAACTACAGATCAAATTTTTCACATCAGACATACACTTGAAAAAAAGTGGGAATATAATCAAAATGTCCATCAGCTATTCATTGATTTCAAAAAAGCATATGATTCGGTCAAAAGAGATAAATTATATAATATATTAGTAGAGTTTATGAATATAAAGTAGTATAAACCATTTTCTATGCAATTTTTCAAATACGAAATTATACACATATATAGCAATATCTGTAACTTTATATATTATTAAATTATAGTAGGTTTTAATTATTATTGTTAATAAAAGTTTATCTTCGTCTAATGTACAAAAATTTGTATCCGATATTCTGGTGATTAAAAGAGGAAACTTGGATGATCCAAACACATTAATATCTTACATTTTTCTTCTTACTTATTAGTATTAATTATTCACGATTACATTGTCGTTCTTTACTCATTAGACAACTTTTGGACAAATTGTTTTATTCATGCATTCATGTTCGTGTACTTTAATTTTCTTTTTTATTAAAAACAGTAACAATGTATTAGCAATATATTTTTCAGTATCCGTAATTTGTAATGACTGGATGTTGGCAAATAAAAATAATTGTCTGTCATTTGTCGAAAACTTATGTATAAAAGAATAATTTATACACAATGTGTTCGTATTTTTTAATCATTTGTAGACAATTGAGAGATTATAAACTCAAGTGAAATAGTGAGATTGGTTTGTTTTTAAAATCATTTTACCTATGTTCTTTATATTCATTCATTAAAAAAGACGAATTTTAAATATTTCTATAACAACTTTGGACCATTAATAAAATTATATTACTTTCTCCGTTTGGGGCAAAATATAACTACATTTTTGTTTAACATCTAATTTTGAGCTCTCATCTCTGATGCTTTGAAAAATATTTCCTCTTAATCTATGTAGTCCGCAAAAGGGTTATTGAATTTTGGATTTTTCAGATAAATAGTGTAGTCGCTTTTGGACAAGATATTTAAATCCAACTATAGAATATATTCATTTTTGTTCGTATAATGCGAATTATATTATTTTAAATTGATATTTTGTCTTCAAAACAGGCCACTGAGGTGTAATGGATGTTGAAATGTAGTCAGGCAATATATAATACTAATCTAAATGGTAAGCTGACATTGGGATGTAAGGAGTGGCCATTTCCAAACACACACAAATACCAACCTCACTTCCACGTAGCGCACCGTGGAGTGCATTTTGTAGACTAACAAGGTTCTGGTCTCAGAACTTACGGCCAGTATAATCCTCTATACGAATTTTCTTTGTGTTGTCAATATCTGTTTGTGATTGTTCCTTCATCTCTTTAATCTTACCATGATTCATCTTTATTTCCGTGATTAGCCAAAATTGTCAGAACAGCGAAGTAGAGTATACTAAATAAATCAATGCATACGTAAGGTAAAATGTTAAGTGTAACTTATTAGGGTGGAAATTTGAACCGCCCAATCCTTTATGATTACTGATTCCAAATGTTCACATAAATTTTACGAGTTCGGAGTTCGAACGAGTTATAACTAATTTGAAAATATTAATGTAATGTAAGAACTCTTTCACGCATTATACCGTCCTGTGACAAACTGTGGAACATAACTTCAATTTATCAATTTTACAGGAGAGACGAAATAATTTGTTCTTAGGAATATTTCTGACTATTAAAAAGAGTCAGTATGTTAGAGATACGTGATTCAGCCTTGCTGCTAAGTCGATGTGACTCCAAATAAAGCTCTTCAGAGGTGACTCATTAAACGAAATCGAAAACCGCAATTTTGAAGTTACATTTCTCGGGGTCTTATACAACGATACCACAAGACACTGAATACACACAAGAAAGAATACAGCATTCTCAGGCCATTCGAACCATTTATTACAAGCAGAGTGCGATATAAGTTAGCTTTCCGTTTTTCTGACAAAGTTTAAGATAGTAGGATAGTGGAAGCACTGACGTGTACAAAAAAATATTTCTTTTCGGTTGCCAAGGGCTTTTCAAGGAATGTGGAATATATTGGTTGTGTTGAATCTTAAATGAATATTAGTTTTGCCAGGATGGCTCTACTTCTTCAGATACTTGGTATTCTTAGATTTTAAGTTTATCTCAGTAACGCCCATCATCATGACTGTTACTTCTGTATTGTGAATATTGAGGGCTTCAATCGTCACAAGAAAAATAAAGGGGAATATTCTGATTTGGAATTAGTGCGACGACCTGCACCTCTTTGCGAAGACATTCCTACCAGTGTTTGCCACATTCCCTGATCTCCCATTGCGAGATGTTGAAGAAGCGTAGGGCTTGGCATGCAACGCAGATGATCGTGGTAGTAGTGGAAGTGAATGTGATGAAATGATTTCAACATTTCAACAGTTCGCCCAAGAAGAACTGAATGATCTCATGCGAGACCTTAATCTGTCAAAGCAAGCGCCAGACGGCTTGAAGGCTAAACATCTAAAAGAAAAGAAATGTCTAAAGCAATAACTAAAATTAAAATAACATTTTGTCGCACAAGAGACGTGCCCCTGCACTATGGCCTTTTAATGCTAAGCCTTGTATACTAAGAGGAAGTAAACTGTTCTTGACCCCCCTCCCAACTTTGGAACCCAATTTGCGCATCTGTGGAAAACTGTTGCTGGGGTCTTCAACGTGATTGATCTGGAACCCTACACACAAGAAAATTTCCGAAACGACATTTTTCTCATCATTAAGCATTATTTGTGCTAGGATTCCATGACTTTTTTTGTTTTTTCTCAAAACCTTGATCCAATGTAGAAAATCTCATGTCATATTCCAAATCACAATGGCAAAGTTACACTAAAAAAGTGTTTTTACCAGTGATTCAAAATATTTGCTGTGAATGTATACCGAAAGAGTTTCTAACAATCTCAGTACAAAAATTAAGTCCTGAACCTTTCCTGGCGACGAATGATAAGTACATTTTCTCCAAGTCAAACACGGACCAGTTTCCAAGCTATCGAGAGCTATCGATACCCGGTGGAGGCACCTAGTGGTTCGGATCCCAGTTTAAACGGTAGGTCCAGTCCCAAATAACCTTACTATGCATAAAGTGGATTGAAAACACCAACTCAAAATTTCGAGAGCAATTGTCACTCTCGTCTGCAGGGTAGAAGTAAAGATGAGAATGTAAATCTACTCTGAAGATGAGAGTGAAGTTACTCTCGAAAACTTGAAAAACGTTCTAGAATTGACCTTGTCTTTAGCCCGAGATAATTTATTCATCAACTCAGTACGAAAATTCGAACCTACCATAAAATATTTTCATTGACATTTTGTATAAACCTAGTTATTATAGCTATATGACGCACGATTTTAGAAGCGATATCGGGCGGAGCTATGGAGAGCGTGTCCTTGGCGATCAGCCAATGGCACGAGTGCCACGTTGTACAGTTAGGGAACTGCGGCGGGCAAGTTAAACTTCGTGTTCTTTATTTTTCTTGCGTGCAAGAAGTTTTCATAAAACTCACCGCTTTAGGGTTCATCATAAGATGGGACACGACATTTTGAACCTGACTGTACAAGTCCTATGAATTTCCGGAGTTATCCTTTCTCGAAGAAACACGAGAAACAACGCGCAATGATCCTTTCCTTTTCCTTCCGTCTCTTTTCTTCGTTGCCACTGTGTTGACCCTGCTGAGTTTATCCCGCTAGGTGATGATATGATGAATTTGATGAAAGGACACTTACAAAGACCTTTGCCCGAGAACCCTGCCGTCGTAGCACGATATGCAATACAGCCCTTTTGTTCGATAGTTGTGAAATGGTGTGTGTTCCGTGAGTGTTGTTTAATAATGTCACTCTCGAAACCTGGTACTAGTAGTACAGGCACCAAGGGTAAAATATTGCGTTCACAAGACAAAAATCTTAGTTTTAAAGTGTATTTTTACTTCAAGGAATTAACGTCGGAAGAAGTGCTTGCTGATACAGTGTTTTCTCATAGTCGAGAACTTACGTCTAAAGCGCGTGGTGTATGTGTGCATACTGTGTTGCGTATTATAAAACAGGGTAAAGTATCTAACACAGAAATCGGTGAACCTTTATTCGAATCTATGCCAGCAAAAGGAAACGAGAGTGATGATGATGGCCTTGCAGTTCCTCTATAATACAAACTTCTTTCAGGTACGAGTTTCTCTTATATGCTGCAGTGATATTATATAATCCTGTGTAGAATTCTTTACTATATATTTAATTGTACTCATATATCAAGTGCATGCCTTATATATATATATATATATATATATATATATATATGCTCATCTTGAATTAAGACTCAAAGCAACCTGCCGCTCAAAATACACATTGACATAATCAACCAAGAGATAAAACCGAGTTTCACCTTTGTTATTTTTAACATCAAGCCTTGCACCTTTACTCAGAAGGAATCTAACAAAACTTTCATATTCATGACCATTAGACCCAGTAAGCTTGATTAAGGGTGTGGTCCAAAAGTCCCGGAACGGTCACATATCGTGAGAAATACACATCGAATCGGAAAACGAAAAAAATACGTTTTGAATAAGTGAAAGAAAGCTATTCAATGATATCACACTTGATTCCCCTCCCCCGCCCCCTAGAGGTGGGGCGTGGGCAACTGTGAAATTGTAAATGGAAACCCCCATTTTGTATTATATAATTGGAAAGAGGACTTCATTCCGAGTCCAACGAGCTATGAACCATCCTCCTAGCTCAATTAGGAACGGAGATATAGTGATTTTAAATTTAAATTTAAATTTAAAAAAAAAAAGCTGAAAATTTCATAACACCTAAAATAATGTCAAATGGACGTATCTCTGGCCCTAATTGAGCTAGAGTGAAAGCGATTGCAGATTCGGAATCTGCACGTCAAGACTTTCAATAGAGTATATGGAAAGGGGGTTCTACGATCACATGCAGATTCCGAATCTGCAATCGCTTTCACTCTAGCTCAATTAGGGCAGGGTGATTTTTCATTCTTTTTCTAAAATTTAAAACCCAAGTGGCGCAGGTGGGGAATCAAGTGTGATATCATTGAATAGCTTACTTTCACTTATTAAACACGTATTTTTTCGTTTTCCGATTCGATGTGTATTTCTAACTATATGCCACTTTTCCTGTACTTTTGGACCACCCGATATATGATGACCTTGCAGTTCCTCTATAATAATAAATATCGTCGATGTTTTCACGAACTGGCGAATATGTCAACTCCCCTGCGTCACGAACCGGCGAATGTGCAAAATTTGACATTTTGAGTTTTTGACGCTGTATATGTTGGAACAACTTGTACTTTGCTCTCACAAAGTTTCAAGTTTCTATTAAATATTGCTTAGGAGATAAAGATGGACAACGTTTTGACATATATGAAAACAAGTATTGTGATAATTTCACGAACCGACGAATATGAAATTCGCCGCTTCGTGGAGAAACACATGATATCATTTTACAATCCATTCAGGATGTGTCACACCCCCTATACGCCTTCATGGCGTGGTGCTACGCACAGGGGAACACTTTACCTTTTTTTATGTGTCAGTTCGACTACATTTTGCCTAGCAGATGCCGCTGTAATAAAACGTTTTATATTTTTTCTTAAGAAATATAACCCATTTTTAAGATATCAGAAAACATGTAAGGCACAGTTGTTTGTGTTTCTATTGGAACAATGTTCAGTCTATATTTTGAGACTTTCAATGAAATTGGCAATCATCTGGTTCACTTCTCGCAACTAAATTATTTCGAATGGTTTATAAAAGAAATGCCATATTTCTTTGATATTATTTTGAAGAATAACCTTCTAGTTGTGTGGCTCGTTGTGTAATTATTCAGAAGATATGAATAAGGACGTGCTTGTGAAGTGGACTGATGGCAGTACTAACATCGTCAGAAGACAAGAACTTACAGTTTTCCATGGAATGAAGACGTTGCAATATGGAGCGAAAGTAAAAATGTGGTGGGATCCTGAGAAAATTTATTATGAAGGTGTTGTGATCGGGATGGAAGAAGATTCTGAAAGTGGTGATACAGGTGATGAACTTCCTCTGTCAGTGCCAAAGAAGAGCTCAGGTGGCGTGATCAATGACTCGAGTGCAATAGTCAGTGACGTTGACAGTTCTTCAGAAACGTTAGCGGATGATGAGGACAAGGATCCTGATTTTCTTACATCTTCCAGTGATAATGAATCGTCCGTATATCACCACCCTCGGTTCCTTCGAGAAAACCAAACTCCCGTGAGGAAACGAGGCTGATGTGACCGCGCAGTGGAACATGCTATAGATAGTCCTATGCGTCTCGAGAATGTTCATTGAAATAATACAGATGTTACAATTAAAACCAGCATGTTTCAAAGAAACCAGATGAAGTTATATATTAACATGAGTTTTATTGCACGTATTGAAACCAAATTGAAAAATATAATAAGGTTAACAAAATCTTTTGGAACCATTCTATCGTTCCATTAATTCATCTAAGTTAAATTAAAGACACATACCAAATACCAATTAGACTTAACGAACTCTACCTTACATGAATAACGCTAGTGTACGTGCAGTGTATCAGATCGGCGTGCTACCCAGAACTCGAGTGATTCAGCCTTCCTGGTCGCTCTTGAACACTCGAGCTCGTCTTGTGCAGCACCAATCAGATCACGCCTGACGTCATCTCTACTTCTTATATTTAACCCTAGAGTTCGTTAGTGTACACATCATCTTGAAAGACCCGTTTACATAACAAAGTGGTCTTACGTACATTCCTCACCGAGGAATGTTCACGCTGTATGTAGTTCCTTGCATTAACTAACTAACTCCCTAGCCTTCTTAAATCCGAAGGTTCATGGCTGCAGCAACACAGTTCCTTGCATTGTGAAGAAGAAATATTTGCTGCATGCGTAACGTGTCAGGATTTGGTTTGTTACAATCACTTCATATTGGATTGCGCCGAGCACAACAGACGTGTTAGTGTACGAGAGAAAACAGCCCTCCGGGATCAAGCCACACAGATTTTAAAGTAAATGGTTCTCAAAAGGAGGATGTTACTCCAGTAAAGAGAAGGGTTTCCGAAAAGGAAAAAGTAAGAAAAATGTAATTCTTTGGGTTATGAGTATGTAAGTGAAAAGAGTCATCAAGTTCTTCCTTCTCGTAGACTGCTTCGTCCACGTTGTGAGTCACGGACATGCCAAAGAAGAGAATTGAAGTGCAACGATTTTGATGACAACACAAGAATGAAAGTTAATAATGCGTATTATAATTTAGGAAATGTTTCCCGACAACGAGAATGGTTGAGTAAGTTCATCGCTTCCAATGCTCCTGTAAGGTCAACAAAGTCAGAAGACAAAAAGAGGAAGGAAAGAACGCTTCATTATTTTTTACCAGATGACCATAACGGAAGACAAAGAGTATGTCGTAAAATGTTTCTTAACACACTTGCAATTGCTGAGAGACAAGTAAGGACAATACTAATGAAGTTAAAGAACCAGTGCATGGTAGAAGAAGAAAAGAGAGGTGGACGTCAGACAACGTTAAAAGAAAGAGACGAAAAGAATGCGTACAGATACTAAAAAGCCCATAAATATGTTCCCTAGTATGGAATCTCATTTTTGCTGCAGAAGTTCTAGCCAACAGTACTTGTCGTACAACTTAAGTATTGCAAAGATTTAAAACTAATTTCCAAACAGCTCGGCATGATACTCCTTATACAGATCAGTTTTTAAATATATGAAGTTAAAATTTTGTTCTCCAAAAAAAGATCTTTGTGGTTTGTGTGAGACGTACAACTCATTGAAATCAGCTAATTGTTTATCTAATCATTCTGACTTGATTGAAAAATATAACAGGCACATACAGGAAAAACAGAAGGTGAGGGAAATTAAAGGTGCGATGAAAGATACAGCTGTACAAAATCCACAGGAGTTCGTGGCTGCTTGCTTTGACATGGAGCAAGTCATAAATCTACCACAGAGCAAACGAACTGAACTGCATTACAAAAGAAAATATCAGCCTACAATTTTACAATTTATGAATTTGCTAGTAAAAGCGGTCATTGCTACGTTTGGCACGAAGGATTAGCGAAAAGAGGTCCGAATGAAGTTGCAACAAACTTAAGGAAGTTGCTTCTGATGAAAGATGAACAAGGTGTAAAACAGGTAGCGTTCTACGCCGATAGATGTGCATATCAGAACAAAAACAGTATCCTGCCTTCTATGTTCGTTTATTATTTAAACAATGAAGCACAAAACATCAACACCATACATGTTTTCTTCTTCGAGACGAGTCACGGACAAAGTGAAGGTGATGCTATTCACAGTAGAATTGAAAACGCACTTCGACGGAGTGAAGATATCTTCATCCCTGCCATACTCATCCCAGTAATCAAGATGGCAAGAAAGAAACAACGATATGCTGTTTATGAGTTGCATACTAAAGACGTCTTAGATTGGAAACAATATTTGCAGTACCTGCGTATCCTAAAAGTTAGAACAACAAATGAGGGTAAACCCGTGGACTGGACAAAAGTCATGCAAATTCAAGTGCGCAAGGGTTGTTTCAATATATTTATAAAAACATCGCATAACCTAAACACACATTAAAGTATATCACTTCCTAATCCACGCAATGCTAAAGAGGACAATTTACCACCAAGGGCTTTTACTTCAAAGCCAAAACTGCCTATGATAAATTCCAGCACTTGCTGTCATTATGTCAAGGAGTAATACCAGTAATTTCTCATCCTAATTATAAAGACTTCTATGTCAGATTACCTCACTAACTGTACAACCATATTAAGTCTATTAACTTTGTATTTGATAACATACTACTGTTGGTCAATGTATTACTATTTTATTCCCTACATTTTATTTCCTGAATTTTATTATTCTTGAAGTTTATTTGCGGGTACGTCTAGTGTTGTTTGAATTTCTCTGTTTCTGACTGTTACGTATTAAACTGTTATGGTGTATGTTATGATTAGTGTATTAAGGATTGGCCTAATATTTAACTCTGTATAAATATCCAATAAATAAGTTGAAAGTTTTAGCCTTGAACTGTAGAATTCGCAGTTTTAGTGAAAATTACAATGACGAATCAAGCTAAAAATATTCCATTTTTTTCACGAACTGACGAATAGATTCAATGAAATCCTTTGTTCATTTATTGTTCATTAAAATTCTTTCCACGGTGTTTTTTCTCATGTGAACTACATTCTCACACAGCATTTATTGTTATGTCAAGATATAGGTTAGCTCGAATATTTCTTTCAATGATTCGCGAGTAACTCAAAATTGGCTACTTTCAACTTCGTTTTTCTCAAAATCAATATTTTGCACATCCGCCGGTTCGTGAAAACATCGACGATATACTATATGATAAAAAAAAAAAGCTGAATATTGAACACAGCTAATTCTCTGTGTTTCCCCTTGGTTTGGCAACTGCGCAACAGCACTGGCTGCGTATTGTCCGAACTCATGTTCCTTCTAAAAGCGTACGCCGTAAGGTCATTTCATGTTTATTTCTGTGTTAGTAAATTACAACAATGAGCATGAGTGATGGCGAGAACAATTGTTGAAGGGCCCCTGCCAGGACCTGTACCCGGAACGTTCTGTGGAAAGCCGACCACAGAGTGCACAGAGTGCAACAGCATTCTCTGTCCAGGAATCTCTGGAGCGAGCGAACGAAAGTAAGCCTCTGTGCAAGTAGTGACTCGACAGAGCTAGTCTGAAGAACACGTGGAAGGGGACGGGATTGCGTGGGTGGGGAAAGCAACTCTGGTTAGCAGCCTTTCCAGCAGCGTGTACTGTTTCACCCCGCCCACTACGTTTTCTCCCTACTCTGCCTTTATGCGAGGGCTTGCTCCACATTTTCCCGGGATAGAGTATAGAGTTGTTACAACTGAACTCGGAACAGAATCTAAGGCTGTGTCCGAAAGATGCAAGACCGTAGTTGAAGCAAACAATCTCCGAGAATGGTCTTGAAATTCGGTCTTGAATTATTGGACTGGAAGTGAAAGTATTTCGAAATGCACTTCACCTCCAGCACCAAATACGATCAGCAGAAAAGATTGAGCACGCGATGCTTTCCCCGCGTTTTAAACACTTGTGATTCACCATAGAAATCACATAGCCTCTTCAAATACATTTCCACACATTAAAGAAAGTTAACCAACAACTTGCTGGTCTATAATGCATACTTAGTCTGTGTTGATGGTTTTCTACCTCCGTGATTTCAATCAAATGAACAACGAGTTCAGAAGTCAAGTGATAAAGCCTGCAACGATCCATGCTCCATCCTGTGATCTCGATTCTCTGCGTACTTGGCGCTATCGAACTGCACTAGGTGACGTCAGTTCCGTCAAGACTATACTTCGAGTCTGCACTTTGCACCTGTCGGACACAGCTTAAGTATTAATTAATAGTGTCAGAGAAGGATTGGGAGGATGTCTGACGATTTCTTGCTTGGGTCTTCTTTATTTCAGCACCGTTGCAACTTCTAACTACCTTTAGTGAAGGGAAGAGTCAGGCGTTATGTGCAAAGCATAAAGGCTGAGAAGCAGAGAGCATTTTCCTTCCAATTTCTCGCGGCCTTTGCTCTCGATAATATTGGAAGAACGGGGGAACTCATGCATCATCCTCGGTGCATGGGTCGCCCTGGTCCCAAAGTTTACGACATTCAATTCTCAAATATAAAAGATCGACCAATGCTCCTAAAACAGGTCCGAAAAGTTTCTCGGAATTTCCCCCACCCCCTCTTTTGTTCTACCAGTGTTTTTGCGGTGAGATATAGAGCCCATTTGAAAGTGAGAGGGACTAGGGATAGAAAAAGTCTAAAGGAATGCGCGGGTGGGTTCGTTTTATCAGGTTCATGATCAAGAAACACAAAGTGAACCAACCATGAAATGCCAAAGAGAAGCAGCTAGACCCAATTGCAGTCGACTAAAGGTTAACGATTCTTTAACCTCCTTGATGAAAGGGGAACAGCATGTCGAATCCCTTTGCACAGAGTCATATATCCAATTGACAAACGCAGCGAATTGTTAACGTTCGAGGAACTGAAATCGCTTCTTCTCTTTCAAGATAGCTTTCTTCAGCCAAGAGTCGTGAAGGAACTGTTAAGAGTTCTGTCTTTTCAGTAGAAATAGTATCTAATATATGCATGTAGACTATTTTGTGGACCAGTCTGAAGTGCACAAAAAAACTTGTGATACATCAAAGAAAACGTGACGCACTTTGAGCGAATATAATGACGCAATTTTGTCTGTATTTAACGTCCCATGTCGAAGTTTCTTTTGAAGCTTTGGTAGACTCAACCGGTACTGGACCTACATTTTAATGTGTACTTGAAACTACTGTATGTTTGGCAATTGAACCCAGGGCTTCATTGAATACAAGGCTACAACATTAATAATACGCCATCGACGAGGCTCGATTCAGTGTATACAAGTAACAGCTATTTTTCTAAACTAGAGATGACTGTAATTATTTACATTTTGAAATTGTGATTAATTGATTGATTTGTTAAATTTACTTTGCTTTTCAGTCACTTTTTTGTTAGTGATGAAACGATGACATTAGTGAAGGGATACTCACAAAGAACAATCATGCTCACATCGGGATTCGAACCTGGTACCCGTCGCCATCTTAACCACTCAGACCCGGAGGTCGGGACATTTCAAAATTATTAACCGTAAATATTACTCACTGTTTCAGGTAAAAAGTAACGATGTCAAACATTACAGTTACTGTTACTTTTTATCAAGTAATGTTGAAAATTATAGTTTGCTAAAAAATACAATTCAAATGTTGATTTTCAATTAGACATTTATTTTGAAGAGTAAATTGCATTACGTTATTGACTCAAATTTAAGGCCATCTGAGTTTTCTTACCTATTTAAGCAAATGAAGTTCATTATAATAGAATGAAAATTAATGCTCATATTATAGGTCACCAGTAAAAAGACAGGTCGCTTGCATATCAAATATGCTTGCTTCAGTTTTAAATCCACTTTACGCACAGATACGCTAATCGGAACCGGATCTACAGTTTAAAGTTAGATCCGGACTACCATGAGCCTCCACCGGGTATCAAACCCGGGACTCCTTCATTACAAGCCGACGACGTTACAACTACGCTATTTGTTTACCATTTAGTATCCCCCGTCATTCATTTACTAAGTTTTTCACAAATATCAGCTTCACTCAATTCTCTGTTCTTTTAATTCAGGACAAACACAAACATCCATGTCTTAACCAGGATTCGAAACCGCGGCCCGTGCCGTTGTAGCCTGCTGCGCTGACTACTCGTTTCAGAGGTAAACAGTCATCGGCGAGGTTCAGTTCTTCACATATGCAACTCGTACTATGATATATATCTGTTTTATAATAAAATAAACTAAAAAAATAAACTTACTATTGGTTCTTTAAATACCTGATTTACATTTCAAAATTAATTACCTTAATTGTTTTACCCTTCAGCAAAGTAAGTTCGTTACTTCTAAAAAAAGGTACTTTTGGTAATTCTAAAATAGACGTGTCTCGTGTGCTCGATTACTGAGTTTGCTCTGCATCAAACAGAATAGCAGCATAAAAGTGTAACTCTTGAAGAATGTATGTCATCATTTCTCACTGTGTGAACTTATATCCATGTATCTGAGAGCCAATCTATGTGAATGTGGACAAATAAGATTAATTTATTTTTATTGAAAGCGTCACTTATTATGCCTAAACTAAAAAGGAAATTTATTCCGAATTTGGAATTATTAATACAAAAATTAGTTTCATTAAATTGAAATAAGATATTGTTTCAAACCTATTAACTTTTATAGTAGAAATATAATTTTATGTGCGATTTTTCCACTTAATTAAGTTTCATTATGGTACAGTGTTATACCATAAGAAAACTAAATTAATTCAAATTTAGTTCTAATTGTCTAATTGATTGTTTATATATCTTAAGCTCTGGAGTATCCTACATCATTTCTGATACAAACCTTAGTTTGAAGAATCTATTTATGATAATTTTCATAGCCCTTGCATGGTTCCATAATCCTACATGTCAGAAAATTTGTCACAGGCAAAAGGTGTTTATAAAAGAAGTATGTAGTAATATTTGTAGAAACCAAAAGAATCTAAATGTCGAGGAAAGTTTTCTTTTGTGAAAATGAAAATGAAATTGTTTCAGTAAACACTCATATCTCACAGAGTATTGTTAAAGACTGGGGAAGGTCTTAAAGTCATGTCTCAGTAATGTCACACTAATCACAATGACAAGAAATGTATTTTCTGCAGCGAAAAATTGAGATGGGGAAGGAATATTCTGAAGTTAAATATATTTCTTCCAGGAAAATTAAATTAAATGAATTGATAGAGTTACATATTTGAAGGTGCTAAGAAAGTAATGAACGACTGAATGTAAATTTGTCTGAATGTCACGCCAGTCACAATGTAATTGCCTCTAAACGGGTCTCACAGATAGTTTAGTAGTCCTCTTGTAATCAAATCATTGGAATCCCGGATTCAATATCTTGTAAAGGCACATCGCAAAGTAGTTTGGATCTCACTTTAAACTGTAGGTCAAGTAGCTATCATTCTATCTGAATATAAGTAACTTTTATGTATTTAAATGCATCTGCAGTATTTTATGCAGTTTAATGTGTTACGTGGGTGAAAATAGTATGTTTTTTGTTTCACCTGACGCACTTCGGGACATCTCGGCAAAGAAATTATGATTACGTTTCTGTATTAAATATTCTGAATATTTGAATCACATAACATACAAATTAACTGCTTGTACGAATACCACGTGACAGAAATCAATAGGTTATTGCTCAAAAAGTACATATAATATTTCAGTTGTGGCTTGATTGTTCATTGATATGTATATGAAGGTATGACGTGTTCGACTGACAAAGCAATACGCTTATTGTATCTTTGTCTAAAGCTGTTTTTATTTTTTAATCGTTATGAATTTAAAAGCGCCAACTTTTCAAAGGTACGGATATGTTTTAAAAATAGTAGATTGAGAACTATTTGTCGTAGAAGATGAAGTTTGTTTTATTTTGAATGGAATGCATACATCTTTTCCAGCAAGTATAATGTTCAAATTCCATCTCGATACATTTACAATTAAAAGGAAATGAAGTAGTGTTTCTTTAGTAGAATTAAAATTTCCATCTTCTACTTCTACGCAATTTTTTTTTTTAGGTGATACCAAAACTTCCCAAAAACAAGAAGTGCCTGCGGAAAATAGTAATTACTCTTCTAATGTTTGTGCAACACTGTCCATTTAAACACTGGCCCGACTATCTCTCGTCCCGAACAGGCTTATGTGTGTGAATAGCAACGTTCTATCTTCCGAGAAAAACATTGTGTTGTCACTATTAACCAGTAGGTTTGTTTGTTTGCCCGATTCTCATAACTATAAATACGAGGGTGTACCAAAAAAAAACTTATTTTAAAAAAAAACAACCCCTTACCCTCAAAGAACTCTCCATGACACTTAATATATTTGTCCAATCTGTGATTCCATTCTTGGAAACTCGTCTGTTGTGATGGCTGACACCTCCTTCCTCTTTTTTTTCTTCACCTCTTCTATGTTGTCAAATTGCTGTCCCTTCATTCGGGGAAACAAAAGAAAGTCGCACGGAGCGAGGTCAGGTGAGTAAGGGGCGTGGGGCAAGAGAGTCATGTAGAGAACACTCTAACATCGACCTTCACAAAAAACGAGGTGCGAGCGAAACTGCTTTTACGGAAAAAATGACCGTGACCAGAAACAACCTTCCCCAGCGAAGCGACTGAGTGTACTGAAGTCACAATGAGTTGCTCGACGCTTTCCTAGCGGGAAAATTTCGTACTATGGATGCTCCGCCCAGCGCAGCGCTATTTCGTTTTTTTTGGTACCCCCCCCCCCCCCCCCGTATATTATAGTGGCGTTATAAATGTATAGTTATATTTACCAATATACTATTAACACTGTAGTATTATTCTGGAATATACAAGGACTCAAATCTCCACAAAACTAGTCACTGGTAAATGCAGATATTGAACAAACCGCACCAAGTGTATTTTTCAAAATTGTTACGCTAGGTTATACGTTCAGCGTTATTTAACCACCTAGCTGATTCCAGAGCAGTCCTTCGAAGTATTTGGCTGTTGTCAAAATTTAAGATCTAATTTTATGAGAGTTGATGTGGTCACAACATTGGTGACTTACAGCTCCAGTCCGGAAATCGAATTCTCCCCATCAACACTACAGTAAACGAAAACTTCCACTAACCCTTAAGTGGTGCCCTAAATGTATTGCGAGGCAGTATTTTGACCTCCAAAAATGTACCTTATACGCTGTCCCAGGAGTCTGTGGAGCAAGTGAACGAAAGTAAGGGTCTGCGCAAGTAGTGACTCGAGGGGGTTCGACCAATGAACACGCGAAAGGGAAGTTAGTGCAGGGGTCATAATGTATGTTGTCTACTACCTAAAAGTTACGCGATGAGACGATGGGGTTGGAAAACTCGTCATTTTTATTTCAATAATATCATTTAATTTTTCACATCTGGATATGACTAATGCCTGCCCTGAATATAAATTAATATTAAACTCTACCTGGAAAATCAGTTACTTTACGTTGGGCTAAGTAAATCCCCAACCCACAATCCTTGGAAATAATAAGTAAACTTATCATAGAGAAATAATATTCTAGCTGAAAACTCCCTTATATGCTTCTATCGCTGTAGCTTGATTTATGGAAATCGTAATCCGAGCGATGACGTCCTAGAATAAATTGCTCAATGGGTGTCACACGTCAAATATGTAAGTAGGTACACATCCTACAAGACGTTTCTAAGAAATACACTACAAACCACATCTGTTGCATTGTAATCAAGGGATCCAGTGTTCGATCCCGGGTGGAGGTACATTGAATGGTGTTTGGGATCGAACAATAAACAGTTAAGTTTAACCAAGACAAGAATGCCCGTGGCAAACTCTCCATGTACAGTCATTTGTTTTCTCTTTTCGATTTCCCTTCTACTGTGCCATTTGATAATTCTGCACAGTTTGGCAACGCAGGAAAACGGAACAATATAAACATCCGATTCCATCGATCGTTCTGCCTCTGCTCGCTTGTTGTTGAAAAGTTGACTACAGCGCCACAGAGTCATTCTTATGTTGGTCATGCTTTAGGTCCAGCCTATCTAGGCTTAATATCGACTTACAATACACTTTTGGATCCTCTGAAATGTCAGGATATCTGCAGAACCATACGCAACATCTCTATCGCCCATATCTCGCCAGTTAAAGAAGACTGTGCAAAGATATGAAAGAATAGCATTGTTTTTTTTGCACAATCACGGTCATCCAGTTAAAATCCTTGCAGAGGGAAGCAAAGTGGTAAATAAATTGGATCCGGTTTACTACTTTCGTCTATTATTTTTCTCCAATTGAAAGAAATGCGCCCTCAGCCTCCGTTGCAGAGATTTAGGATGACGAAATTGAAACTTTTCTTCTACCGCAATATAAGCGAAAGAGAGAGGAAAAGAAATATTGCCGAAAAAACTTCCAATTGTGGTGGTAATTTATGTTCCACGATACCGCAGAGAAACATAGTCGTTTCTCGGAGACGACAACTCTTTGTTTCTTGTTGCTTTTCTCTTTCTTATTTTCTGGACTTGAAGACGTAAGAGATCAGTAACTCAGATGTGACAATTTCACAATATAAGTCTTCCTTGAAGCAGCTCTAGACCATCCACCACTCTTTTCTTCAAGGTAGGTGTGAGGAGAAAGAGTGGTTGTTCATCTAGAGAAAATAAGAGAAGTACACGTTTATCACCAGCATGGTTCTGCTTAGGACATATACCTCTCACAAATTAAGTAATTTTTCTCTCTAAATGTGAAGAATGGGAATGTATGTATTTCAAGGAAGAAATGTCTTAACTTTAAAGATATTATGAGTTACAAACCTGCAACTTATTACCGAAAGTTTAAGAAAAAGTATGAATTGTACGACAATATGAGTTGTAGAAGTACAATTTTTTCCTGCAAGTTTGAATTATAGTACATCTTCTGACTACAATTTCAAAATATATCGATTTCAATTGTGGGTTAGGTAATATGGATCTGTATTTGTATTAGAGTCCGTAAAATCCTTACGAAAATATTTGGACCTAAAAGGGACGAGGAGACAGGTGAGTGGAGGAGGATGCGTAAATTCGAACTGCATAATTTGCATTCATGTCCAGATATCATTATAATTATTAAATCAAGAAGACATAGGTGAGCAGGCTATGTGACAAGAATGGGAGAGGAAGAAAGAGTATACAGGATTCTTGTAGGGAAACCTGATGGTAAGATACCTGTAGGAAGGCCAAGACGAAGATGGAGGGACGTTAAGGTTTATGAAGGCTAGAGAGTTAGTTAGTTATTCGTATTAGGGAAGACAGGAAGAAATTGGGTCACAGGTAAATTCGGGCCGATTGAAACTCACGCGCTTATAACTGGGATACCAAACGAGAAAAATAATCATTTCAGTTTCAACATTACGTTGATAACTGCCTAAAGAAATGAACACTTCATGCTACGAGCCAAGAAGAAACAACAGGTTAGTTCCTTCCGTCTGCAATGTTGGTGCCATTCTCTATCAGCTTGTGAAGAACTAGTAAATGTAAGTTTTATATGTTCAATCTTAAGATTTATAATGCTCTCGTTATAGTAATATTTAAAGTACGTATATTTTAACCATTAAACCTTAACCGAGCCGGTTTTCGAAAGTAACCCCTCTTTCACCGCGGCCTTTGCGCACGATTTTTAAATTTTTACACTTATTTCAGAGAAAACGTTATATCTCTGAGACTATTTGACCAATCTAATTCGAATAACTTTTGTTTGACAGCAAAAACATCGGAGCACCCGACCGTGTACAACTCAGAAAGCCCAAGTGAGAAAAACGGTGTTGGGAGGGGCCAAGTCACAAATTTCAATGAAAAAAAATTTCCCCCTCTTTTCCCGTTATTTTGGAAGAAGGGCGCCAACTTTTGCATTGTTTTCAAAGAGTAGACCTTTTTCAACAAAGAGGTGGCCAGGGGGTTATCATGTGTCTCCCCTGAGATTTCTGCAAAGAGTTAATGTTATTATTTCTAATAGTGAAATTGTAGAACAAAAAGTATTGTTTTCTTTGATTTAAGGCCGTAAGTTACAGCAACTATTATCATTATCATTATTATTATTATTATTATTATTATTATTAGAAGTATTTAAGGTTACAGTCAATTTTATACTGACTATCTAACTATAAAAAACAGCTTTTCTCCTACATGAATTAATGTTAAGTATACAGTTATGCAAATTGTATATAGATATACAGAACATGGAAATTACAAATGTATGTATTTTTTTAAAAAAAAACACACAATTAGGGAGAGTTGCCGATAATGGAATGCAGGTAGCGATATAAATAAAATTGGCAACGCTGCTGCCAGGAATGTCGGGTGGAAAGTTCTCAACCGGTTGCAGAAATAGTGTGGGCAGTGGAGCTGAGTTCTCGAATGTTATGCAGGTGGGACATTATTTGTCGTGGTATTGCGATCGATTGTGCAGGAGTATCGGTTAGGTACTAATGTTTTCAAGTGTACTAGCTGTAACGAATTGTACGAGTTCCACCTCTTTAAGTAAGCTTTGTTAGAATCTAAGGAATTGGGAATTTAATTTTTGTATATAGTTAATATTCAGGGTTGACACCTTTTATAGTTCTAATTTCCTCCACTCGCTTATGCTAGCGTCGCCGGCCGTTTATAAAGGCAAGAGCTTGGCTAGCAGCTCAGTTGGACTCTGCCCACGGGCAAGAGAAGACACTCCACCTGCGGGTGAGAGAAGTAATCACTCCGCTTACGAGCGAGAGAGATCCCACTCCATCTTCGGGTGAGAGAGGCATACTCCACTTTAGGGTGAGAGGACCCACTCCGCTTTCTAGCGAGAGATGCCCACTCCTCCTAACCGCCGAGAGAACATTAGGTAAGATAGCATTTGATAGCGTGGTACGACGTTGCTCCAACGTTTGGGAGAAACCACGTTTCCATGGGTACCTCAAGCCTTCTCTTTTCGGTGACTTTGTCTTAAACCTTTGTGATTGCCGTCTAAGAGGAATTATAAGTATCATATAAGAGGTTGTTCTCAAACTGTTATGGGTATACCAGTATGAGTTTCTTTGAAAGTTAAATTGTATAATTCGAGGACTGAAAGGTTTAAAAGTTGTTACAGTGGAGATTTCCATACCTATATCTGTATAACCATAGTTTTAATGTATACACCCTACTGTGACGGGTCTAAGCTTCTTTCTTGTCTAAAATTGGAGTTAAATAAACTTTATATGTTAAAGTCTTTTCTTGAGTTTTCTCTGTATCGCTCTGACAAAAACTTATGCCCTTGTACATAAGTACATAAATAGGATTATTGTACAAATTTGTCTTTCTTGTATGGTATCAGTACGTACTGACCAATGTAGTTGGGAATAATTGGGGTCTCTTTTAATGGGGTAATTGGGTCATTCATTTTTTGTCACTACAGAATTAAATTCATCACGTTTTTCGTACTCCATGTATTAGAGAATCACTTGTTCACGAGAACTGTACCTTATGTGTTAGTTCTGACCAATAGTAAGAAGGTATTCACCCAAGCGTTGTAAGGTTTTCTCAATTGCTTTTTAAGAGGAAATATTAAGTTAAAGATATATACATAGTCCAGAAAAATAAACGTAAAACAAGTTGGGATCAATCTATAATCTCTATTACATACCATATAAAATAAACACGTTGATGTAGACTCTGAAACTCCGAAATTCCTGCCCTCCGAAAGTAAAATCCTGGTATATATCACTGAATTTGTAAGGTAATAATTTAAAATCCTTTATTGTTATGTCCACTGGTTGTTTCAGTATATTGTCTCCACACATCAGGAGTATTACTTCCGTAAATCCAAAGGAAATCTGCAATCATAACAGGCATACGTTTACAGCATCTTTGCAATCTTCATCCTGCTCTTAATTTGAAGCAGGCTGAGAAGCTCTTGTAAGCCGAGCTCCTACTAACATTTATGAGCAGTTCTGTCATACGTCCTTCTTCCACGTTAAATCAGCTGTTTCAGCAAACACTACCTCTCCAAATCAAGCTATATGAGTGGAACAGTAAAACCTGTTACATGTTCGTATTGCAACCAGACCGTTGGATGTTCAAACATTTTAGTAGCGACTAACTGCTGCACTAAGGAATGTGTTGCACTGGTATTGCCTCTGAATATCCTGCCCAATTCATCAAGATAAGTGACTTGATGTTCCCTCAGCTCTCTCCTCGGTTGCTATTGCAGTGCTGACTTTTATCAGTCGATTTGTCCGAACTCAAACCCTTCACCATGATTTAGCAACGTAGCGTTATTCGTGATTGCTTGAAAGTGGGGGATGAGTAACGCAAATTTTGGCTACTCTACTTAAAATATATACACTAGAAAAGCTGTACTATATCCCATTATCTATGGAAAAGCCGCGCATAGCGGCAGAGAAGGGGTAAGGGAGGAAATTGACGGAGCAAATCGAAGCAGTATACGCTGCTGCGAAGGATGGTGACTGTAGTCGCTTTCCCCTTCCACGCAATCACGTTCCCTCTCACGTGTTCATTGGTGGAGCCATCTTGTGCCACTACTTGCGCAGAGACTTGTTTTCATTCACCTGCTCCAGAGATATTCGAGCCAGAGTATCAGTCAAATGTTTCAAGGTCTTCACTTCACAGCACGATAGATGAACACTATGAACATACTTACATAGATGATATTTTAATTTTAAAGTATCTTCAAAAATACATATTAGTTCTTGTATTTTTGTGCTGCAAGAACAATAGAACACTTTTGCACTGAGATGAGAAATAGAGAGACAAAATCGGTAGTTACATAAAGTTCTGCTTACCTAAAGAATGCTGAAAAATGATTTAAGTACAATAATAGAGTATTGCACACTTTCAATGTTATCGCAACAATTTCAAGGTCAAAACGTATATGCAACTAATCTCTTAATGACTCAAGTAAAAAGTACGCTCGTATCAGCACCCTCTATGGTGCCAGGTTCGATCCTGCTGATCAAATGTCTGCTTACTGTGTTTCTTCCTCTACATATTCATCCTAATCGTCGCGATAAGCCAATGAAGGTAGACAGCGACAAAAAATAACCAAAAAAATCAAATATAGATTTACACCATTATCAATCAGCACATACACTGAGCTCTATAATGGTTTCCCTGATGGCGTATTTGTAACATTGTAACTCATAATGAAGGAGTTTCACTTCAAACTGTACTTCAAGTTCCAATCAGCTTTGTTTTTGCAATTCTCATGTGAATGCCTGCCTGTATTTGTAGAGTACATTAGTGTCCCAGGCGAGGTCTGTGCCTTTTGGTATGGCTGCCGGTTGAGTCAGGTCGGGCGCCACTCACCCCCGCGAGCTCCTTTGGGGACGGGATTTTTCTCTTTCTTTTCTTTTTATAGAGTTCAAAAGATCTATAGCCTAAAGTCGCAGAAACGTAAAGTAAAATAAATCCATTCAATACATCAAGTATACGCTAGAAACAAATTTAATCAGTTAAATGCAGAAAAACACTGAAGACTCTTGGTTAACTTAAGTATTCGAAATTTCAAACTTCAGTCACGAATAAGTGAGCTTATGTGTGTATTTTGTTGTATGCCCGTGCGTAGAGGTTAGAGTTTTATTCCAATATTTATTTTTAACTTTGTAGATTATATATATATATATTTCTTTCTTTCTTTTCAGTATTCCCCTTTCTTTGTTTCTTATATTTCCCATTCTATATAATAGTTTAAATGTTGTTTTCTAATTTTAATATTTCTAAAATTTTTCTGTAAAGATTATTAAGTGGAAGAAAAGGCTGCAAAGCCTTAACTTTGCCTTGATAAACAAATAAAATAAGTAAACAAATAATGAAAGAAACATAATGTCATTGAAGTTCATCTTTACTGGTCTTGTAGAGGTAAGACTCACAACTTGGTCTGTTGCCCCACTTTCTGAATAATTAATTTTAGTGTCTGCAAAAATTGATATAAAACTTCCTCCACGAAGAAGGAAGAGATCCATTTAGATTTATCGCTGCTTCCGTTCACGTAATGGAAATCTTTCATCTGCTTCGTGGACTTCTTGTTTCCTCAATTCCGTGCTCTTTGCCACGTCCTCCAAGGCCCAATCAATTGGATCTGTGGGATTCCGGTCACGTGTCGCTTCAACTACTTTTCAATGTTCGACAAATGCATCACCTTAATTTTTCGATACTTGCCCCGCGTTCGACATCTGATTAAATTACAACCCCTTTTTAGAATATTGTCTACTACTTTTCCCCTGTCTCTTTTACCAGTCGCCCTTGAGTCAAGGGGGTGGAGAAGAGCTGGCAGAAGAAGACTGCGGAGGTGTCAAGGTACTTGTGACAAGCACAATAGTTACAATGTTGTGTTATGTTGAGTTATGATGAGTTTGTAATGTGAATTTATGAACGTACGTGTTGTGTTATGTTGAGTTATATTTTTTTTTTTTTATAAAATATTTATTGGTTGTGGACAAAATCCATGCACCAGTTAACAATTTATCAATTGGTATTATATACATGTATGCACATAATATTTACTCACAATTATTCCTTTCATAATAAATAGTTTCCAAATTTCATTACACTTTTACAGAATTATATTAGACTTATTAAGATATTTTGTAAGAATATAGATTATTGAGGATGAAGGTGAAGTCAGTAAACAAGGCAGTGTCAGTGGCGCTTGATGTCCACTCCTGTACAATTCCTGTAAAAATGGTTCTCTGTAAGTTTCATAAAGTTTGCATTGAAATATAATGTGGTTTGGAGTTGCAGTATATTCATTGCACAAACAAACTGGTGAAGTCACTAAATTCTTCTTGTACAGATGAGCTGCGGCGATAGTGTGATTTAACCTGCAGCGCATTATAGTTGTGAGGGAACTCCGGGAGAGTTGAATCTGTTTAAACCAACATTCCTTTGGAATTCTTTCTTGTATAGAATAGTAGGCCTTACCGCATTGAGTGCCAGTATTTGTCCACAAGTTTTGCCAGTCAGTAAATAGTATTTTTCTAGTGTGTGATTCCAAAACTACGGACGGAATCTTTATTGAAAGCGGCCGTTGGATTGTTTGATTCGCTGCATATTTTGCCAAAGTATCTGCTATATTATTCCCTTCTATTAAAGAATGTCCAGGTGTCCAAATAAAGTTGATATCATATCCCAATCTCGTTAATTTCAGTGTGAGTATTCTTATGTTAACAATGTACCATTCCGTATGACATGACCATGATGCAAACTGTAAAGAATTTAGCACAGAGGCTGAATCGGTTGCAATTAGAACTGAATTTAACTTCTTCTTTTGTACATAAAGCAATGCCTGTCGTATTGCAAAAGCTTCTGCAGTGTATATTGACAGATACGATGGCAAAGGAAAAATTTTGAATTCTGCAGAATTATCACAGTAAAATGCTGCTCCTGTTTTTCCAGACGTTGATTTTGAAGCATCTGTATATATGTGATATTCACATTGTAATTTTGAATGTATGTAGTCTTGATATATATTATTTGAAATTGTAGGGATTGTCTTCCTGAAAACTCTACTTGGGTAGGCAGGAAAATGAATCCTCATGGGAGATATCATATTAAAGTAGTCTGTCATGAAGCATGGTGCATTAGGTAAACGAATAATATTAGCTTGAAATTTATTAATGTCCTTATAAGCATAATATAGTATAGGTAATCTGGATTTATATTTTGCTGTACGTCTGTTGAGCATCAAAGAGTCTAACAATTGAAGTTTTGGTATGATCGGAGATGTCGTGTTGGCAATTTTCTTAAGTAAAAATTTGCTCGCAAGATATTTAACTCTAAGTTTGTATGGTGGATCTCCCACTTCTACGAACGTTGCTTGTTTTGGAGTTCCTTTCCAAAGGCCATAAATCCTGGATAAACTGCTATATTGGATAGAAGATAGCGTGTTAAAAGCCCAACTTAAATTATCATTGTACATAAAGGACCCATACTCTAGTCTTGAGTTTAGCATCTGTTTATGGATCTGATGTAATAATTTAGGATCAGCACCCCACTTTTTCTTAACTGTCAACATTTTTATTATGTTAAACACTTGAGATCCCTTACATTGTGCCAGTTCTACTTGTGACTTCCATTTAAGTTTTTCATCTAATATAAGTCCCAAAAATTTATGACTTCTTTGTTGACTAATAGTTTTTCCGTTTATATTTATTGATATGCATGAATGAGATCTCTTCTTATTAAAAACTACCACCGAAGACTTATCTGGATTTACTTCAATTCCATTGATATCACACCATGATGATAATTCATCCAGAGATTTTTGAATTTTTTGAGCCCCTTCTTGAATATTTTTACTACTAGTGTATATAACAATATCATCTGCATATTGTAATATACGAGTGTGTTGAAGAATTTTTGAGCCTAAATCTGCCGTGTAGATATTAAATAGCATGGGACTCAGCACTGCGCCTTGTGGTAGACCTTTATGTGCATAACGTGCGGTGGATAACTGTCCTCCATATCGAATGTACAACTTACGTGCCAATAATAATCCAAGAATACTTTTTATAAAATTACGTGGAACGTTCATTTTCTCCAATTTTTGTAACAGTATATTTGGAAGGACAGAATCATAGGCGCTACTTAGATCGAGAAAAACTACGATACAAAATTCTCGCCGTATGAAAGATAGCCATATATCTAAAATTAGTGTCGCTAATACATCTACTGTTCCAGTTCCTTTCCTAAATCCCATCTGATGTTTCGGTAATTTCTGATTATATTCGACCCACCATGTGAGTCTGTTGAGTATTAAATGTTCATATAATTTAGCAAGGCATGATGACATTGCAATAGGTCTATAGTTCGTATGTATTCCTGATTGTTTACCTGGTTTTAATATGGGTATTATCACCACTTCTTTCCACTTTGATGGAATTTCTCCACTATTCCATATTGAATTGTATGTATTTAGTAAAATGCCATATCCATTCAAAGGCCAGTGTTGAATACATTCGTATGTAATACCATCTAAACCCGGAGACGTTTTCTTTCGTTTATGAACAACATATTCTAATTCATCCATAGTGAATAGCGATTCTAACGTGGATGTTTCTGGATATTTCATAGAGTTTAACAATTGACAAAGATTAGTTTCAACCGTATCTGGTGTCAACTTGCGGTGAAATTCTTTTATCCAGGCTGAATTGATATCTCCCCCAAAATAATGACAAGTATTATTATTGGACATACTTCTTATTATTTTCCAAGTCACTGAAATAGAAGAATCTTTAGTTAATGTAGAGCAAAATGACTTCCAAAAGTATGATTTTGATTTCTTTAGGAACCTCTGAGTTTTTGCTGCAATTTCTTTATATCTAATAAAATGATTGATGGTAGGATTCTCCTTATAATTTATGTATGCTTTTTGTCGTTCGTTTACGCATTTCTGGCAATCCGTTGTCCACCACGGAGTCACTTTTCTTCTAGATCCAAAATTAGATACTGTTGCATTTATTTGTTCTTGTCGAATGAGAGACACCAATGTGTCATACGATACTTCTTGTTTCAACAATTCATTCTTTATTGCATTGTTTACATTTCCGGAGAATTTCTGCCATTCAACCCTTCTTGATATATATTGACTATTGTTTTGTTCAGAGCGCATAGTAAACCACGTTATATTTTTATTATGTTGAAAGGTTATCATAATTGGCATGTGATTACTGTTGTAACACTTCTCTAATACACTCCAATGGATTTTTGAAGCTATATCATTTGAGGTAATAGTTATGTCTGGAGCACTCGGCTGTTCATTAGGTCTTGAGATTATTGTAGGTGTTCCGTCATTGAGTAATACAGCTGAGGAATCTTGCAAGTAATTATACAAATCTTTACCTGGTCGATCAGTTAGGGAACAGCCCCACATAGGGTGGTGTGCATTAATGTCTCCTGCCAGCACAAATGAAGTGTTTGGTGGAAGCTGCCCAACGATATTCTGCCACACTGTAACAGGGAGGTGCACTGTGGGAGGGCAGTAAATTGATACATAAGACGTATCAGCAATCCGAACACCTGTAATCTGAATTTGACTGTTTATATTTTGAAACAAAATAATGTCATACTGTATATTTCTTTTAACACCTATAGCTGAACCACCGTATCCATCTAAACGATCATCTCTTATCCAATTGTAACCTTTAAACTTCAATGTTGAGTCAGTTTTCAACCACGTTTCTTGTATAAGAAGGACATCTGCAGAAAAATAAGATAAAATATGTTGTAAATTATGTCTATTAGGAATTAAACTTCGTATATTCCATTGTAATATTTTCAAGACTTTGTCTGGCATGCTGGTTGTTGAAATAAGTATTGCAAAATACTTGTAGCAATGCAAGTCCAGTCCTGGTTAACGTTCAATGTCGAAGTCCCTGCTAGGCTACATAATTGTTCTATAAATAATGAAAAATTATTTAGGAATTTTGTAGAATTTTGTTCTTGTGCCCGATTTGGCTGGATAGCTTGAGCCGCCTCTGCAAGAACAAATAAATTATTTTGTTGGCATGTTGTCGACAAATCCGGAGCATTGTCTTTTCGAGATCCTGACAAAGAATAATCAGGGCTTGTCATTCTCTTTTTATATTCATTTTGTCCAAATGGTTTCAATGTTTGAGAAGATTTCTGGCGTTTTCCTTGAGACGACTCAGTCTCTTCCAAATATTTTCCAGCTTTCTTTGAACTGTACAATGGCCTTTTATTAGATACACTGTATTGATCTTGTATTATATTATTATGATATGAGGTGCTACTCGAATTGTTAGATATCGAAGCATATGTAAATGGCATTACTGTCTTTTCTATTTCCTGAACATGGCCAGTAGATATCTGTTCATATCCATACATATAATTAATTTTTGGGACTTTCTTCATAGCTTCGTTAAACGTAACATTCTGAACTGTCATAATTTTGATTATTTCCTTTTGGCGTTGTTTTTCAGGACAGTTTTTGTCAATTGCAGTGTGCTCCTGATTACAATGGAAACACTTGATCTTATTTGTGCAAGAGGACGATTCGTGATTCTCACCACAGCGTTTGCATTTTAATTTACTTTTGCAATTAGCCCTGAAGTGCCCATAATAAAAACAATTAGTGCACTGTTTAATCAAGGGAATGTACCTATCAATATCAAACTTTTTGTAAAACAGTGTGACATATTGTGGTAAGGATTGCGAGTCGAATGTTACAATTACCGTTCGAGTTGGAACAGCAACGCGAGTACCCTCCTCGTACTTATACTTCACAATGCGTTTTATCTTTATTACTTTGGCTGTTGATGAATTTATATTTTGCAAAATTTCATCTTCACTTATTGACTGATGTACATCTTTCATAATTCCCATTCTTCGTACTCGGTGTGATGGAACAAAACCTTCCCAATTGTTCTGTAACAGTAATGGATTCGAAAGGAAATCATTTGCATAATTAGATGTCGTAAATGTAAGTCTAGCTAGATTTTTCCCAAGGCTATCTATTTCTTTCAAACCTCTAATATTTTCTTTGCTGACTATTTGGCCTAATTTTAAAATGTGAAGTTGACCAATGTTTCCTTTGCCATTTCCACCTGAGGCATCCTGATGTTTAGATTTCACAAATATTTCATACGGACCTAAATGATTACTTCTGTACTTCAATACCTGTTGCTCATAAACTTTTTTGGAACTTGATTTACTAATTTGTTGGGTGTAATCTATATTATTACACTGAGAATTCAACTTATTAACATCTTCTACCGAAGTTATGATTTCCACGTTGCTGGAAAGCTCCATGGCACTAATGTCCGTGTCCATGTTGGATTCAGCTGGTTTTGTACCAGCAAATTTGGCTTTACGGCCTTTAGATTTTTTCATGAATTAATGTTCACATTGTCGCACATATATTTAGAACGACACTAATATTCAAACAGTAAACTATAAAGTCTCAAATTCTAACTTAGAACACAAAATTATCTTTGCAACAAATCACTTACACAATCACATCTGTAACCACAGACTCAATCCTTCCAAATTTTCTTATGTTGAGTTATGATGAGTTTGTAATGTGAATTTATCAACGTACGTGTTCAAAATGAAACAAATGACTATCGAATATAGTAAACAGTTTGTAAAAGTTATGTACCATATCTAAGTTATGAATACAAGAAATATTAATATTGGAATCTAGTTTTATGTTGATACAAATGTAAAGGTAAAGGTAAAGTGTTCCCCTGTGCATAGCACCACGCCATGAAGGCGTATAGGGGGTGTGGGGGTAACGCCCCATACTTTCTTGATCCGGTCGTGAGTGGGGGTGATGTGATCAGCATCACGCCCCTGACCGCCTTTACCCCCCAGGGTTTCCCCCAGGTACCCATGTTATTCGACGCTGGGTAGGCGCCGGGGCCGCTTCCACCGTTAGAAAAGTTCCCGGATTTGAACCGGCCGGGGATCGAACCCGGGACCTTGAGCATGGTAGTCAGACGCGTTACCGACTGAGCCACCGCGGCCAGATACAAATGTGTAGGTTTCAATAATTTGGCGACCCAGTTTCCAGGATTCGAATTAGTAAGTGTTTAGCTATACGTTTTTCTTAATAATATAGTTAAATAATGACAGATAAAGGGAAAAGATCAACACGAAAATGACAAACGATTGATGAAAGCTTGATTTCTGACAATGCGGAAATCAATGTTGTAAATTTGGGTTGTTGTAAGGTTCCAGATAAGAATGCTAAGTGTATAACTTGTCGCAAATGTGGAAAGTTATATCACCATAAATGTCTACAGTTAGCAGCGTTACATTCCAGTAATTCTGATACATTTGATCAGTACTTGTGCAAAGTATGAGATCCGATGTTTGGCCATCATGGGACTGAACACAATAAAGATACTAATTTCAATGCATTATTGGAGACAATAATTCATAAAATGGATGACGTTCAGTTGCAGTTTACAGAAAGTCAGGCGCAGATGAAACAGCTTACAGACAGCCAAGAGCAGATGAAACAGCAGCTTACAGACAGCCAAACGCAGATGAAACAGCTCACAGACAGCCAAGCGCAGATGAAACAGCTCACAGACATCCAAGCGCAAATGAAACAGCAGCTTACAGACAGCCAAGATCAGATGAAACAGCAACTCACTGATCAAATGAAAAAGTTTTCTGAAAGTCAGGAGTTAATAACAGCGACTTTTTCAGAAAGTTTCAATCAGTCTCTTGTTACTTTTCGATATCGAGAAGAAATAAAACAGGTGGCTGATGCTTGCAAAATAAATACTAACGCTCTTAAAAATTATGTTAAAGAGGAATTAAGTGGTGTGCAGTCTAATATAGAATCACTTATTGCAAAGACGTCTTCTCATCAGGAGCAACTCGTCGAACTAACGTCACAAGCGGAAGAACAAGTCTGCAATATAAGTGCTGTTAAAATTACACTAAATGAACAACAAGTATCTATTTCTCGCTTAGAAGATGAGATTGGTGATATTAAAACTAAAATAGGGTACATTAGTAGTACAAAAGTGTTAGCTCCTGAGAATGATAAAGCCACCAACCGTTGATAAAATATCTGACGTATCTGAAGCCAATCAAGTCGATGTAAATTCTCAAACTGCACAAACTACTCCAATAACAGCTTTAACTAGAAACCATGTTGAGAGAAAGAAGAAATTTGTTTCTTTTAAAGGCAAAAATACAAACGCAACTTCTTCCGATACAGATGTAACAGATTTTGGGAGTGAAGATTCGAATACTACGCATGTAAAGCAAACGTACAAGGGCAAGAGAACGAAAAGAAGCAGATTAGTTAGGGAGCGTCATCAGGCAATCAGTAATGTTAATTCTAAACAGTGTGCAAGTGCTTCTTTCACTAATTCATATGTCACACGAAATTTGTGCGGTTGTGATAATTAGTTACAAGGGCAATTTAACACCGGTTCTGTTCACAACTCGCCTGACAATTGCACTAGCAATGTCCATGCTTGTTTCCCGGGCTGTTCAACAAATGGTATGACTACGGATTCTATTAAGTGTAGCATTCATACCAATTCCTGCCCATTAACAGTTTGCAGACATAGTTGTGTGTTAGACAATAATTCTGAACGAATTAACGCTACATATAATCGCGGCAGAGGTTTTGGTACTGCCAGAAGTAATGTACACTTCATAAGTCCGAATAATCAGGATAGCACAGTAGTAACTACAGTACCGTTTGACCCAATGACACCTCGTCTTCAGAATTCGATGACTTCGTTGAATAACCGTCCTTCACAAGCAATAGTAACTGGCTGTAATGAGACTATGCAACGCATATTAAAAGTGAGTGACTTGAACCTACTCCCAAAGTTCGGGGGAAATTTAGAGAAACAAAGTCCTAGAGACTATATTGATCACTTAGTTTCAACATTCAATCTAATGGGAGTTCCGGAGGAATATAGGCTGAATAGTATATATAAGTGTTTTTACGGCAAGGCATTGTTATGGTATAATTCTCATAAGAAGAGATTTTCATGTTTTCAGGATTTCGTAGGAAAGTTTTTGCATCATTATGCTTCTGAACAAGTAGTACAAGCACAATTGGCAGCTCTACGAACAAGAAAATATGATCCTAATGTTGATGAAAACTTAGCTACTTTTTCATTAAAACTCTATTCTCCCTATTCAAATTTGGAAGAAGACCCATCTGAATCTGATATGATTCAGTTAGTGTTGCGACAAATACCGAGAAATGTGTCAGAATATGTGTCATGTCATGACATACCAAGTATGGACAGACTGATATCTATTTTAGACAGAATTGATTTGGTTCATTCGGGAAAAAACAAATCTTTTAGAGTTCCAGAGGACCAGGAAAAAATTATGAGAAGAAATAAGACAACCAAATTTCTGAACAACAAATCCAAACAATCATTCAATGTTGGACAAGTTTCTGTCAAAACGCAAGATTTTCGTAAGAGCAGAAATTTTACATCTTCCCAAAATACCAAACCTACAACAATTGGTGGTGCAAGTAGAATTTCGATCAACGTTCAGCAATCAAATCCATGCTCAAATCAACAGATCCAAAATACTTTACGAGCAGATGAAGGCTTTTCATCTCCGAATAGTGTTCAACCAAATACACAAAGTGGTTATAACAAACGTCCAGTAAGGAACCAACGGGGTAGATGTAATTGGAACACAGTACGAAGCAACACTGAACAATCTAAACAAAAATCTCAACCTTCTTTAGCTGACCGTGGTTAAGGCCTTCGCAGAGTATGCAGGTGAATCCATCTGTACCTTTACCTCAGTGGAATGCAAATAATTTAAATTCCATGGTGCAATATCCTACTCAACCGTGGATATTCTCTCCCTGGACTACACCATTTACTTCTTGCAGTACTACAGTAACTCAGCCAAGTATATATCCAGCGAATAACTCTTTATAGTATGGTAATGATTCCAATTTGTTACCACAACCCGGGACTAGCAGTAACGTGACCCAAAGTCAAGTACCTTCGAGTAGTGGAGTGTGCAATTTAACAGGAACGACTGCTAATACAAGTGAACACTCGTCCTTAAACATGTAAGACAGAGTAATGAGCTCCAGTTCCTCTGTCCAGTTAATTACTAGGAGCATATTCATCACTATATTCCAACATCAATTGAAGATAATTTCAATTTTCAGAGCAACATATCTATTGTTCCCAACCATTCGGAAAAGGAAGTTCTTACTATAAACTTTGTACTCGATTGGTATGAAGCTGAACCAGAATGGGTAATGGACGATGACCGTGTTCATGTTTCAAACAGAAGAGTTATTGTGTTGCCAGGTCAAATTTGTGATTTAACCATTAACTGTATTATTGATTGTGGGAGTCAAGCAAATTTAATGGATTATGCAACTTGGTTAAAATTGAAAACTATTATTCCTACTGCTAGATTAGATTCAGTGGATAATGTTAAATTATTTTCTTTTGTTGGTGACAAAAGATTTAGAGTTATCGGTTCTAAGAATATTAGTTTAATAATAGCTTCAGAGCACTTTCATATAGAGTTATATGTTATTAAGGAGTTACATGCTGAAGTAATATTAGGATTGCCATTTCTTTGGCGCTTCGGAGCAATAATTGATTTCAAGAAGCAAAATATCACATTATCAAGTGATAAGGGAGTTCAATCTAATTATGTTTTAGAAACGACTGACACATTCCCTTCATGTTCTCTTCAAAGTAACTTTGTAACATTTTATAAGAATTCTGAGGAAGAAGATAATGAAAACTTCTTAGCATCAGAAACCGATCTTAAAGCTTCTTTAGCTGATAATAGTTTGTTGATTGCTACTGATGAAATGTATGATTTATTTTTTAAGTTATTGTTAAGTTTCAGAACATTGTTTTCTGATAAACCAAGGCTCGTAGAGCCTTACGAGATTAAATTAAATACAACAGAAACAATTGTGGCTCCCATATATCCTATACCTATAGCTCGAAGAGATGATTTGGAGAAGGAACTCACTAAATGGAAGTCTTGGGGAGTCATTCAAGAATCGGCTTCACCTTATTTAAATCCGCTACATATAGTACCAAAAGCTGGTGGACAGTGGCGGCCAGTTGTTGATTTTCGTCGTTTAAATAAACATGTGATATCTCCTTTAGTTCGTGTGGAACCGATTAATGAACTACTTCAGAGATTTCAAGGAGCTACAGTGTTTTCAACCTTGGATTTATCATCGGGTTATTTCCAAATTCCACTTACAGAGTGCTCTTACAAGTATACGGCATTTTCATACAGAGGCCGACAGTACGTTTTTAAATTCTTGCCGTTTGGCATAACGTCAGCAGTATCTGTTTTTGTGGAAAGAATGAATCAGATTTTAAATCCATCTACAAGTTCATTCCTAATCTGTTACATAGATGATCTTCTTATATTTTCACCTGATTTGTCATCTCATTATGAGCAATTGAAATATGTGCTAGAGACACTTCATAACGTAAATATGTCTGTGAAATTGTCTAAGTGCAGGTTCATTAGGAATTAAATTAAATTTCTAGGACATATAATATCTGGCACCGAAATAAAAGTAGATCCGGAGAGCAATAAGACAATCTCCGAGTTTCCAGTTCCAAAATGTAAGAAGGATGTTCGTCGTTTTCTGGGTTTGGCTAACTGGAGGAGAAAATTTGTGCGAAATTTTGCAACTGCTGCAGCTCCTTTGTATCAATTACTGAAAGGAAACTCAAACTGGTGCTGGACGGAAGATCATCAGCAGTCCTTTAATAACCTAAAGAAATTAATCCTATCATCTTCATCATTAGGACAACCTGATTTTAATAAGGAATTCTGTATTAATGTTGATGGTTCTAAGATCGGCGTAGGAGCAGTACTTTGGCAACCTGATGAAGATGGAAATGTAAATGTCATTCAGTATGTCAGTCGCACTTTGAAGGGAGTTGAAACCACGTACAGTACACATGAAATAGAATGACTTGCTATTCTTTATGCCGTGGAAAAATTTACAGTGTATATTACTGGAAGACATTTTACAATCTACAGTGACCACAAATCGTTGTGCTGGCTTGAATCAGTAAAGACATTGAACCCTACTTTGAATCGATGGGCACTTAAGCTACAATCATACAACTTTACAATCGAACATGTATCTGGTTTTCAAAATCCAGTTGCTGATACGTTAAGTCGTTATCCTATTCGTAAATCACCAGTGACTACGATTAAAGAAATGTACATAAATCATGTAATCTCTGATATAGAACCCAATTTCTGGCGAAGTGCACAAGAGAAAGATCCGCTTTGTTCGTCATTAAGAAGAAAATTGGAGTTTCAAGAAGTAAATTTGATAATTAAAAGGAAGTATTCCGTTCATGATGGCATACTATTTTTCAAACCTTATGTAGATGATAATTGGAAGATAATAGTTCCTAGTGCTTTAATTGGAGATGTTTTGTATAAACAGCATGATTTAAAGGGACATTTTGGTTATTTTAAAATTTATGATTTTTGTAAAAGGTTTTATTATTGGCCTAAAATGCGTAAAAGTATTAAGGACTATTTAAGAAATTGTCTTTCATGTGCAAGGGATAAGCAATGCACCTTTAAAATTTCAAAGGAAGAATTACATGTGTATTCAACCAAACCTTACTACTTACTTTCAGCCGACTTAATTGGTCCATTACCTATGTCTAAAGGTTTCCAACATATATTAGTCATTGTAAATGTAATGAGTAAATTTGTGATGGTTTATTGTCTTCGACGTGCAACCTCAAAGGAAATAATTAACAAATTTGGAATTTACTTTAATCATTATTTCGCGATTTTTATGAATAGAGGCTTTTAAAATCTGTAGGGCGGCCTCGGGAGTAGGACGAGAGAAATGAAATTCTCCAGCTTCGAGGAAAGGAGCCTTACGGGCATCGTGATGACCTGTAAAATCACTTGACGCGGTTTGTTACATCTCATTTCACGGAGCAAAGCACCCTGAAAACATTCTTGGAGACTTTCCGAAAGAGAGCCGAAGGATTGTGAGGACCTATACGACATGTTACACTTGAAATGATTATCAAATTGCTATGCTTTGCTGAGGCTTTGAAAGGTGTCGGACAATTTAATGAAGACGTCACGTTCAATCATTCCATCCGCAGTCAGCTTCTTCTGTCAAACTATTCCTTAATCTTTCTACAATAAAGTCTTTTCTCAGTGACATTTTTATCTGAAAATGTGATTACATTTTATTTATTGATCGATGATTAGAATGAGTGAAGTTATGATGCAAGTGATGAAGTGACACTCACAAGAACACTCATGCTAAGGCCGGAATTCGAACCAGGGACAGCTGGCGCCGTAACGCTCTGTGCAAACAACTTCGCCTCGGAGGTTTGCAATTACTCTAACATTTTACGTACCTATTTGTTACTTCGCACTTTCAGTGATTTGACAACAGTAAATATACAACTGAATGTAATGTAATATCTCTTGTCTCGTCTTATGGCGGGCGTTCTACATGCTGGCAAGCTAGTTGTTATCGGGAAATCGACCAATCCAGCGCGATAAGAAACGCAGCAGCCTCTAGAACGAGTTGCGCGTAGTACTTCTTCGTAACTCTCGGCGCCACCGCTGTTGTTTGGTTGGTCTGTGGCATATTCACCGTTCCCCACTTCCCTTTCCAGCATGAGGGCCACCCACCGTAAGGCTACACAGGATATAGAGGTACACATTAACATTTCACACATCAACCTGGTGTAATGGTTAGCACAGCGCGTTAACGACGCCAGAGGTTCTGGTTCGAACCTCTGCCTAGTTATGGATACTACTTGTCAGTTTCCCTTCGTCAGTTTCATCATATCATAACTCATCGAGGGGCCCGGGTTCGATACCCTGTGAAGGCACAAAGCGATTCGGATTCCACTTTAAACTGTAGGTCCAGTCCCTATTAGCCTGTATGTGCATACATTCATGTCCGAAATTTGATCACCCTACTTACAGCATCATTTATCTTTCCGAGTTTAGAAAATATCACCTATTTACTTACTATGCATTTATTCTTTCGCTGAAAGCAGTGCAGTGCTATTGCTTAAAAGGATCTCCAGATTCTTCTATCAATTAGAATTGCTATTCCGTTCTATTGTATTTCCTGTTGCAGTGAATCTGCTGATGAAGAGTGTTGATTGGAACGCTTGCCTTCTCAAATCTCCAGGACTTAGCATACGGATCAACCTGACATTTACACTGCTACGCTTGTACTGCATGCTATAGGTCCTGTCTACACTTACGGTGGGCGCCCTACATGCTGGCAAGGGACGTGGGGAGCGGGGAATCGACGTATGCAGCGGGATAAGAAACGTAGCAACCTGCAGAACGAGGTTCACGTAGTATTTCCTCCCGCGCCCCCACTCTCGGCGCCACCGCTGTTGTCTGGTTCGTCTGGGGCGTAATCCCCACTTCCCTTGCCAGCATGAGGACCGGCTGCCGTAAGAGTAGAGAAGACCTATAGTCTAGCGTCGAGATATTGTGGCAAGTACTAGAGGGACAAATTTAAGATTGTCTACAATCCTGGTTTAAGTGATTTATTGACCCCTAGATCACAGCTTTCGTTATCAACACGTGAAAATGTTATTTAATTTCAATTATTATAATTATTATTCTTAATATGTATTTTCTTACTTGTAGAATTATATTATGGTAATATACTGTAGAACAATGAACGTACTGAAACTCGTGAAACTTTTTCAAGTACTCTCGGGCGTTGACCATTTCGGTTGAAACCACATAGGAGTATAGGCAAGTACAGCCATCTGTTGTCCACTGCATGAACTACGCTCTCGGTAGGAGAAAAATGGCGTCCACAGACAATAGTGGAAACTTTAGAACTTGTCACGTACCAGCGTCACGCTCCTTTGGACATCACAGGTATCGTTACCTTTTATATCGGACTCTTTCTTAAGGCTAAGGTAACACCTAGTCCGTTGCCAGAGATACATGTCGGAATCTATCCGTTCTATCCTCGAACAGATTGTATTCTATTATCGGATTATATTTTACGATAATTTTGTATTGTGTTGCTGCTTTTTCTAATCAATTTGGTATCTTGATATCACAAGCTTATGTAATACCACTATTCCAAGAATGTAGAATGCGTAAATTTCCTTGGTGATCCGTGATTCCTCTGGAAAGATTAAAGATCTTATTAACGGTGAGAATTAGGTACCTGGGTTAAGACCCTTTGTGGCCTTATTGTTGATTCAGCTGATGATTATCAAACGAAAGGTCCTGGTTGGGCTTAGGTTAAGAACTCTCCCCCTTCCAGGTTTCCAAAGTGATCCTCAGACAGCTAAGTCTTCGTCCAATGGGTTAAGACCCAGTTGGCGAGATTGTTGGAAGCAGAGGACACACGGGTTAAGACCAGAGGGGGCCACTCCGCGACTTGCACGTTATTGGCTAGAGCTTGTGACCTCACCAAGCGGAAGAAAGCTATGCGTAGAATGTAGCAGATGGCCCATGAAACGCTGTGTTTTCATGCATCTTTTGATATTATACACCAAAGCTGTTAATTTAATTTGACAACAAGAGATCAAATACGCGATAGAAGAATACACTTATTCCGAAACAATGCATAGTTTATTTTTCACACATTATTATGCGTGATATATTGTACCCGTAGGCTGTGGCCCACTGCCGGCTTTTCTTCCAGCTAACCTATTGCATTTATTTTAAATGTCTAATTCTAAGGAAAGTTCTTGTCCGGGCATATTCTGATATGACTTTTTACTGAATATCCTGGAATTTCCCTTTAATATTTTTACCCTACTTTTCAGATTCTCCAGTTGATCGCCACGATGAGGATACATTTGTTTTTGTTATTTAGCGTCTTCTTCCACTTTTGGCTAATCGCGACGAACAGGATGAGTGATGTTAAGTTTAAATTGATGAAGGGACACTCGCAGCAGGCACGTATCCAAGGGGGAGCTTAGGGGGCTCCACCCCCCGAAAGTTTGCGGTTTACAATAGTTAAAATGAGGTTTTTGGTTTCTTGTAGTGGGAAATAAAATAATGTGACGATAATTTAAGGAGAGAAATAATTATCGAGTCAAGCACGTATGCAAGGTGGGAATCAGGGAGCACCAGCACCCCATTCAGGAAATTACGCTACATAAAATTAGGTTCATGGCTTCTTAAATAATGTGATGATAATTTGAGATAAATAATTTTTGAGCCAAGACACAGAATGTTCTATAACCCTGTTATTGTTAATAGCGCGCACCCAAGGTGGGATCAGGGGGCTGGAGCCCCCCCCTTATTTTTTTCAGTTTACACTACATAAAATTAGTTGTTTTTTTTTATTTACTTCGCGTATTTACTTTACTCTTAGCTAATTTACGAAGATGGGAATGAGTGATGAAATGATGAAAATGATAAATGAAGATTCACATACAACCATGGCTGAGCGGGATTCGAACCCGGGACCCTTGGAGTCTCAGCGCGATGTGCTAACCACTCAGCCACAGGATCCGGCAAAATTAGGTTTTTGTTTTCTTGAATAGTGTTCCGATAATATATAAGGAGAGAAATACTTACCAAGGCAACACGGAGAATGTTCTATAAGCCTGTTTTTGATAATATTGCATTAAAACTTTCTTGCGCTTTCGGTGTTGTCGCAACACTATGCAAAGACTTGTCAGCATTTGGAAGCTGCAAACGTAGCGCCACACGTAGGACGATTCATTGTAATTTTTTAATCTCTGGAAAGCGCGAGAGGGAACGTTCTTCAATAAGAGAAGGAGTCGAACTACTGGCAACATTAACGAATCGTTTTATCTGTGGAACGTTCTAGAATATAATGAGGTTAAAATACGCGGCTTCAATTTCCAGGTTGATCTGTACAACAGAATCGGTTAATGAGTATTCAAAGGTAAGTGTGATAGTTCATACAGTCTACTGGTGGCTTTATAAGATCTAGTGATTCGAAAATGAAAAGGACTAAATACCGTAAAGTAACGAAGTCTTTCCAGTTCGGGCCCAAAGTAAAAAGTAAAAGCAAAGTGTTCCCCTGTGCTTAGCACCATGCCATGAAGGCGTATAGGGGGTGTGGTGGTAACGCCCCACACTTTCTTGATCCGGTCGTGAGTGGGGGTGATGTGATCAGCACCACGCCCCTGACCGATTTTACCCCCCAGGTTTCCCCAGGTACCCATGTTATTCGACGCTGGGTGGGCGCCGGGGCCGCTTCCATCGTTAGAAAAGTTCCCAGATTTGAACAGTTCGGGTCCAAAGCAGAAGACATTAACGACAGCGTAATTTCCAGAGCCTCAGTGTAGTGCTAGTTCGGGTCGAGGGCCGAAGTGATCGAAGGTCTCTCTCTAAAGTGAATATTTAAGCAGTAACGGGTATTGGAGCGGTTAATTATAAAAGAAATAAGCTGCACAGATCAATTGAAAATCAAAATTTTGAGTGATGAGTTAGTTGTGCCCGGACCAAATTTTCCCAGAATTTTAGAAGAGGAGGGTTATGCATACAATTTTTGGTGGTCAGTCCTTATTTTGCCATCTTTTCCTCTCTTTGACGTTCATTTTTTTAAGGAATACTTTGTCAAATTGGGGTATGACCTCACCAACCCTCCCTTGGGCACGTCACTGGAGATAAATGAGTAAGTATTTAATCATATTGGGGGAAGAAACACTAGATGTGTTGGGATCGGAAGGGTTTTCATTGTGAATTAATTGTTTCGAACTGTATTCGAGAAGACTTACTTTGTTTTGTGCAGTGGCGTGGCGTGACTTTTAAAAAGTGTTACCGGCTATCAATCAGTACGACAATTATGCCTGCTAGACGTTATTACACCCCCCCCCCCCCATTCGGTAAAGAAAACATGTCGTCGAGCTAGATTTTTGTTCATTTCGTTCTTGTTTTGCAATCAGCACAGTGATTTAGCCACAAACACTCCTAGAAAGAACTACCACTCACGAGAGAGTTAACACAAAAATCCAATGAATAGTGGTAGACCTTTGTAAATTCTTCATCTGTCTCCGTTTCTTTGAAATGAGCTGCGAAGGGGAAGAAGAAGAACCACACTTTTCTCAGGTCAGTTTGACGTTTGTGTGGTGAGCACTGAGCAGACGACAGAACTCCGCTCCTTTGTGGAAAGGAAGCCCAGCTGTATACGTACTACTGTTGCCAACTTAATATTTTGGAGCAAGGTTGTCCAAATCACGAATCACACCAAGGAACTATATTTTCGTCTATTACCTAACTGTTCTCAGTTGTAGTTAAATCCCCTTGGCTTTGCAGTCTACCTCTAGTTGCTTCACAAAAATGGTATTCCTATTTTAGGCGGGATTTAGCTCTTTTCTGCCAATCCGATGTGACAACACTGGCTGCCCCGGTAGGTCTGACCGGCAACAGGGCCCCTTAACAGGCATATGAATAGCCCCATAAAGTCCTTCCCCGCTCTTTCCTTGCATTGGCGCCTTCTTCTCCCTTGTTGCCTCTTCAGGGTAGCGGAACGGCCTCCCTCTTCGCTTCTGTCGGCTGCAGAAAAAATGTCCTAGGCAATATCTACTCGACGGGAACGGTGTTCATTAACGTATTTAACAATGTTGTCATTTTATTGAAACAACTTTTTAATTCTTTACATTTTGCTGTTACCTGCGGTAACACCGGCTACATACACGCCACGCCTCTGGTTTTGTGCCAATATATGACAAGACTGCGGAAGTTGTTGCAGACAATTGTGAACACTTGCGAGTGCTTAGGCCTCAATATGAATAATTTGGTGAGTTTCGGCTTTTATAAGAACTGTAAACATGGGAGGACAAGACACAGTAGTGGTGTTCAGGCTCGAATCAGAGAGAAATATTCGAAAAATTTCTGCGTCCAGTTCGCAGCCCACAGTTTGAGTCTCGCGTTGTCGAGTGGATTGTCCATCCCGTGCGTGTGTAACAGCTTCGTAAAAACACTCGAAGACGCCATAGATGTTTTGATGTCTGATGATAAGAAATGGACAAACAGACATACTGAGATGGTTCAGGCACACAATGTTAATGCATGGAAACAGAGGAGTTGAGTGGTAAAAAATTTCCGATTTCACGTTCTCAATAATTTGGCAGCCTTGAACAGTGGCGACGATTTTAGGGATAGTTGCTCCCCATTTTTTTGCCTTCACACTATGACCTCTTTATGCTAACCCTTGTATACCAAGGGAAGAGAAAGTAAACTTTTCTTGCACCCCCCACTCCCGGTTTGAACCCAATTGCCACCACTGGCTTAAACATACAATTGTGAGGTTTCATCTATACCCATTAAAAATATGGTGTTTAGTCCCCCACGAAAGGAATTCCTGGATACATGCCTGACTCGCAGAGAACACCTATGCCCATGCTGGGATTTGAACCGGGAACTTCGGAGGCGAAATCGAAAGTCGACCACTTAACGCCCTCGGCTACCGAGCCGGCGAATGGATTAGATAATGGCTATTGCATAAAGGGTGTCTTTTCGGGAAACATTCAAATAGCAATATTTCTTCCAGGTAATATATCCTAGGAACTTCATTCTTGCGGGCTTACTAGGTTCTGGCATGTGGGCCAACAATCTGTGTAGTACTCTGTACTGTTTGTGATCCACATCCATTTCATCTACTCACCATTCATTTTCATCTTTGCGATTAGCCAAAGGGTAAATTATACTTGAAATAAAACAAAAGCAATACAAATACAAAACAAAAATAATGGAACGATTATGCTGTTACTTTTTCCTGTATTTTAGGCACGTCGCATGTATCAGCCAACAGTCAGAGATTGCTTTTCGGTCGAATGATACTTCTAATAATCGGAGGTAAATGCAAGCTGAGAATTATAATTTGGTCTCTTATCCACCTGAGTTGAGGATCTAAATTTTTGGATTTTATTTGTAACAATATTTACTACTGAGAGGAATTAAAAAAAAAACTTACGGCTAATATCGGCACTGGCTTCCTATTCTGTAATAGTTACATTTGTTGTAAGAACATAATACATTAATTTACTTTGTATAAATATTACATTATCCATCGCTTTTCCTAATCAAATCTCATACCATATCCAACACACACATAAAATGTGTTTTACTAATAACACAGGTAGGTTTGGTTTGAGTTGGTTTATTAAGTCTACTTTATGAACAGTAAGGCTAATTGAGACTGCACCCACAGTTTAAAGTGGGATCCGAACCACTTTGTGCTTCCACCGGGTATCGATCCCGGGACCCCTTGATATCAAGGCGATGACGCTTCCACTGCGCCATTGGGGAGGACGTGTTCCTTGCATTTTTCTTCCAGACGGCTAAGGATATTTGCAAGGGGCACACAGGGGCAATTGCACCCTTCGATTTAAAATTTTATACAAATAAAAATACATTTCGTAAAATTATCTTGCTCGCTTCGCTCACAATTTCTCCTATTCTTATAGTCCAAGTTCAGAGCCATAGCTATATGGGGCGGCGGGAGTCGAACCTGGGAGCCCCCGTAAAATTATTTGCGCCCTATTAAAACAATTTCTTTCTATGAAACTTAATATCAAATATTAATGATGACATTGTAATCCAAGAAGTCATTGGTCAATCAAGTGATTCCTATTTTTTTTCAGGTGTCGAAACATGTATTTCAACTATAATATAATACAATTCACACAATATTTTGCAAAATGGTTAACGTAACCAGTAGGCAAACATTGTCTGTAGTGATACAAGAGTCTCCCCTTTGAAGGAAATAGAGTCCGTGGTGGACTAAGGGACCCATGTTTTAATGTTTTAGCAAGGTCAAAAAAAGTATTACAATTTTTTTCAAAATTCATCAAAGTGCAGATCCTAACCATTATTATGTAATTAATCCGATTTTGCTTCTACAACACAACACAATGGTGTTGTTGGATTCTCGATAGATTCCTTTGTGCGTAAAAATCTTGCATACTGGAAACTAGAGGGAATCATTATGAAGCATGATTTATAAAAGGCTCCCTTAATCAGTTCTGCAGAGAGGCAATTAACATTATCGACCTGTGAATATCAAGTAGGGTGAAGGCACATAATGGTTCGGATCCCACTTTAAACTGTAGGTCCAGTTCCAATTAGCCTTAGTGTGCATAAAGTGGACTTAAAACACCAAATCAATCAATTACAATATCCAGTAGGTACAGTCCCTACTAGCCTATTTATGTTAAACTTTATATTCTTTGGCAACATGGAAAGGTCATTATCGAAATTTTGCTATTTGATGTTGCTCGAAGATTTTTTTTTTTTTTTTTTTTGTTCGTTGCAGTTTCAAGATACTATCCCTTTTCTGTTACTTATAGCTTTTGGGGGAGGGGGGCAAGTGCCTCTGTGTACCCTACCATAATATGTGCCAATGCGACACAATATATTAAAAATTTGCCCCCTCTAGGATTGACTTCCCCCCCCCCCCTTCCCACAAAGAATTCCTGGCTACGGGCCTGATTGAATAGCTTCTTTGGTCATTATTTACATGACAGCTCTTCTCATTGATTGACGAGAAGATTGAAAGGATGTGCAGGGGAGAAACATCTGTCCTGTAAGTCGTACATTATATTTTCAGCACAATTTCTCAACAAACGCACATAAAGTAAAGTAACAGTGCAATTGTTAATTAGTGTTCGCTACCTACGAGATGTTGAAAGTATTATTTTCACGGACGATGTTTCAACTTCAAAGCTAATAAATCTTATCTTGCACTCAATATTCAATGAAGCAATACTTAGAAACTGAGTTCCGATTGTGTAAAGGTTTTTGAAAGTTGCATACGTGATGATACGGAAGGCGAGTGTGGAAGATAAGGCCGGAGGCGGAACCACAAATATTTATCTGGAGGGAGAAAGTTCCAGGATAAACGTACCAATCATAATAATAGGCTAGAAATAATAATAACATTAATAATGGCATTATTATTACTAGTGGTAGTATTAGTAGTATCAAAGACGTTATTATCCTCATAAATTACGCAAAAGGGAGGTAGATGTCTGTGCTAAAGCATTTATTTGGAACAAACGATTTGAAATATTTTTTCAACACCAGAAATTTTACATTAGCTAATAATTGAAAACAAGCACACAAACTGTATTTTTGAATGGCAGAAAATGAATGATAAATGCATGCCGAATATATATTTTTTGTACATATAACATGTATAACTTTCATATGTTTTACACATATGCAACATGGAGCGACATAAAATAAGAAAATACATATGCAAGATGCTAACACTAAATTATGTACGTATTCAAAGTTTTTTCATTATATATATACAAAACATATTATTTAAATACATCACATTACAAAGAACAATTATATTGCGAGCGAAGCGAGAAAGAAAACTTTTTGATCCAATTTTTGCAATTTAAAACAATATTGATTTAATAAGGTACAGTGGGATCCATAAGTATTATCGTGCAAATTGTCCATCACCGTGTTCATGCACTTTATTTGACCCAATAAGAGCTTCAAGAATTAAAAGAAAACTCAAAACAAGATGTTGATAACTTCTGCACCAGCATACATAAAAATCCATCGTTTAAAAACACACAGGAAAAAAATTAATGAAAATAGTCATGGACAATTTGCACGGTAATACTCATGGATCCCACTGTACAAATAATATCACATGGCGCTAAGGCATTCTCTATTTCACATTTTTTTTAAAATTAGATTATTTGGCGCCCATGGCCGACTCCCTAGCTACGTCTCTGAACTTGACGAGACTGCAAGCAAATCGAGCAAGAAAATTTTACGAAATGTATTTTTATTTGTATAAAATTTGAAATAGAAGGGGGCAATTTCTCCTCTGTACCCCCTGCAGGTGCCTTTGGCCATCAATGTTTGCCCCCCCCCCCTAGAATTGACTTCCGTCGAAGGTTGGGAGACAATGCCCCTGCCCTCCCCTGTGGTTGCACCACTGAGTAAGTCCGAAATTTGGAGGAACAAATTGAATCAATCCTGCTGCAGCAACTTCTTTTTTGCGAAGCGATTTTCTTCTATTATTATTGCACGTGCCAAGAGCACAAACAGGTTGATTTGTTCTCATTCTACCGGCATTCAAGAAAAAGTGTGTATAAGTAAATAATCGACCCATTTATCTCAAGCTTCCGTATACGATAATGAAGTAAGTTCCATTCTGTCCTCTTAATGACGTCATAGCGCACACAGAATCATGGGAGAAAATCTCGGAACCTCGGGAATGGCCTACGTTATAAAGGTACCTTGGGTTATGACCTCATATGTCTCAAAATTTCTCTCAAATTGCCTCGCCTTTATAGCAGGAGATTGTTGATTTGGATACTATGTAGTCTTCAACTGTCTGAGTGCCGCTAATGCGATAATTTGAACTTTTGCCTTTATGGCTTTTCATAATTCATAAGTAATATATCATAACTATTCTTTAATTTTTAGAAATCTTCTGAAATTATAATCTTCTTTAATATCTGCAGCTTTAGTTATTTAGCAAAATATATTTTTATCTCCACAAAATGTCAAATTGGGAAAGAGGCCGTCGTATAGGAGCATCCTGAACACTTGAATACGATAAGTTGATGTTGCTATAGGAGAGTCCTAACTTGCCGATGACAAGTACCTGGCAGAGAGGTACCTGTCAAGCTGCAGAAATTAACCGGCGTTTACATAACTTCTATGCCTGTATGGTTACAGTACAGTGAAAAGGTGGATGATACATTTTAGAGATGGTAACACAGATATTGTTCATAATCCCCGTAAACCGAAAATAACTTCCACTTACAACACGGACCTAGATTGACGAGCTTATCCAAAGTGACAAGAGGAAAACTGCACAGAAATTGCACATTATCTGAACACTGGTCACAGGGCTATGCAAGACATCATAAAGACAGAAGCAGAATGCCATTTTGTAACATGATAATACCCATTCTCATACAGTTGGGTGCATGGTAAAGGAAATTGAAAAGATGGTATTGGAACTAATGCCCCACCCTCCCTACAACTCAGACCTAGCCCTATCCGACTTTCACTTGTTTCCTCCGTTGAAGAACAGCATTCGGGGCACCAAGTTTGACAACCATGACAAGATACGCAGCTGGTTACCTTATGCCGAAACGGACTTCTAAAATAGTGGTATTTTCCAGCTGCCGTTACAGTGGTGCAAATGTGTAGACCAATCTGGATGTTATGTGGAATAGTCACATCAAGATCCTAATTATGTAAAACGTAGGTAGAATAAAAATAATGGTTTCAGACTTTGAGTACTAATACGTTTTAAAGCTATTTTTGAAACAGTACGACTTACTGAAATATTCTTAAATATGCTAAACTTTTAAAATCAGAAATGTAAACAACCAATTTTTGTTCCCTTATTTCAAGATTTGTAGGATGTAAATATCACAAACTGTTGGTGTTTGATAGTGTGGAGGGAAGGAGGGTGCCTAACCACTATCCTACCTAGAGCGCCAAAATATCTAGCAACCGGTGTGAATACTACTGTTTGTAACTCTACCATATTTGAATAAAATGTTTGCACATTTGTAAGTACTTAACAGTTACGTGTTACTGACATGATAGCTTCCGTAGGGGATATTAAAATACGTATAATTGCCTACTTCATTCAAGAATCTTTCGATCTTTTAATTTACTGCATGTGTTCCAATATAAAGTCAGTACAGTAATAAAGCAATGTCGATTGTTACCAGTTGTCTCATGCAAGACGTGATAGAACGAAAGCGCCAATTAATAATACGTGCATTTAACCATTTAAAAGTAGTACATTGTAAGCGACAATTTCGTGATTGATGAATTTTCGATGTAATTAGCAGTTTCTGTTGGGCGGCGTTGGTTTGTTATCAGGTGGTCAATCCCTCTTCCTCCCATTAATCAAAACGAGTGCTGCTGTTTGTGTATTTTCAAACGGAACGCGTCATTTCGTATGTGTACGTTTGTGGGTGAGAAAAAAATGCCCTCTGTCAGCATGGATACGTGGTGCATGCAGTAAGAAAGATTACGTGCACCACATTTTCCAGTGATGGTCCATAATAAATTTCAAATATTATTTCTATCAATATAAAAGGATTAGTATTTATGTGCGTAAGTCAACGCTAACATCATGTCATACAATAACCACAGATTCCAAGTTTTGCACACTTTTTATGGTAAATTTTATAATAAATATTTGAATCGGCTCCCATAACAAAAATACGATTTCAAATTTTGCACTCTTCATTTTATGCTAATATTTTCCTATTCCCACTCGGACGGAATGTACTTTCATCTTCAATGTTTCGATTCATAGACTTGCAATTGGGTATTCTGTGACTGTCAGAATAAAGTATAAATGACTGATCCTAGAATCGAAATCCTGATTCAAGAACCTGCGGTTCACATCGACCGAAAATAATGATGTTGTAAGTTTCAAAGTCACCCCGGAAAGTGCAGTAGCTCAATGAAACTCGATGTGGACCTAATGCGTGGACACCATATTATACCTAAATTAGATTAAAATTAACCCATAAATTTATTACGGAGAGGACAGTAATAATTCGGGCACAATATAAAATTTGATTTTGACAAAGAACTGGTCTAGATTTTGAGATCAACTCATTGCCGCGGTTTGCTTCTTTTGTACAGCAATGTTGTCCTAGGTGCAGTTTAACCAACATTTGACGAACATGTTGTATACTGCATTACTAAGGCCTGTGTAAGAAAACAGAACCTTCTTTCCTTAGTTTTAGTAACTCTCTGTAGATGGCATTAAGTATTAGTACATTAATATTTATGCACTAGAAGGAAATAATAAAAAGTTATGATAAAGCGAAAGATGCTATTTATTTCACAAGATAGTATGTATAAAATTTGCAGAAAAGTTATATGCTTTCAAACTTTTATGCCCGTCTATCATTTCTAACAACTTTGTGTATCGATTATGCAATATCAGTGAATTTTTACAAACATGAGAATTGTATGTGTAGGCACGTTATCACAGAGTGAATCCTAATGGCGTGTGAAAAATTATTATCTTTTTTAAAATGTAATTCGATTACAAAATACAAGTTGAATTCATGAACGTATATTTTTTTCAACGTACATCAAACAAGGAATTAATGTTCCACGTGGTGACCATCAGTGTCTACATATTTCTATTTTCGGCATGTGTCGTTCCCAATGAAGAAAATGCAAGAATTATGCCTATTAACATTTCCCCATGTGTGAAAGATCGATTCAACATCGAACAGAATTTTGTTGATCAAATCGGAGCTTCATCCATTTTCATCATCAGAAATATGGGTCTGAAATTGAAAACTTAACAATTATACAGAATTAGACAATAATTTCCACCGATGATACATATATTCGTCGTAAGGATGTGGCGACTTCATCGCCCAGTGGCTTGTTCACTGCAGTTAGTCAACCAACAGAGTGAAATGGTCAACATTTTGCTCTGTTGGGATTTACAGAGCTGTTCTGTCATGGCTCTATGAGCGTCCCACAATCGGCCGAAGTGGGGTACTGTTGGTGTCCTACAACGTGATCCTCCCAGCTAGATCCGAGGGATCCGCTGACCAACGACTGGTGCGGTTCTCCTTTCATATTGGGGGTTAGGCGTAGAGCTGACAACTCTGCACTGTAAAAAGACATGTCGAGATACAGCTATATAAGGCCATGGATGTTCCCATGGTAAAATATTCCAGAGGTAAAATAGTCTCCCATTCGGATCTCCGCGCGGAAATTACTTTGGGAGGTCCCTGGACTAAGGATAAGATATACATTAGGAATAGGGATATTAAATTAGGCACCTGGAATGTTCTGAGCCTTTACAGACCTGGGGCATTTCAGTGTACAGTTAATGAGATAGGTAAGTATAAATTAGATGTAGTATCTGCCCAGAAAGTTAGGTGGCCAGGAGAAGGGAATTGTAAAACTAAAAATTATATTTTTTTCTATGGTGGTACTGAAAATCATAATTTTGGAACAGGCTCCTTCATACTTACTTACTTTATTTATTTATTTATTTATTACTAAACACAACAGGCGAATGCCCAATTACAGTGTTCTACATTTCTTATTTATCTTTACACTCAGTATATCAGATCTTTACCACCATGTACGATATATATAAGATACTGATATAATATATTATAAATTACATAAAATATGGAAATAGAATAAACAAGGATAAATCAAGGATAGAAGTTATTTATATTAAAGAAATATATTAATTATGTGTGTAATAAATGACCTGTAAATAATTGACACACTAGAAAGTACGTACATATATGTAATTGAGTATAAACTACGAAAGAAATATATATTTACAAATATTGCTTTTATGTTTACATTGTTGACATTTATTCTTCCATTCCTTGAATAACATTTTTGAATGTCCCAATAGGCATGTTAAATATGTCTAATTTTGGTTCCCTTTCGGAACATCTGTTGTACAGTTCAAACATTCTCCTGATAGGTGATTTATTTATAATGTTCGATCTTCTGTTACTACAGTAAAAGAGGCCCCCTTTGGATCGTGTCTTGGAGATAGGAGCACGTATGCGTATTTGTTCTAGAAGATGTTGCACTTGAATATTATTGTTCATGATTTTGTATAAGAAACAGAGCAATTGCATCTTCCTTCTTTAGCTGAGAGAAGGCAGGTTTTGGTGTTTTCAGAGGGAAGTGTATGATTCGTATCTGGGGTATATGCCTGTTTCTTTATAAGTGGCGTACCTTACGAATTTAGACTGTTGCATTTCTATTTTATGCGTGTACTTTTTGTCCTGAGGAGCCCATATTTCTGCTGCATATTCTACTTTGCTTCGGACTAAAGCGTTAAATATTATTTTCATTATATCTTTGTTCATAAACTCTTTACTCATTCTAATTGGGTACCCTAGGTTCTTGTGTGCCTCATTTACGACCCTTTCAACATGTGTTGCAAATGTAAGTTTTGAATCAAATGTAACTCCTAGATCTCACATCTCGTTAACCCTTTTAATTTTTGTGTTATTTCTTTTGTAATTGAATTCAATTTGCTTTCTGTTGCGCGAGTATGTCATCGTGCAGCTTTTTTCTATGTTCAGATTAAGATCATTTATTTCGCACCATTTTGTTACTGTATTGATTTCACTTTGTAAGGATTTGCAGTTATCAATATTACAAATAGTCCTACCGAATTTTAAGTCATCCGCGTATAAGAGTCTGAATGAGTCACACAGGTACTTTGGTAAGTCATTGATTAGAATTAAAAATAACAGAGGTCCGAGATTCGAACCCTGGACTCCTGCGAAAACTGCGAACTCTTCTGTTAAAATTTCATTATAAGATACGTTCTGCTTACGGTCTTTTAGATAAGAAGCAAAGAAATTTAGTGCTGGTTTGGAGAGGTCGTAACACGAGAATTTAATCAACAAGATATCGTGGTTTACTCTATCGAAGGCTTTGGATAAATCTGTATAGATGACATCTACTTGCTTCCTTTCTTCTAGATTAGTTGCAACGAAATGACTTAGGAGGGATACGTTCGTAACAGTGGATCTACCCGGGACGAAGCCGTGTTGGTTTGCAGATATTACTGGGGATATGTGTGACAACAATCTTTGATAAATAATACTTTCGAAAATTTTGCGGGCGCAGACAATAAAGATATGGGCCTATGCTCTTCAATGTTACCGGTGCCACTATTTTTGGGTACGGGACGCACTGTAGATGTTTTCCATTTCCTGGGAAATACAGACTTAGCTAGGTATTTTCATTAAGGTTAGGGCTAATAAGCTTACACAACCTTTTAACACGTAGGGCGGAATGCCGTCAGGGCCACAGGATTTCTTTGGTTTTAACTTTTTTATTGCCTTTTCAACATCTTCAATACTGACTGCGTTTAGTACAAATGCTTCACCTGCATCTATCTTTTCGTGGTCTTCGATTAAATTGCAGTCGTAATTCGCGGGCGTGCTCTTATAGGTGGAAAGGAAATGCTGGACGAAGGCGTTCGCAATTGCCTCGTCATCGTCTAGTGAAGTGTCATTGTATTTGAGGGGTATGGACGTATTTTTCCTCCCTTTATTTTGAACGAAGGACCAAAAGTGTCTACAATCGAGTTTTATATAATTTTCTGTTTCTGATATGTAATTCCTGTAAGCTTTTTCAATTTGCCTTTTCGTTATTTTGCGGAGAGTTTCAAACTGTGCACGATGAATGTTGGTATTACCAATTCCACGTTTTCATTTCTTATGGTGGTGGGATTTGCTTTTAATGTTTTTAATTATGCCACTGGTGAACCAACTAGGATATCGTGATGTTATGGATTTCTTTCTGTACGGGACGGTGACTTCGAAAACTTTATCATTATTTTCATAAAATATATCAAGCGCGTCATTTACATTCTTTTGATTGGATATTTCTTCCCAGTTGATGGTAGCAATTTCACGGTACATTACTTCAAAGTTTGCTTTTTGGAAATTACGCATGCTAATTGCTTTCTCTTTATTTGCTTTAATATGTTTCGAAACAAAGAATTCGATGCTAAGTTGGGGGTGATGTTCATCCTCCGGTACTAACGTTTCAGTTTCTTTACAGACCGACACGTTTTGGACGTTAGTCAGAACTAGATCTAGTGTTTTGTTGTTGGTGTTTAACACATTGTTTACACTACTTAAATTGTAGTAAGACATAAAGTTGGAGAGAGTTTTAGATTTTTGCGAGCCTTTGCTGAAATCATAATTAGAACCTGTTACTTCCGGCAAGTTAAAATCACCTACGTGGAGTATGCGTGAACTGGGAAGACATACAGAATAAATCGCTTCATAAAACGCTTCATAAATTGAAATAGTACACAAGGGTGGGAAATATACTATGCATATATACAGAGACATAATATCGTTAATTACAGTTTTTCCGAGGACACATTCAATTGGTAGGTCAGCTAATTCTATGGTGGTTGATCTGAATTTGTTTTCTATTCCTAAAATAACCCCCTCTCCCTCCATCCTTTTTTCCCAAGGTTTTCATTTTCCGGTCACATCTAGTTACGCCATATCTGTCATCAAACAGTTCACTGTGCCTGATGCCAGGTACCAGCCAGCTTTCGACTACAGCCACTGCAGCATAGTCGTTGGCAAAAACGCTTTGAGAGAAAGTCCTGATTTTCGTACGGAGTCCTCGGGTATTTTGAAATGCTAGATTAAATAATGCTTTACTCACCGTCTCTTTCCCTTTTTCTGGGGATGACCGTTGACTGCCCGTCCATCATTGGGTGGAATGACCTCTCTCCCTATTGTTGTTCCTTACCCTCGGGTGCCGACGGGAGGAGAGGGTGGATGTGGATGGCGAACGTTGCTTCGGTCCCTGCCCTCCTGCTGCTCCAGCTGCCGTCGCGGCCTCCGACGGAGGCGCGGAAGGGGTAGGTGGAATTCCTTTGTCACGTTGACGAGAGACAGGTACACCGTCCGGTTGCATACTCTCCAGAACAGATAACGAAACTGCAGGTATGCATATATGACGAGACTAGGTAGACGAGACCTTCCCGCTCCTATTTGTCCTCATGCAGGGCACTACAAAGTTTCCCAAACCTATATACTCCTAAAAAAAAATAATCATAGAACCACCGCATTTTGGACTCACCCGTCCAGCAACGCACGGATACGCAACATCGTAATTGCTCGTGAGATTAAACCCCTTTAAGTTCCCAGATAAAAAAAAAAATCAACTTCCAAAATACCACATGTGTGGATCAACCGGTTGGAATGAACAATTCTGCGAATGAAATTATCTCACCCTAGCCTTTACCTATAACTTACATTCCCACAGGCTTTTAGAAAGAAAATAAGACAATTAATCTACACTGATGCAAGAAATTTGTGAACTAAAAAAAAAAATCAGCAGTTCCGCTTACCACAAAAAGAAAAAGAAAGAGGGGGGGGGGAATATGCTAGTTTTCCGAACACCAAACCCAGAACCATAGAACTTAACATAAAACCCTTGCTGAAATGGAAGTTCAGTTTATCGACTTATGAGACCAGAGCGAGATGAATCTTTCCATCCTGAAAGAAATATTCTTATTAACATAATAACATTTAAATTACATCAAACATGCCTGGATACAAAATGCCAATTTGGAGTCAGAGATACTGCTTTGACTACAACTATTTATTTGCATTAGCACATAAACAAACTTGTATTAGACAATAAGTATTTTTCAAACATGTCAATTGCCAAGTACAAATTATTATTTTTCCTACCGAAATATTATATCGGTTTCAAATACTGGCATTGTATTATCCAAACAAAACCAAAACTGAATCATTCATCAAAGTTTGTCGTAAAGACATTCGTTTGAGACCTTTAACATTCTTTAACGACTAAAAATAAAATTCCTCAACGTTCTTTTTTACTTTTATCCAATATGGCTGTCACGGACCCCAAGTTTTCCGCCAAATCTTAAACAAAGAAAGCACACGAATCATGGCCATTTGTGACACACGGATGCTAGCATTATTATATTTGAGAAAGAATTTGGGTGTAGATCACAATTCTTCCCATTCTTGTAACTGTGATGCAAGGAATGACATCAAAACAGTACTTACGGATCAGATGCCATCGGGGAAATTTCCGTTATGTTTAATTTAAAATATCCATCTTTAGACACAATGGAGAATCCATACTCATCGAGATTTTTGACGAACAGTCCTTCCTGAACAATTTAAGACATATGGATTCACTTAACACCTCCCATTATCTTCGATTTCCATTGATGTTTCGTCCAATTCCTTTTACATCCACCAAGATTCTTTTCTCTCTCCCGGACCGAGTCCTCGAACAGTTCCCTCGATTCCGATTCCTGCTCTTTCCAATCCACCGCTTATGCACAGGTAACGGGTACGATGACCCGTTCCTCGAACCAGTTCACTGTTATTGTGCAGTCTTCCGGCGTTGACGAAAGTTTTTCTTTGTTGCAATACCAAAACGCAAGTTACTAATTGCGATATATTTTAAATGTTCATAATCTAATTTAAATATTATTTTTTGATGTATGCACAATACAATCTTATTTATATCACTTATACAAACATTCGTGTTAATTTTCACATAAAGTACCTTGAGGCCATCTATTGTCAAATCTTCGTACTAATGTTCGATTCAAGGTAAATTTAACACTCAAATGCCATCTATCGGCAATTTCGGCACAATCGGCCTTAATTCACTTTACAAATGTTACAGCCATGACAAATATTGTCATAATTGGCGCCCAACTAAAGGCCGAACCCATCTAAACCATTCTTACAATAGATTAATATTCAACTGAACATAGAACATTTACTCTCATAATCACAAAGAATCAACAACACCATTTACAACATCATACTATTTACAACAAGAACACTGTATGAATTTCACAGGAAGGGAATGCTCATGTCGCCCTGGTCACCACTTGATTGCAAATTTCATCAGGTATTGAGTGAGTCAATGACCCATCAGTCGCGTGCTGTCCCGCCGCAAAACCTTGCTCACTTGGCTCCACAGCCCGCCGCAGGCAAGATTCCACTTAGACTAACAAGGCAATTATTACTTGATATTTCGAATCCGGACAAAACTGGGCATCAACATTCTCAGTAATCCCTTATTATTTTTTTTTTCAATAACACATGCCCAAACCCGCAAATGAATATCTTACTGTGCAATTTGTGTAACTCTCCTATCTTCACAACTCTAACTATCGTTAGTAATTGTAGTTCCCAACTAGCATACTCCGGTCCGCCGCTGAATCCCTCCTACTTGGCGATATTAGCCCGCCGCAGGTGATCATCTACTTGACCTATATGCGTCATTTCTGAACAGTACACCTCACTCTTGATTTGTATAAGCAGGCTCACTCACGAATCGAACGTGTGAGTCAAGTTCCTGCAACCTTTCATCAATCACACCTGAGTAAAGCATATTGACCCCCTTTACCTTTGTCAACCATTGCTTCTTTTTCTCCTGAGAGCACAACCATAGTTTCACATTTTCGATGGATTGATTTTCTAATAAATCCCCCGTGATACAGTCTACTAATTTCAACGTGGAATCCTTAAAGTTCTCTACACAGAGATAAGGTCCATAGTACAAATTACAATATTTTTTAATGATTTTGTCACCCAAATTTCCAGGAGCATGATTTTTTACAAATACCAAGTCTCCCAGCTTGATACTGTATCTTTTAGCTGTCTTTAAATTTATTTTCTCTAATCGGCCTTTTCGTGATTCCTTACTCCTTAAATCCGCCATAACCAATTTAGAATTCCAAGAAATATTGTTCATACCCAACCCTCCGGGACCAAAATCAATAAAGTTTCTTTCCAAATTTAGGCGTAACTCACTAGGAGTAAAACCGTTTTGAGAAGATATGGAATTATTCAACAGGTGCAGAGCATCCTGTATATAATCTGGCCACCTTGAGTGATTCGTGGAACACAAACCCTCATTAATCGATTAAGCTCTTCGTGATATACCTCTACCACAAAGGTGTCATGAATGTAAAGTCTCTATGCATTTTACAATAATGTTTCATTATGCATGTCGAATCAAATTCGATTATTTTAGAAAAATCTTTCAAAGTCAGATGGAAATACTGTCATTAAAAGTTATCTGCTGACATGTGTTTCTAATAAAACGCGTGCCCAAGTTATCGCACCTTTATCGCCATTGACATGTTCCATCAGGATTACCAGGCTGCTGACAACGAACAGAAACAAATTAACAATATGCGAAAAACCCTTTATAAAAATTTCACTACTTCACCAAGAATGGAGGTTACAATCGGGTGTGAGTGTAAGAACTACTCCCCCTACCATCACCATACAATCTGAGATAAAGAATATAATTTTCAATTATTCTTATTAAACCTCTTTAAGGTTAGTTAGTCCGAGACTTTTCTGTGTCGGGATGAAACCTGTCCTCGGTTTGCTTGCTATCCCCCTTTGACACTTTCTCAAGTCACCATGTTACTATCATGTATCGGAACTACCACCGTAAAGGAAGAGCATGTGAACCTGTCCTTAGATCACAATACTGGACTTTATGTTCCCGCAGAACAAAACAAAAGCATAATTCTTTCTTTAAACAAAGATTTCTCTTTAAAATTTATTTATTAATATTATATGTAAATACTTTTAATATAGGGTTTGCATACACGTTTCTTAAATTTCAGCATCGGAGCCGGAAACTAAATTAATGGATCAACATGTCTAGCAATAAAACTACTGACTTTGTACCATCGATACCGTCCAAAATAAGCCACATTGTTACCCTGTGGCCTTAAATGATATTACATCACGATTTGCAAGAGACAATACATGCACGCAAAAACTACTATGCAATCTGTATGTCCCAGTTTTACATACAAATAACATTAATGACTTCAAATATACCTATCTCTTTTCTTATACATTTATTTACTCGTATTTATTTAAATTTATGCAACTGCATAAGAATTTTTAGCTCACATATAGTTCATCGCACTAGAAGACTGAACTCAATTGCCATGACCAAATCTAAAAGTGGATGACAGCGTTTATTCTTCATGAAAGTTTATCACATTCCCAATAAATTTTCACAAGACATGTTCGAATGGATATTTACTCCCTGTACTTCCGAAAAGTTTCACCGAAAGTTAACTTACAGATTATCAGAAGGTAAGTCAACGACATTACAAGGATGAAGTTAAAATTAACTTCAGGTCATCCTCATGACATCTTCGGCGTACATGAGTACGATGCATGATCAAGCTCGTTTTAATGAGCAACGTACACGAAAAAGAGAATATAGCATGAAATGCTTCCCGACTAAATTCCCTCTTCTTGAGTTTCGAACCCCGTTGTCTGAATTTTCTTTTACACACATGCTTAGGATGAGTCATTAACGTTCTCTTTACACCCGAGCGTTTATTCAAACTAGGCTTGCTAGTTCGTTTCAATTTGAACCTGGCGCCATTTCTGATTCTATACCTAAATTTCATTTTCGAAAGGTTTCTGAGAAATACCCCCTTGTTCATATGTTTGTGCCATCTGTCAACATTGCACTGTGGTTGACAAATAAAGTCAGTTCCGAAGTACTTTTGGGCATGCCCATAGCCTGATCCCTCTGGAACATTTCTTTTGTCTTCATGACATGACAACTTCAAAGACAACCTTGGTGAAAGCTTTCGATCATCCCATGAGGAAAGACCCCCATCTAAGACCATTAAGCTATGATTAGTTATGCAACTTTGTTCTTGAGAGGACACATTACTTTTAATGTACCCGTTAACGTGACGAGTTTCCACACCAACAGCTCTTTTAAATGAATCCACAATTACATGATTATTCTCTATCTTAGCTTCACAAGGGACAAACATATAACTAGAAGAGAGATGGGCGTTTGCACAGTTTACAACAGAAAGTTCCCTTCTCTCAAATTGTCTTAATTCATACGTGAGAATTTCATTTTTTAGGGTAGAATCTAAATATAGAAAGTTCTGAGCACTCCCGCAAGCGCCTGAATTCCCACCAAAAACCTGCATGCTTTTTACACATTCCGTACCCAGTGACACATGAACTTTATGGTCACCCTGTATTTTTATGATTTTGTCATCATAAACATTTTCAATTGTCTTTTTCTCCTCCTCCCTGCCACCGTGGGACTCAGTTTCAGAAGGTGTCAGACAAACTGAAATTTCCGTTTTCCCCTGCTTTAACAGATAAGAACTTGCATGAGATCCCCCTTGAAATTCAAGTAGACCCGCCTTAAGTTCTTCTATAAATTCTTTTTGACTCTGTACTATTTCCTGAAAGTCATTATTGCAATCTTTCCTGATCACATCCCAATCCTCACACAATTCACTTAATTTCTGATTAACACCTTTAAAGCTGTCACCAAAGTCCCTTTTCAGTTCACTGGTGGAACTGGTGAATATTTCTTTAAGTTCTCCTTTGAGTTCCTTTTTGGAACTGGTGAGATTATCACTAATTTCCCTCTTCAGAGCTTGATATCTCTCACTAAGTTCCCATTTGGTACTAATCTTTCTATGACGAGACTAGGCAGACGAGACTTTCCCGTTCCTATTTATCCTCACGCAGTGTAACTCGATTCCTTATTTGTACTATCTACACACCTGTTGTCCCACCGGGTAACAACTTCATTCAATTTACTCATCGTCCCTTCTATTGACCTCAAAGTAGATATTACGACAAGAGGAAGTGTAACCTCTTTTGACAAGTCTTCCTCATTACCAGATCTTTGGTCTTTCCCCACTGCAAGGTCAATTAAATTCCTTTCCCTTTTTACACAGCTATCCACCATTGGAGTGCCATTAACATTTTTTGCGACATAGTCGTGATCAGTAAAATTAGTTAAACCTTTGTTTTCTGCGACTACACACATTTTTTGGGTGACCTCCTGCCTCAATGCTTGGATTTCCAGAGCATTGTCTAATTTGAGCTGCTCAATGTTTTCACGAACACCCTGTACCTCCCCTTCCAACTTGTTTAGCAAGGAGTCATATTTATTTTCCACCCCTTCTGCTCTGGTAATGCACTCAATACGGTATTGAGCCACGCATCTTTTAATTTCTTCATTCCCCTGTCTGACTTCAAGGATACTTTTATCGGTTTCAGCCTTGAACTGACACAATTTGGTCTCCAAGTTGTTGACCATATCCTTAGTTGAAGCGAGCTCACTTTTGAGAGTTTCATTACTCTCCTTGAGTTCTCCCTTAAGTTCCTTGGTGGTACTCATGAGTTTATCACCAAGTTCCCCTTTGAGAGCTTCATTACTCTCTTTGAGTTCACCCTTAAGTTCCTTGGTGGTACTCATGAGTTTATCACCAAGTTCCCCTTTGAGAGCTTCATTACTCTCTTTGAGTTCACCTTTGAGACCTTCATTACTCTCTTTGATGAACGCAAACAGGGCATCGAGCGTCACTGGCTCATGTTCAGTACCCATAATGAAAGATTTACCCAATCTACTAAAAAAATTTACTTTTTTTTTTTTTTAAGATAATCTGCACGAACAATTCAACAATGCTTGAGTCTCATAATCTTACTATGACGAGACTAGGTAGACGAGACCTTCCCGCTCCTATTTGTCCTCATGCAGGGCACTACAAAGTTTCCCAAACCTATATACTCCTAAAAAAAAAATAATCATAGAACCACCGCATTTTGGACTCACCCGTCCAGCAACGCACGGATACGCAACATCGTAATTGCTCGTGAGATTAAACCCCTTTAAGTTCCCAGATAAAAAAAAAATCAACTTCCAAAATACCACATGTGTGGATCAACCGGTTGGAATGAACAATTCTGCGAATGAAATTATCTCACCCTAGCCTTTACCTATAACTTACATTCCCACAGGCTTTTAGAAAGAAAATAAGACAATTAATCTACACTGACGCAAGAAATTTGTGAACTAAAAAAAAATCAGCAGTTCCGCTTACCACAAAAAGAAAAAGAAAGAAGGGGGGGGGGGGATATGCTAGTTTTCCGAACACCAAACCCAGAACCATAGAACTTAACATAAAACCCTTGCTGAAATGGAAGTTCAGTTTATCGACTTATGAGACCAGAGCGAGATGAATCTTTCCATCCTGAAAGAAATATTCTTATTAACATAATAACATTTAAATTACATCAAACATGCCTGGATACAAAATGCCAATTTGGATTCAGAAATACTGCTTTGACTACAACTATTTATTTGCATTAGCACATAAACAAACTTGTATTAGACAATAAGTATTTTTCAAACATGTCAATTGCCAAGTACAAATTATTATTTTTCCTACCGAAATATTATATCGGTTTCAAATACTGGCATTGTATTATCCAAACAAAACCAAAACTGAATCATTCATCAAAGTTTGTCGTAAAGACATTCGTTTGAGACCTTTAACATTCTTTAACGACTAAAAATAAAATTCCTCAACGTTCTTTTTTACTTTTATCCAATATGGCTGTCACGGACCCCAAGTTTTCCGCCAAATCTTAAACAAAGAAAGCACACGAATCATGGCCATTTGTGACACACGGATGCTAGCATTATTATATTTGAGAAAGAATTTGGGTGTAGATCACAATTCTTCCCATTCTTGTAACTGTGATGCAAGGAATGACATCAAAACAGTACTTACGGATCAGATGCCATCGGGGAAATTTCCGTTATGTTTAATTTAAAATATCCATCTTTAGACACAATGGAGAATCCATACTCATCGAGATTTTTGACGAACAGTCCTTCCTGAACAATTTAAGACATATGGATTCACTTAACACTTCCCATTATCTTCGATTTCCATTGATGTTTCGTCCAATTCCTTTTACATCCACCAAGATTCTTTTCTCTCTCCCGGACCGAGTCCTCGAACAGTTCCCTCGATTCCGATTCCTGCTCTTTCCAATCCACCGCTTATGCACAGGTAACGGGTACGATGACCCGTTCCTCGAACCAGTTCACTGTTATTGTGCAGTCTTCCGGCGTTGACGAAAGTTTTTCTTTGTTGCAATACCAAAACGCAAGTTACTAATTGCGATATATTTTAAATGTTCATAATCTAATTTAAATATTATTTTTTGATGTATGCACAATACAATCTTATTTATATCACTTATACAAACATTCGTGTTAATTTTCACATAAAGTACCTTGAGGCCATCTATTGTCAAATCTTCGTACTAATGTTCGATTCAAGGTAAATTTAACACTCAAATGCCATCTATCGGCAATTTCGGCACAATCGGCCTTAATTCACTTTACAAATGTTACAGCCATGACAAATATTGTCATACATACTTTCCTTGTTTCCTGGCCTCGATCATGTGGTACTGCAGCTTCTTCCGTTCTTCTCGAACGTTTGCAGAGTAGTCCTGCTCCAAATAAACACGGCTTCCTTTCAGTTCTTTGCTGTTGCGTAACACTTCTTCTTTCTTTTTGTCCGACAGAAATTTGCATATCACAGGTTTGTTCTTGTTTCCTTGCTTCTTCCCGAGACGATGCACACGATCCAGATCGAGCTCACCGGGGGACACATTGAACTTTCCTTCGATCAGTTCCCTAATTTTTGCCTCGGTCATGGCATACGATTCGCGATCTTCTTCCTCGATGGCATGAAACACGAGATTTTGCCTTCTCGACCTGTTCTCTTGGTCCTCAACACGCCATTCTAAAAATTTACAATATCCCTGTAAGTCACTCACTTCGTCCGCCAACTTATCCATTTCCTGTTCCATGCTTGTGACTCTGTCCACCAGCTTGGTGACAGTATCTTTCATTTCCTTGATTTCATTCATAATAGCCTCGTTCGAACTTTGGAGAGACTTGAGGATATCACGGATTTCACTTAACTCGCTTCTGTCTACTTTCGGGGGACCGGGGTTTAGCTCGACGCCGCCAACAATTAATATCGTCAGTAACACCAAGCCGTAAGCTTGATAACATTTCGACGGTTTAACACTGTCACTGGAGGATTCTTGTCGTGTCTTGATGAAAGATCTCGATGCACAGAAGAGTCCGATCCGTCCTCCGTGCACGGCCAACGACACACCCATTTCCGCGAATGTCAGGTAGCGCACCCCGCAGCTAGGACCTCAAGGAAACACGTCCGCACTCTTCGAAGTCAACATTATCTTGTTCCCCTTCGTGCTGTTAGGCGTCGGGGTCCTTCAGCCATCTGCTAAAACTCTTCCTATCTTGTGCCATTCTCTTAATTTCCATTAGTGCCTTTCCTCTTTTAGTAACCATCTCCGACAGGTATTGCTCCCATTCTATCCGAGGTCTTCCTCTTCCTCTCCTTCCTTCCTTCCTTCTGGCAAGGGGCGACCCAGGGTAAGGTGAAGTGAACATATAACCTCTCCCTTGCCAAGACCGCAGTGAGTGTTCGATGAACACATCCTTCTCGAGGTGACCCTGATTTCGCTAAACACTGTGGATCTAGACTGGAAAGTCGATAAAAATCCCTGAAGAGGGGCAGCAGCCTCTTCAGTACTGGCCTAAAGTCGATGAGGACATCAGTCCAAAAGAGTCTAGAACCAGACAGTCAAAGGCGGAGTTGGAGCAACAGGCTTCTTCATAAATAATAAAATTATCTCGGCTCTTAAAACAGTATAATTTATTAATGATAGGATATCATATGCAGTTTTACAGGGTAGGTGGGGTAAAATTATTTTAATAAACATACATGCACCAACGGAAGATAAAGATGATTATACTAAAGATGATTTTTATGCAGAGTTAGAACAGATCTTTGATAAATTTTCCCAGAATGATATGAAAATTCTGTCAGGCGACTGTAATGCACAGATTGGTAAAGAAGAGACATTTAAACCCACGATTGGTAAAGAAGGTCTTCATGAATTAAGTAATGACAAATGGTATTTGATTAATTACTTTTTCAACCTCAAAGAATTTAATTGTGAAAAGTACCACTTTTAAACATAAAATATCCATAACATACCTGGTCTTCTCCAGATGGTAAAACTCATAATCAGATAGATCATATTCTCATTGATAAGAGAAGGTATACTAATATAACAGTTGGCCTGAAAAGTTCGTTGGCTAACATAGTAAAAAATATTTTTTTGACAAAATTCGATTTTATTATTCAATATAGTTGCCTTTGAGGGCGATACAACGATTATAGCGGTCATACAATTTTTTCGATGCCATTTTTATAGTACGATTTCTCTTTAGCCTCAAAATAGGCCTCAGTTTCGGCGATTACCTCTTCATCAGTGCTAAATTTCTTTCCAGCGAGCATTCTTTTAAGGTCTGCAAACAGGAAAAAGTCACTGGGGGCCAGATCTGGAGAATGTGGTGGATGGGGAAGCAATTCGTAGTCTAATTCATATAATTTTGCCATCGTTTTCATTGATTTGTAACACGGTGCATTGTCTTGATGAAACAGCACTTTTTTCTTCTTCAAATGGGGCCTTTTTTTCGTGATTTCATCCTTTAAACGCTCCAACAACGCTATGTAATAATCGCTGTTGATGGTCTGGCCCTTTTTGAGGTAATCGATGAATATAATACCATGCGCATCCCAGAATACTGATGCCATAACCTTGCCAGCCGACTGTTGCGTCTTTCCACGCTTTGGATTCGGTTCATCACGTGCAGTCCACTCGGCTGACTGTCGATTGGACTCTGGAGTGTAGTTATGGAGCCATGTTTCATCCATTGTAATATATCGACGGAAAAATTCGTGTTTATTACGGTTGAATATCGCTAAACATTGCTCCGAATCATCAAAACGTTGTTGCTTTTGATCGATTGTGAGCACGCGCGGCACCCATTTTGCACACAGCTTTCGCATGTTCAAATATTCATGCACAATATGTCCAGCACGTTCCTTTGATATTTTTAAAGTCTTAGCTATCTCGATCAACTTCACTTTACGATCATTTAAAATTATTTTGTGGACTTTTTTGATGTTTTCGTCGGTAACAGCCTCTTTGGGGCGTCCACTGCGTGCATCGTCTTCGATGCTCATTTCGCCTCGTTTAAATTTAGCAGACCACTTCTCAACGGTTGATTTTCCTGGTGCAGAGTCCGAATAATGTTTATCAAGCCAAGCTTTGGCTTCAACAGTATTTTTTCGCCAAAAAGCAATGCTTTATTAACACACGAAATTCTTTTTATCCATTTTTTCACAATAACAAAAGCTGCTTCACTCACAATGCTATATCTCACGAACTAATTATCCGGCAGCTGTGAAATTTATACACGTATCTTTTGAAGGTTAGTGCTAAGTAAAAATCACATGGATTTAATTCTAGTAACGCCATCTATGAGTCAGCCTATGAACTTTTCAGCCCAAATGTTAATTGACGCTCGTTCACATAGAGGTGCTGACTGTGCCAGTGACCATTATTTAGTAATTACTAAATTAAGAGAAAGACTCGCAGTGATAAATCATAAGCAACAAGATCTAATAGTTCTAAAATTTAATACAGGAAAATTTGCTAATGAAAGTGTAGTGCTGCCTCCTAGATGAAGAAGAAGCAAGGTACTGTTGCTAGACAAGAGTGTGCAAACAGAACCTGGAATGGTGAACGCAAGGTTATTAGAAGTATAGTTTGGGCCAATCCGTTGTTTACTCGTGATGACGAAACGACGGTAAGAGGTGAATTTATCCATGAAATGAATTCCAAATCTATGCGCTAGTGTTGAACTATGCAGATAGGAAACCATGCCAGAAACTGAACACACGAAATCGAGTACACAAATGAGCATTTCCACCCATTTACATTTTGTGGCTTCAGACAAATTGAAAATATCGATAGGTACTTATTGTTATGCGGGATAGAATATTATTGATCGGAACGGGAATTTTTTTTAAATCCCGACATTTGGGACGGGAAATATTCGCAATTTCTCGACTAGTCGGGAAATTTTCGGGACGGGAAATTTAGGAAATTTCCCGAGGCTCTGGAAATCTCGAATTCTACATGTCATTTTAACATTAAGTGCATTTCTGGAATGAAAACTAACAAGTTCCAGACACTTGCAATTTAGAAAACGTCAAGAATTAATACCGTTTTAAAATGAGCATTCGGTATTTCTCGACTGATCGGGATCCAGAAAAGTAGAGAAGTCATTGGCTGAAGTCGGGATCGTGACGGAATTTTTCTTTCCGATCCCGGTCCCAACTTTTCGAGATACCGCACACCACTTGTTATTATTATTTATTTTAGTTCAGCACAAGATACATCTTCCAAGTATGTCGAACATAATATACTGTACATACCAGAAAATAAAAGTTCAAATGAGTATTTATGTCCGCTATATTTACACTAGGCTATGCACATGTTTTTTTTTTCTTCAGTGCACAACATGCTTCCGCGAATTTAAGTCTGCCTAACATGAAATGTAATACTGTTCAACTTTGCTTTCACGTAAACTTGGCATGAAGTAATATTTCATTCTCTCAGGCAGTGGCGTGCCCAAGGGGGAGGGGGTTGGTGGGGGTTATAAACCCCCCAACCCTTTGCCCAGTATTCCTAAAAAAAAAGAATGTCAACTGTAGGAAAAGATGGCAAAATGAGGGATGACTACCAAAAAAAGTGTACGTAACCCCTCCCTTTCGAAAATCCTGGGCATGCCATTGCAGTCGCAGTTAACATGCAAGGGCACATTCTTAACACCTTTCGACGTGTAGTCTTTAATTTCTGCAGTAGAAACCAAGTGTGGCTTCTTACCGATGTGTAAAATGATTAATACAACTTCCGTGTCGGGATTTTATAAGCACAAAATATACACGAAGTTTTGTTCAAAGCTAAGTTGCGTTACTGCGAAGCCGTAATTAGATTTTGATAAGCTGTAGTAGTATAGCGTAATGGTTTAATATTTGCTTTTTAACTTGCCCATAAGGTAGAATTCAGTTGCAGAAGTATTGTATTTTTTAATATCGCTTATACGTTCTATGAAACAAATATTACTATGTCTGTAATGGTCTTACATAGTAGTATATACTTTTAAGAATACTTCAGTGAATTGAATACGTTGCCAAAAATATTTAAAATACTATTACTAATTTGTATAATAAATTTTTAACTTCTGCTCTACAGAATCCTTAAAAACATCACCAGTATTTTTTTCATATAATGAAAAGAACATCACGTTATGAATCTCCTGCCTGTGATTGGAGAGTAACCAAACAAACCCCAAATTATCTCTTCTTCCATTGCCCGTTAAGGAACTAACACAGACACGCCCTTTTTAACAGACTACACAGAGCCAAGATATCATTTCCTGTTTCATACCCTCCCTTTTATCCTATCCCTCCCCTCGTACAATGTGGATATTATATAGTTTTGCCCGCCAGAGTGATATTTAATTTTGAAATATGTGTTTGTATATGCAAGTTTGTGATCAGTGTTACAGTTCAGTGAAGTGAAGTACAGTATTGCGATATGTATACGACCACAACTACTACTACGAATTCGATTCTATGGTACTCCTCCACAATTCCCAGTGTTATATAACCATACTCAATGTACGGGTATATAAGACCATAATATATGCTTGTTTTGATTCCTGATATGTTATATTTTGAGAGAAATTTGTGTCATGGTATGTGACGTAAAGTTCCCTCCCAACCGTTTGACGGCGTTAGTGGCTATCGCATCTCCTTTTCCACAGCCTGTAGTACACATCCTCATCTAGACATTGTTCTTGTTCTGGTGTTTAATATCTGCATACTGCAACACTGTCGTTCAGTCACTTCACGTGACTTCACATTGAAGTGATACATTCAATTGGCCGGTTATACGTCATCGCACGCAAAAACTTCAACTGTTACCATGGATATGGGCCAGGGTTGTTTTGTGAGTTCCTTAATAAATTCAGTTAATCTTGTTAATATATGCGTTTTCCATCGCACAACAGATAGAATTAAGACAGATTAACAAATTAAACTGTCAAATAGATTTGATGTCTTGCAGGAGTTAAATGATGATGAAAATATAAATGAGACAGACGTAAATAAGAATTGGGAGCACATACGCAATGCAATAGAATCAGCAGCTAAAGAAAGTATACGATACCATAAACCAAGAAAAGTAAGCGATGGTTTGGTAATGAATGTCATAATCTAATAGAAATAAGAAATCAGGCTAGACTTAGGTGGTTAAATAACTCTGATGATACAAATCTAAGCAATTATAATAGAATAAAGCGAGAAGTTAAAGGTACGTCTAGAAGCAAAAAAGGAGATTACTTGAAAAGTAAAATTAAAGAAATTGAAACAAACAGCAAAAACAAAAATATCAGAGATTTATATTAAGGTGTAAATGAATTTAGAAAGGGGTGGCAACCTAAAGAATACTTGATAAAACATAAAGACGGTAATTTTCTATCTGACCCAAGCAATATTCTTATTAGATGGAAGAACTACTTTAATGACTTCTTAAATGTTCATGTAGGAGATAAATCAGAAGTAAATGAAGTACACACAGCAGAACCTTTAGTTCCAGAACCTAACCTGACTGAACTAAAATATATTATTAAAAGGCTAAAGAATAACAAAGCACCTGGCATTGATGTAATACCAGCTGAGTTAATTAATAATGGTGGAAATTAGTTAATATGTCAAATTCATAAATTTGTTTAATATGGAATAAAGAAGAAATCCCTCAACAGTGGAAAGAATCCATAATTGTTCCTGTGTTTAAAAAAGGTGATAAAATGAACTGCAATAATTACCGTGGAATTTCTCTACTCTCAACAACATATAAAATATTATCTAACATTCTTTTAACAAGACTAACCCCATATGCTAATGAAATTATAGGAGATTATCAATGTGGATTTAAACGTAACAGATTAACTACAGATAAATTTTTCACATCAGACAGATACTTGAGGAAAACTGGGAATATAATCAAAATGTCCATCAACTATTCGTTGATTTCAAAAAAGTATATGATTCAGTCAAAAGAGATAAATTATATAATATATTAGTAGAGTTTGGAATACCTAAGAAGCATGTTAATATGATAAAAGTATGCACCAGTGAAACAGAAAGTAAAATTCGTGTGGGTATTAACATGTCTGACAAATTTACAATTCATGAAGGCTTAAAACAAGGAGATGCATTATCTCCTTTGCTCTTTAATTTTGCCTTAGAATATGCTGTTAGGAAGGTAAAAGAAACTAAAGAAGGACTAAAATTAAACGGTGTGACTCAGTTCTTAGCACATGCAGATGATGTACACCTTTTAGGGGATGCTATAAATACAATTAAGAATAATGCTAAAATATTTTTCAAAGCAGCTAAAGAGATAGGTTTGGAAGTTAACAAAGAGAAAACTAAATATATGCTTACTGGCCGAAACCAAGTGTTAGGTAATAATCAAAATCTAATTATTAATAACAACTCGTTTGAACCAGTTTCCAAATTCAAGTACTTATGAGTAATACTAACAAATGAAAATGATTTTAAAGAAGAAATAAAAAGTAGGCTTAATTCATGAAATGCATGTTAATTTTCTCTTCATAAACGTTTGTCTTGTCGTTTAATATCTAAGAAACTAAAAGTTAAAATATACAAAACATTAATTTTGCCTGTATTGTTATATGGATGCGAAACTTGGTCTCTTAAATTGAAAGAGGACCATAAATGGAGAGTATTCGAAAATAATGTCCTTAGGAAAATATTTGGACCTAAAAGGGATGAGGTGAGAGGTGTGTGGAGAAGGTTACATAATTTAGAACTACATAATTTGCATTCATGTCCAGATATTACTCGATTGATTAAATCAAGAAGACTTAGGTTGGCAGGCCATGTGGCACGAATGGGAGAGGAAAGAAGAGTTTACATGATTCTTGTTGGGAAACCAGATGGTAAGAGACCTGTAGGAAGGCCAAGACGAAGATGGAGGGATAACGATGAGTTGGACCTAAATGAAATCGGTAGGGATGGAAAAGAGTATATAGAACTTGCTCAGGATAGGGACAGATGGAAGGCCTGCGTTGCTGCAGCCATGAGCCTTCGGGTTTAAGAAGGCTAGAGAGTTAGTAAGTTAGATACATATATTTATAACAGCATAACATTTTAAAGAAGCATGTAATGTCACAAATGTGTATAGTGACTTCTGTATATTGAAATCATATTCTAGGATCCTAATCCTCCCTATTCTGATTGTGCCTACGTCATATGAATTAATTATATAGGGTGGTCCAAAAGTATGAGAACACCCGAATAAAAATTGAAATCATACTGTTCCGTAAAACTAATACTATAGGTTTGTAATAGGAGTTCGGTGGAAATGTTATAGTGCATATGACGATGACGGCCGCCATCTTATAACTTGTCATCTTGAATTTAAATTTAAAATTTTGAAAAGGAAACCCTAGTTTGTGACACCTCAATTAAATAGAAAATTTTCTCCCGAGTTCAATGGTATGTTTTTTGATGTTCAACCACCAACCAAATAGAGGGTTAGGTACATATTTATTTCTGTTTGGGAAGTTTTGTTGCAATATTTTTATCCCTCTCCTTGTATCATTCTCTCTTTTTTCTCTATCTCTTGCTTTCTTTCTATATCCTATGTCCCTCTCTTCCCTTGTCCCTTTATTTTTTATTTTTTTTGCAGAGTATTCCATTCAGTAGTAGGATTGATGATATAACCAGCACCACTTACAAGTGTAGAAAAGAAGAGGTTATTTGATTGAACAGCCCGATTTGCCTACACTTAAAACAAAGGCAAGTGGTGCTTATACCACAATTCTTCAAGTGTGATATGCTTTTAATTTTAAGAAATTTTGAATTCAAGTGTAGAAAAGATGAACCCCCCTCAGACAGATTTGCCTACACTTAAGACTATGCCAAGTTCCCATATGATTTTATTGTTTACAGTGTGTTTTTCTGTCAAAATCCCAGGAATCTTGAATTGATATAAAGCTCATAGCTACTGGGTTCTGAGACCCAGTAGAGTGTGGTGCATAGCCCCATGGTTTTTATTGCCTTGTAATCAGGAGGCTTCTGGGTTTGAGCCCTCATAAAATGTGAAGCCTCCCCTGATGGCAAAATGTTAATATTGTTGCTTTGTAAACAAGAAGCTCGGGTTTGAGTTCTGATAAAAATGTGTCAGATTGAAATACATGTGGCAAAATAATATGTCCACACGTGAGATTTTGAGAATAATTATTGCTAGTTGATATACAACTGATAGCTCCCAGATCTGAAACCTGGTAAAAAGTGTTATACAACAGCATAAAAGAGCAAAATTATTTTATATTGGGGATCACCAGAGCCTAGTTATTGCTGTTATAATTGTTTTGGCATATTGTCCATAGTTCTGTTTTTTTGGACCAGGAAATTTTATATAAATAAACAATAAAAATGCCAAAACAAAAATATTGCAATCAGTGTAATAAAAATATATCTAGTTCTAATTGGTCTAGGCACCGGCATATTTGTGAGCCTAAGAAATGGAGAAAAGCTACTAAATTGTGCCCAAGATGTCATAAAATATTAAGCAAGGCATATTACAAATGGCATAAGTGTAATTCTTATGTACAGTCATCAACATTGCCCCCACAACCATCTACATCTGGTCTGAAAAGAAAGCATGAGCACCTGTTAATGCTAGACCGGCAAAACAACCACGCTATGCACCACCTATCCATTGCAGTTTTAATGGCCAATTAAGAGATTATCGGTTTGTATCAGAGCCAAGATGTGGTATCAAGAATTTTTTGAACAGTGTAAATCCTGATGTGCAGGCAATTCTAAATGCACAAAATGGCTCTTATAAGCTGTCCCTCAAATTGTTTACACAATATAAGAAACCAAACGGCACAAAATTTACACAGCCCCACATAACAGAAACTGTACCTGTATATTCAAATGCAAATTCAGACAAAATAATAAGCAGTTTGGTAGATCAATTGAATATTAAACATTCTGAATTTGCAGCAAAAGAGTCTGGATGGAGCCTATGCGGTTCTCCACACAAGTTATATGTTAATATTTCTGAATTCAGCCCATTACAAGGATCTACATATCTGCCATTACCTGCCAATATTAAAAACAAAACAGCCGTGGTTAATATAAAAAATAATGATGAGAAATGCTTTTTGTGGTGTATTTTAGCTGCTTTGTTTCCAGTTTCAAGGAATCCAGAGAGAATAAGTTATTATAAACAACATGAAAACATGATTTTGATGAAGCAATGGAGGGTTTAGAATATCCAATGTCTATTCAGAATATTGATAAATTTGAAAAAAAAGGCCAGGAATATCAATGGCAAACAATTATCTATTAATGTATTTATTTGTTCCACTGGCAGTTTCAATTGTTTGATAGAAATATATCATTAGGCATTTTGTTTTAGTGGTTATTTATTATTGAATATCTAATTCTTAATTCTATAAAAAAGGTATAAGTTTGTCATATGATCCCGGGACCTCAATATATAAGCAGTCACCAGCAGAAACAGTATAAACAGTGCCAGAAATCATGTTTGAGTGCTTAATTCTATAAATATTTCTCCCTACTGAAATTTTAACATCACCCTCAGGAGTTGTAATAAATTGTAATTGCCCACCTACAGGTAATTGGTAATGATTTAAATTATTGTTAAATATGTACAATGTTTTGCCTGTTTCATCATCAACATCTGTAAGTATGCTGTTCAGATGAATAATTAACAAGGCACTTAGTTTAGATATTATATCAGAAGAGGCTTGTGGTGTTGGCAGGTCCATAATAGCCTGTTTTTTGAACCCAAATAAGTTCATAGGCATGTTTATTTATTTCAAATCATGCTTTGTAATTGGGCATTGATTCCCACTTTTCAAATCACAATGACCCCATGGTAGAGTATGTATTCCACATGACAAAATGCATCTCTTATCATCATGTGGGTCCAGAGCCACTTTTCTTACAATATTGCTAGTCAACAAGTGATCCACACTCTGAATTCTGGATTCTGATGTTCTGATTGTGCTACATGATTTGAGGCAATTTTTGTAATCCTCAAATTCAAGCTCTTTGTCAACAGTCACTCTGCCAATGCCCTTGGCCTTTTTGGCAACAGCACCACTACATGTTTCAAAACTGTACATCTTGGCCCTTAACCCAGCAAATGCCACAATAACATCACCAAGTGTCTCATCTTTTAACTTGCCAGGCACCTTTTTGTTGTAGGGGTGAATTTTTTAATGTTCACTGGTATCAAAATATTCAAGCAATGCAGGCTGGGACATATCTTGATAAACATCTTCTGTCTGAATATCAAGAACAAAACTATCTGTGTCCATGTACATCAATTTTACACAATCACCATAAAAAGGCTTCAACACATTATAATACAATTTTAACATATGTAATTTGGCCAATTCCAATATTACAGCCCCTACATAAATAGGCTTATCAAACTTAATTTTTGTTTTTTTCATGTTGAAGAGTGCCATATTTTCATCATAAATTCTTCTATAATTGAAATTAGGCTTTGCAATCAATTTTTTGCTCAGGCTGGGGTCAGTAATTATTTTAACATCGGTATGTTTTCTGACATTTTCAATAGTTTTGCCATATACAGAATTGACCATCAATTTAAACAAAAATTTATCAAATTGGCTCATTGCAGATGTTCGAAGCTCTGTGTTTGTATCAATATATGGCTTCAACCATCTTAAGTGCCTGAACCTCAAAATTTTGCCAACTTTGCTCACTTGAACACCATGATTCATCAGGAACTGGAAGTTTTTATAATATAAGACATAACCCTGTTTTGGCTCCAGAGTCATCATTAATTTCTTCTGTTTAGAGCCAGGTGAGCACTTAACCTCAGGAATTCGGGGCAGATCAGAAAATTTGTTGTGTAAATCATCAGGAATTGTCAGATCAACCTCTAAGAAGAGGCCATAGTCACTGTCATCAAAATCCTTAAGATCTTCAATATTGAAATCTTCAACCCACTCAAGCCCTGCATATGGCAGTTTATCCATCATAGCATAACCATAGAGGCTGTTGGCATCTACATACAGTATATAATTTGATGACAGTGCTGGATCATAATCGGAAATATATTTATTATTTGCTCTGGCATATCTCTGAGAGCATTGCACCATGCCCCCTCTTATACATTGATCCATAAACAAGTACATATCTTGATCTTGGATCAGATCCATCTGCATTTTAGTATTCAAAAACATTGCAGACCATGCTAGACCTGGGGCACTGTAAAAATAAATTGGATCTAGTTTATAATTTTGCATGGAAGATTTTCTGAATGCCTGCAATATATCAGCTAAGAGGGTCACATCAAGTTTTAAATATGCATTGTGATAATCACCAAATGTCTGGCATTTTAAATTGTTCCACATCAACTGGGCATGGTGATAATCTTCATCAGTGATTCCAGATCCTCTGATTTTGCTGTAAAACTCATGTTGTGGTGGCAGAGAACACTCATCAAATTTAGAAAAATCTGTAACATAATCATATGGATATACACCCTTCCGCCTAATTAATTTCAGGTCCTGATTTGGAAACAAAGCACATGTGATTTTGAATTGATCATCAGATAATTGAGTGGCCAGTGTAGCCAGGCTAGCAGATAAAATTCTGTAGGAATCAAGAAATCTTAAGTAAATAGGAACACCATTAACTTTAATTATTTTGCTAATAGCAATATATTTCTCATTATTTTCAGCTAAAATATTTAAATTCTGTTTGTCAAACCCCTCGTACCTGATCAAATGATGGAAATCATAATTGGATGCACCATGGCAAAATATAGGGACAAATTTTGGTCTCTGGATCTTAATATTACAGCTATTACACAGGGCCATTAAGACTTTACCATCTGTATGAGAATGGTGTTTCACCTTGATATTTGTATCTGAAAATTCAGAATCACATACCGGGCATTTTTCTGCATTGTTGAAATCTTCAATCTGATCCTCTGTTAAAGGCAACATGGGTTTTGATTTTAATAAGATATTAGATGCTATGTCACGGCACTCAATTTCTATTCTATGTGCAAATTTTTTGATGGCATTTGCTCCCATGTATAAGTATGGTTCACTAGCTACACCATCCTGTACAATCACATAACAAAAGCTGGAAGGTTCATGTAGCTGGTATGGTGTAATTGAAGATTCTTCAGGATCTGGATTGCAGAATGCAAGAGGGTTGAGATTTGATTCAAAATCACAGACTATATATGCTGGGTGTTCCAACAAGGCTTCAAATTTTTTGAATTTGGCACATTCACTTGGCATTGGCATCACCATATGAACAGGTTTATAGTTGCCACAGTATTTTAAATGTTCAATTAACTTGTTTTTGGCAATTTCTGCATTCTCTTCCCGAACCCCATTCACCATTTTTTGACCATCAAATACAGTTAAACATCTTCTGCACAACTTAAATATTCTATTAGATTTGTCTAGTTGTGTTCTGACTAAAGCTTCAAGATTATCTATCAGAGTGTAATGATATGTGCCTTCCCCTTCAATTAAGAGCAAATCAATTGGAATAGCAGATTCATCATCAAGTGTACTGATTCTGAGAGGTGCTATCAAACAATTGCCACGGCCAGTGGAACAAATAAATACATTAATAGATAATTGTTTGCCATTGATATTCCTGGCCTTTTTTTCAAATTTATCAATATTCTGAATAGACATTGGATATTCTAAACCCTCCATTGCTTCATCAAAATCATGTTCATGTTGTTTATAATAACTTATTCTCTCTGGATTCCTTGAAACTGGAAACAAAGCAGCTAAAATACACCACAAAAAGCATTTCTCATCATTATTTTTTATATTAACCACGGCTGTTTTGTTTTTAATATTGGCAGGTAATGGCAGATATGTAGATCCTTGTAATGGGCTGAATTCAGAAATATTAACATATAACTTGTGTGGAGAACCGCATAGGCTCCATCCAGACTCTTTTGCTGCAAATTCAGAATGTTTAATATTCAATTGATCTATCAAACTGCTTATTATTTTGTCTGAATTTGCATTTGAATATACAGGTACAGTTTCTGTTATGTGGGGCTGTGTAAATTTTGTGCCGTTTGGTTTCTTATATTGTGTAAACAATTTGAGGGACAGCTTATAAGAGCCATTTTGTGCATTTAGAATTGCCTGCACATCAGGATTTACACTGTTCAAAAAATTTTTAATACCACATCTTGGCTCTGATACAAACCGATAATCTCTTAATTGGCCATTAAAACTGCTATGGATAGGTGGTGCATAGCGTGGTTGTTTTGCCAGTCTAGCATTAACAGGTGCTTCATGCTTTCTTTTCAGACCAGATGTAGATGGTTGTGGGGGCAATGTTGATGACTGTACATAAGAATTACACTTATGCCATTTGTAATATGCCTTGCTTAATATTTTATGGCATCTTGGGCACAATTTAGTAGCTTTTCTCCATTTCTTAGGCTCACAAATATGCCGGTGCCTAGACCAATTAGAACTAGATATATTTTTATTACACTGATTGCAATATTTTTGTTTTGGCATTTTTATTGTTTATTTATATAAAATTTCCTGGTCCAAAAAAACAGAACTATGGACAATATGCCAAAACAATTATAACAGCAATAACTAGGCTCTGGTGATCCCCAATATAAAATAATTTTGCTCTTTTATGCTGTTGTATAACACTTTTTACCAGGTTTCAGATCTGGGAGCTATCAGTTGTATATCAACTAGCAATAATTATTCTCAAAATCTCACGTGTGGACATATTATTTTGCCACATGTATTTCAATCTGACACATTTTTATCAGAACTCAAACCCGAGCTTCTTGTTTACAAAGCAACAATATTAACATTTTGCCATCAGGGGAGGCTTCACATTTTATGAGGGCTCAAACCCAGAAGCCTCCTGATTACAAGGCAATAAAAACCATGGGGCTATGCACCACACTCTACTGGGTCTCAGAACCCAGTAGCTATGAGCTTTATATCAATTCAAGATTCCTGGGATTTTGACAGAAAAACACACTGTAAACAATAAAATCATATGGGAACTTGGCATAGTCTTAAGTGTAGGCAAATCTGTCTGAGGGGGGTTCATCTTTTCTACATTAGAATTCAAAATTTCTTAAAATTAAAAGCATATCACACTTGAAGAATTGTGGTATAAGCCCCACTTGCCTTTGTTTTAAGTGTAGGCAAATCGGGCTGTTCAATCAAATAACCTCTTCTTTTCTACACTTGTAAGTGGTGCTGGTTATATCATCAATCCTACTACTGCATTCTATCTAAATTTCCGTCATTTTTTACCTGTGTTTCTGCATTTTTCTCTTTCCCTTCTTCTATCCACGTTTATCCATTCCTTTTTCCTATTTCTTCTATTTTTTCTGTGCCCTGTTTATTACTTTTTCTCTCCAAATTTCCGTCTCATCCTTGTGTGCAAATTTTGCTCTAATATAAGAGATTTTGAAAATGTATGTGTGGGAATCACGATTAGCTAAAACCATTGCACACACGTGTCTCTCATCCGTTAGCGACAAGAATGAGTGACGGGTGACATGTGCAGCGTGTGACGTCTGTCTTGTCTTTAAGCTTATTTTCAATTAATGTTCGGTGATTGGCTATGTCGGTGTGAAAGATGCCGGAGAGTGACAAAAAACTGTGTAATAGTACTCTAGAACAAGTTATTCATCCAACAGAATTCGAATTCCAAACACCCCTTGGGTCAGCTTTGAACTACCTCACTACCTGGCATTCGGCCAACAACCACAAACATCGCTGGGAAAATTATACTATCTTCTTGAAGGCTTGCCAACAAAATGATTTCCGATAACAGTTGGAAATCAGTGCGTATTCATTTTCCATTTTTGTGTCTAAGATCCGAAAGTAAGTATATTTTCACCTACTTTCCAACGAAATTAAACCTTTGAAAAAAAAACGTAATCAAAAATGTAATAAATTGATAATATGTACGTTCTTTAACATAGAATTAAAAAACACAAAAATAATATGTAGCTATTCTGGACTACTTTCTATTAAGTGAATGAAGACAAATACGTATTAAAAAAATAAGTTGAAAAATGAAGTTCGCAAAAATAAATATAGAAATTATTTCACTGTTGTGTTGAGATACAGTATGTAACATTCTTATTCGTACACACGGATTTTCAAAGAAAATTCTTTAATATCTGAAAGGAAATACAATCTTTTGAAATTGTTTCTTTAAAATTCAATAACTAATATCATTAGGAACATAAAATTTTACCCAAATCCTGTATAACGAATGGTAATAATAAATTAAAAGAAACTGAAAGAGAAACATGCCATTTTTGTACAACTTTTCTATTCGTACACTTAATACTATAAAAGAAAAAAGTATATTCAGAGCAAATTAACTGACAGTCTAATAATTTGATGCGTATCCTTTGGCTTTAATTACTGCTTCACACTTATTCTTCATAGAATTAACCAGTTTCCGACATGTTTCAGAGCTTATTTTATTCCTCTCGGCTTGCACAAGTTTTCAACTCTTGTTTGGACTTGACGCCTGCTTTATGGACTCGTCTCTTCAAAATTATCCATAAATGCTCAATGGGATTTAAGTCTGGAGTTTGAGCTGGTGTTTGTAGTAAATTGGGCACATTCCATATTAGCCAATTTATGTTAACTCGCGCTTATGCTTACTATCATCATCTTGTTGGAATCTGTATATAGGCGGCATGTCCATTTTTGGGCACTCTGCTTTACATTGTTCTTCAATATGTTCAAATAGACATATGCATCCATGATATCATCAATAAACTGGATGGTACCAACACCTTTGGACGACATACAACCCCAAAATCATTAATGACCCACCACTGTGTTTATCTGTTGGAACTGTGTTAATGTGTTAATGTGAACATTGTCTCCAGACCCTATTTATCCCATCTGACTCGTATATATTAATCTTGGACTCATCTGACCATATGACACTATCCCAAAATTCATGGTCCTTGTGGATGTGCTCTTTCGCGAATGAAATTCTATTCCTGCGATTCACCTTATATACATACGGCATCTTTCGTTGTATTCTGCCATGATATCCATATCATTATAATAACATCCTTCAGATCGGAACTAAGTTCCTTCACCTTTGCCCATTTCGAACACGCTGATAGATAGACGATAGGCCTACAACAATACCTACGCCAGAATTGATGGGGAGCGCGCCTGCGTTCAAACTTGTTACGAAGTTGCAAACTTCGAATAGCGGTGGCTCTCTATGCAAGGAAGATCGAAACTCTTGCCTGTACGAATAACAATGTTGCATGGAACAGCGTGCTTTTCTCTCTTCACACAAATTATATGCTCTGTTTATACACTTTGAACATACATTTTTATTGACATTTGTTGGTGAAACCTTCATTAACATGAATTTCCAGGTACATATGAAAATGATTATATTTACTAGTAGATATGACATTTTTTCCTCGGAAATTCTATGTGTACGAATAACAATATTACATACTGTATGCTGCTCTATTAATTGTTTATATCGAGCTAATAATCCTCCTGAATTGAGATCAGGACTGATGATGAACTTAAGGGTTAATCTCGTGAATTTGGAAGCTTCCCCTGAAGTAACTTGGTCACGAGAGAACCCACTGCTTATTTTACAAAATGAAAACTACAATACGTAAAAATATTGAAATATTTTTGAAAAATCTGTGAATTCATCTAACACTAATTTTGATTTGATTTTAATCAGATTCTTTGGGTGTGTCAGCACTTAAAGACTATCTTGTATCCTTAACATTATACGTACGGTGTCCAACCTCTTTACCTTGCCTAAAATAACTGTAATGTCGTCGATCAAAATATTAAACATTCTGACTTCCTTTAAAAGCTGAGGCTATGAAGGGACACTTAGCACGCATAAGGACAAGAAACAGACTCCAGAACCTCGTTAGCCTGCAAAATGCCGTCCAGGGTATTCTGCGTGGATGTGAGGTTGGCAATTGGGTGTCCTACGTGGAAGGATCGCCTTATACACCCCTTATCCAACTGTAATATTATCAGTAGAGATGAGTGGAAAGAGGTAAGTAAAGCTGCCTGCAATATTCTTGAGCTTATTTATATTCTTATAACTCTAAATATCACATGTAAAGTGTGTGGGGACCGTGCTGATTGGTCGACTCAGAAACCGACGATTCCGGGTTTGAGTCGTGACCTGGAATGACAATTTGATTATTCGTCATTCATTCTCTCGCTAGGAAACCTGAAAGATATCTGAAAATGTTTTATGGACAAGCTTACGTCTTTGAAAAAAGAACCATCACACCCCTCATTGAAATGGGCTGTATGCGTGACCATGAGACCAGTCCCCATTTTGAGTCAGTGTAGAGTGAGTGCTTGATTGATTGATTGATTGATTTAGTTTATTCTACTTCGCGTTTTGTGCCTCTTGGCTAATTTGCGAAGATGGGGATGAGTCATGAAATGATGAAATTGATGAATGGACATTCACAAACAACCAAGCCCGACCGGGATTCGAACCCGGGACCCTTGGCGTCGCAGCACGATGTGCTAACCACTCGGCCACAGGGTCGGGCATTAGAGTGAGTACATGTGCCACAAACATATTCAGTCCAGATTTATTCTTGTGGGTTTTACTAAAGTACTGCATATTCAGCAAATAAGCATCAAATAACTGATACCCTAAAATACTGATTACGGGGAGGTTGCTGCCAGTAACAATTCTATATGAAACACGTTCTCGTCAATTTGAAAACTCGCATACAAGAGTGCTTGAATGCATGAGGAGCTTACTTTCAGTCTATGCCCTTGGTAGACATTGTTCTTTAAACAAGGTAAGCAGGTGGTAATTTCATAATTAATTTTAATTAATAACTTATTGAGGAATGTTATTACATCCTGACGAGAATTCACCCTGTATAAGAATAGAACAATACATAGGTATCCATTAAACATATCCCCATTTATTTACTTTTAGCAAACTTTTCCTTCACTTGTTTCCTCTTTTCATCTAATTATTTCTCTATCTCTTACTTACTTTCGTTTTTGTATTCTTCTATCCATCCCTATATCCTCTTTCCTCTGTTTCTCTATGTTTTATTTTATGCACTTCTCTCTCTTTGAATCTCTCGTTCTTTCTGTCTCTCTCTTTCTAATTTCTTAGATGTATTTTTATTTGCTTTTCTATTTCACCCATTCTTGCACAGTTTCTCTCTGTATTTCCATCTTTCTATACATTTATCTTGCTTTCTTTCGATCTACTTTTCTCAGTCCCTCAATTTCCATGTTTTTTTTTATACAGTGCGCTCGAACATTCCCGCACTCATATTTTTTTAAAAGAAAGCTACTAAGGCATTCATCTGGATGAGTTGGAAAGCCTGCCAGTGGGGATTGATATTACCTTCATGAACGAGTTTATGCTATATTTAGAGCAGTGCCGCTGTTACAGTCCTCTGTGTGGAACGTACAATCACAGTTTGTTAACAATTCTTTATAAGTAATACATCGTCCACTGAGACGCAGAGAAGCACGGAGAAATGCTTCTATTGAAATCAAATGGTGTAACGCCCACTACAGAGAAACGCGTGGAACTGAAGCACGGAATATCCGTGCCAGAAGTCTGTAGGTTATCTTACAGGTTATCGCTCACTGAGACGCCTGAAACGCGTCTGTTCCGCTCTGTTTACAAGATTTTCCTCATTGGGCGTTAAGCTTTACACGCACACAGCGATTCGCTATATTCGAAGCATATTTTGAGTATGTCATATGTAAGATATGTGGAGAAGTGGAGAAGTTTATTTACCGAATATCTAGCACCAGCTAAAACCGCAATGGATGAGAGTTTCAAATTTTGTTTCAATATCCTTTCTGTGTATTTCAACGTGCTCAAAGTAGTATGTCGTCTTGTCAGTGTGTTACCGACCTGCAAAATTGCAGTAGGTATTACTCACATTTAGTTCACAAATATATATTTTTTGTATATTTCAAGCTATAGTTAATAATTATATATATTCATTACATTGAGAAGTTCAATAAATTTCACAAACTTTTAGTAATCCCTTGTAATCAAGGGATCTCGGGATCGATACCCGGTGGAAGCACATGGTAGTTCGGATTCCACTTTAAACTGTAGGTCCAGTCCTGATTAGTCTTACTGTGCATAAAGTGGACTTAAAACACCAAATTAATCAATCAAATCAACCTTTCTTTTTCGAAACCTACGAAAATTAGAAAATAGTTTTTCAGAAAGTTATTGTAAATAGAGAATTTCTTGTGTAACTGCCATACGTTGCTGGTCTCTCCTGAATAATTAACCCCAGGAGAAGAAGATGTAAAAAAGTTCCTCCCTGTTTTCCTGTAGGTTAACTCCCAGGAGATTCCCCTCTATCTCGTTTCAGAAAGCGAATGCCTAAGTAAAATTATTTCCTCCTTACAAGAAAGTGTATTAGCATGAAGCATTCAGGGAATAATATCCTTTCATTGACGTAAGTTATTCAATAATAGTACTGAGATTTTTGGATGTACTGTTTTGTAACATAGGGCTCTTAAGCAATATATATTTAACTGACTTTCGAATCCTACCAGGAAACCTGGGGATGTAGAATTAAGGGCATATGAGGAAAACATACAACCCTTTCGTTAATTTGCTGGCTACTGATAAAGATGCTAGGGTGCCATACCCTCTAACAGTGTCATTTCCATTGTTAACTTCATGGAATTTGCTTCTATTTAACATAGGGGTAATTTCCTCAAAACCCGCTCCACACTACAAAAAATCAGATCAAATTCACTGGATTAAATCATTAAATACATTTATTTTGGGAATGGTCTGAGACTAAATGTCGCATTCAATAAAGGTGAACATTTGGCCTTCAATAAACCGTGTGTAATAATCATCCATTGTAGGATCCCAATGAACGAAGTTGAAATATAAAGCATTACTTACGTCTGGTAGCCCATCAGTACTTTTCTGTATTTAACTAAAAAAAAAAAGAAAACACAAGACCAACCAAGAACATTTCAGCGAAGTACCGCACCAAAACATTGGATAGGTATCAATATTAATAATCTTTATCCCTTTAGGTATTTCGTAAACTAATTGAGCTACAAAAATAAAAATTGATGAACAGAAAGGTTTATTAGTGAAGTATATACCTGTATAATATTAATTTCATCTCGTCAACTAGAAAACAAAGGACAATGTCTGGATTGCACCTCAACGGAAATCAACCTCTTTTTGACGCAAGTAAGAGAACTGAAATTCACGTTATTCTTTACTCGGAAGTTAGAAGTTCTGAACTGACGTCATCAAGGGAGAATTCCTATTTTTAAATTTGATACATATTTGAAGCTGTGTCTATTATATTTCTCTCCCAAACTTATCATTTCGTTATCTCCAATTCGGATGTGATTGAAACACACATTAAAAATGTCAAATGTAATGCTTTTTAGATCGGAGACGAGAGTTAGCATTTAGTTGAAGTAATTCAATAATTGTCAAAGCGTATTGATCGTAATTTCAACTCCTGTATTTTTTTTCAACGCGTTCATTCTGTTCCCCGCTTTAAAAACACAGGAGATTTTATTCCATGTTACCGTGTATAGTTAAAATTACAATACGAGAAAAAGCCATGTCAAGGAAACCATATAGGCTAATTGTCATTCAATTCTCCACCTTACCTTGGACACGATGCTAAAATAGTCCCAAAAATACGTGTCAAAGCAGTAAGGTACTACCACTGCCATCATTTCTAGTACTCGTAATATTTGGGCTAGTGGCAAATGCAGCATGGCCTTTCTTTTATTGTTGTCACGAAATAGAAATTGGTTGATAAATGAATCGATTTTACACACATTCATTACAAATATTTTCTAAGTGCATTGTATGAAAATGTGAACAATTTTTAATCTTGTTATTCTGTGGGTCGACGTTCAGATTTCAACATTTTATAGAAGAAAACAAGTGTCCACCTAAGTTCATACCTGAACCGAACCGGGATCTCAGCGATGACCATGATCCACATCGTTGAAACTAACCTTGATGATTTTCAACAACTTTCTACCTTTGTAATGACTAGTTAGAGAACGATTAGTTACCGTAATGATTTGTTACCGAGAGGTACCGGGATCAATGCCGATGCACCATGTTTCCTCCTTCCCTAATTTGTATATAAGGATCAAATGTACTGGGTAAAGAAAAGGCACTAGCAAGAGGTATTGTAAATAGGCTCAGACCAAGTTCAGATCGGAGTGACGCCTCCTTCCTCCAGGTACATGCCAGCGTTCTTTCTTCTCCAGTTGTTGACTCCTTCAGATCCACTCCAAAACCGATACCGAAGTTCCATTCCAATCTTCTCACATTGGTCCGGTTGCTTACATATGCAAATTTCAATACCTATATATTCAGATCCGGCTGTCAGGCTGTTACCTTTCCACCGGATGAGGCAAGTAATGGAATTTGTAAGGTCTGCATTCCAAACCGACGAGAAAATTGTAACGGGTTTGACCACTCGTCCGGAAGACCGAAGTCCCCAGTTCGAGGTGCCAAACAACTCCACCGCTAGTCCGTAGGTTCAGGGTTCCGCGGCCGCCCGATTGGACGGTCGTCGGTCCTTGGTTCGCGTCTCCGGTTAAGGAAACACGATTCCCACCACCAGCCAACGGTTTAAGTCCAGGTTCATGTCACCGGGTCGGTTATTTACACCTCCGGCGGTAAGCCACGTCGTGCATAAAGTGGTGCTGTTATTCATTTTTTAGCAATAATAATAATAATAACTGTTGTAATAATAGAAAACTATAACCCTTCTGGTCAATGGAGACAAGCTATACAGCTTCAAACTCAGGACTAAAACCAAAAATATCGACCATACGAGGATATACATCTATACATACATATAAATGAATCAAGAACACCTGTAGGATAACGAATATATATACGTGTATTCGGTAAAAATAAACACAACAATGATAATGTAACCATTACATATCCCCTCACTCTCATTCTATCATGCACTCACACACACACACTGCAGGGGTGGACACAATATAGCATTACATGATAAAATATCTAACCGCCTCTTTGGTTTATTTCCCGTGTACCTTCGAATTTGAGATTTCTATTAGCCCCTTAGGCTTGCTTTCAATGTAAATACGCGCGGTTAGCGCTCTGTCACGTATGAGACGCGATTAGCTAGGCGTCATATTTACCAAAAGTGAATAATAATTGACATTACACTTGTTGAGGCACTACTATGCAAAAATAATAAGCATAGACTAAATGAGTGACAAGATGAAATAAACTTGATTACAAGTACACGAGTGCTGGTAATACAAACGACAGTAATATAAACTAGGATATATTCAAAATGATTAACTCAGCTATACTATTTAGTACCTAGTTTTTCTAATACCTATATATATCAAAGAGCACGGTAAAAGTCAAATAATTAATTATATAAATACTCGGCGCGAGAATAGGAAAACAATAACAAATAGTAGGTCTTTTACATTTATAGAATTTCGAAGGGTGAGCGAAGTAGGTTCTTAATTTTTGAAGATTTATAGTACTTTCGATTTGATTGGCCAAAATAATTAATAATTGCAGGCAACATTGTTCGATTTCATCTCGCTTTGTTATGACGAACCAGTGACGACGTAGGTGGACAAATGTTCACTCTCACACATAAAGAAATAACTGGAGGATACTATACCGACTCAATGGCGGCGTGGTCCTCGTTGAGGCGTCCCGACGACACTCGTGGCTATGCCAGTCTGTCCTCCTGGCGGGCGAAAACTCTGTCTTCGACTTAGACGTAACATTCATTTTTCTTCCCTTTTTCCATCGCGGCGACGAAGATGGGCGGAAAAGCACCTCGCTTCCATCTGTCTGCTCGGGGCGTTGCATCCGATCATGGCTTCAATGGCCGTTCGGGGATACGCAGGGCGTCGGGTCGTCTAAGGGCGGACGTCGTTTCATCTCTCTCTTTTCTCTATCTCTTCTTCTTTTCTCGGCGTAACATCCGTCTCACCGTTGTGGTACTTTCGTCTCTCATCTGGGTTGGCAATGCGAGTTGTCGCTGCGGCGTGGCTTTCATCTCAGACGCCGTTATGCAAGCGTCGTGGTGCGGTTCTCTTGACTTAAGGCGTCGTATAGTTAGGCAAGGGTCCTGGCTTCTTCTCTTGGCTTCATGGCAGCAGTAATCGGAAACCCGAAGGTCCCGTCCCTCTCGTAGTTTTCAACCGCCCATGGTTATTCAATGTCCCTCCTTCCAAAAAAGGGAAAAACACACATGGAGCACGTGAAACACGTAATTAACACGGCCTCAATTCCTGGCACTGTCACTGTGATCACACACTCACGACAATTAACACGACGCGGTCGAAAGGTTAAAACAAAGCAAAGTTCCGTATCTCGCGCAAAGTGACGCGGAGATGGTGTTCGATCTGAATATGGCGCTAAACTGTTTTGGTCCTCTGGAGTCCAGGGGTATTTAAGGAAAACTTGAAACTTCAAAAATCAACCGCCTCGCAGTTCGTTAGCTTAGAAAAAATGCTGGACGGTGGTCTTTTCTCCCAGGCTCGTTGTCCACTTGGGAGGTTTGGGGGTGAAGAAAAAAAAACAGAGCAGCCCTCACACGTGTTGCGAAAGAACTCCCCCTCGGTCGGCAGCTCGGACGTTGTTCCATTCGTTGAACAAGTAAAAGTCACCCTTAGTGTCAAAAATTCCACAAGTCACTATTGTTTTCCTACCCTCGCCGTCTAGAACCGAAAATCCAAGAAAAGCCAAAAAGCACAACTGGCTACAGAAAGTTGTTAAAGAGTATTTACGAAATTCTAAAATACACTTACATAAACTACAAAAAAGACTGGTGACAAAAGTAATTGTCACAAAATCCTGTCTCTGTAAAATGTCATTTTTATGTATAACTTTTAAGTTTTACTTACAAGTCAACAATATACTATTACAACATTATTTCCATCTATTGTAATGAAGAGTTAGAGAATGATTAGAAGCTTAATACACTAGAACACTCTTTCCACGTAGTGGAATGAAACGTTACCAAATGATTAGTTACCTTAATATGCTGGAACACCCTTTGCGTGTCGCGCAATGAAGAGTTACAGGATGATTTTTTTTTTTTGTCACCATGGTACAAAATGGTGCTGTAAGCAGTCAAAACTTGGTATAGTTACAGTAAAAACATTATAAATCGCAGAAAACAATACTCTTTGTAATAAAATATCGCTACAATTTCACTATTCGAATTACATGAACATTACTAAAGGAAAAAGCAACAAGCGTCACCAACAACAACCAGGGAGCTCACACAATGGTTAAGCAATGTCACCGACTTTGACGTCAGAGTTACGGAAAATTCCACGTTTTGACTGCTTACAGCGCCATTTTTTACCCTGGTGGCGAGAATTGGTACTATTTTTTTCATAGCTAATTCGCGAGCGCATTGCTTCATTATCATATCTACGAAGTTTCAGACTTCTACTCTTATTACAGCCCGTGCTGTACCACTCTGAACACCGTCACTTTAATTATAACCACCTGGTATAAGAGAACATTATTTTCACCTAGTGTAATGAAGAGTTGCGGAATGATAAGTTATTTACAAATACCATGCCGTAACAGCCAATGGAATTCGCACCGAAGCAATCTGTTGCCACGACAATGTGCAACAACGCATTGCACTACCGTATGTTGCGTACACACAAAGCCTTCGAGCACAATACCTCTGCACGGGGGACAGGAGTACCACTTAACGCGCAGTTAATGGTAGCCATTCATGGCCTTAATTACTAGATTCACTTGTTTAAGCGTGGTAGGTGGCCTCCACATAGTGAAGTTATCCATATATCAGTATGTACGTGCCCAAATTCTGGGCGCAGTGCAATCAGTCTTCTCTCCATTAGGGGCGTTTGCCAGAAGAAAAGGCGAATGCGCACAGCTTGATCGCATCGTGGCCTGCAACAGCAAACAGCTGCTGGAGCCGCTAACAAACAAATGGGAGATGCGACGTCTGCTCTAAACTAATATTTTCTAAGCGGCAGTTGGTGTTTTTGTTTACTTTATGAAATGGTAATTGTTTAAACAGCTTTTCCAAATAAGGAGAGAACAGTTTGCTTTTGTCAGCCCGCCTCCTCAACACCTGTGCTTCTACAACGTAAAATAAAGTCAAAATGATCACTGAATAGTATTCCTGGAAAATTATTACATTGATTCATTATGCTGTTCGTAGAAATTAATAGCATGTTTATTATAATTTAGTTACCATATACTATTTGGTCGAAAAGTTATGTACAGCCACCGAGAATATAAATGAGACACCTAGATCATGAAATACTCAAATCACTACAATGCGTCATGTGTGTTGCCGAGCTCTAAGGCAATAAGTGATTTTTAATAGCAACTTTTCAAAGGCAATTTCTATTACCGACGTACACTTAGGCAGCACACACAACGCCTTGTAGGGAAGTGAGGTAATCGTAGTAGTAGTAGTAGTAGCAGCAGCAGCAGCAAAACTAACAACGAATGGAATAAAGGGAGACATAAGCAACACATATTTTTACACTAATAGTAACAGTTTAACTGTTTTATTATATTTTCAACCATAATTATTGCATTCTAAAATACTTAATAGTCCACATGTATCATTAGAGAAAACAATTACTGATTATATGGAACGTTCAAAACAGTAGATTTTATGCTGCAAGCGTTTAACCTGTGATTAAGGACGGGCAAAATTTTAAGTTTATTTCTCTTAATCCTTTTAACCAACAATAACAAACACAAAATATTGATAAGGGTCATTCCCCGTCAAATCAAACATATGTTTATAAATTTGCAGAATCGGTTGTTTGCGCCAAGACAAATTCTATTTCGGTAGTTTTGAACAATTTGATTATTGTATTTTTTATGTGGCTGGGAAGGCAAATAATATACTTTTGGTGTTCTCATTGATTTTAATCTTATGAAACGAAATATAAAGCAAGCTAGCTTGCCATAGACTGATTCAAACTATTATGTTAGTGCACTACGTGTAATGTTTTAGAGCTGGGGGAAGGTATAAATCCGAAATGCGAGCGGGATGAAAATATACATTCTATTCACGGTAATATTTCTTGTCATATACTATGTTTGGGGATACGATCCCATAGCAACAATGTGACTTGAAAGATTCAATTTTTTATTCATTATTCATTATACTTTATAATAATAATAGTAAACCTAAATAAAATTTTCGGTAGAGTCAGTTAAGATATTTTAAAAATGAACGCAATCACTGCAGTAATGCTTTCTCTATTCAAATTTAATATTTGAACAGTTTGTTCAAGCACTGTTGAAAGTTCTTCTTTGAACAAATATTCTGATTCTCTTTTCCATACACTTTAAAATGAGTTATATTTTGCCTTTCTACATGACATAGTCTCTGAGTTTATAGCATTCTAAAAATGTTTCTCTTCTAAAAAACAAATTTTGTCCACTGAAAGAAGTTGAGAAGAAGATGAAACTGTGAAGATATACTGTGTTTGTATAGGCTGTGTTTTACAATTAAATTATTATTTACGGAGTTTTGTAGCATATTAATATATATAATATTAATAAATAATATTGAAGTTGTGGTTTTGGCATAAATATCGATTAGTGAACACACGAATTTGTTTTGGTGCAAATTGAAAATTCATTAATATCTGTGACTACAAGGGACAATTTGCTGAGTGGTTTTACTTTAAATTATCATTGAGTATTTTATAGTAAGTTTTGCATTAGATTGTTAGTTTCATAATAGTTTGACATAATAATAGCAATTGGATTTATGATGTTTGAAAGCATAAAAATTTCATTACTTCTTGAAGAAATTTACATGTGTGAAATACATATGTGTTACCAATGTGATCATTTTATTGTGTCTCTGTAGGAGGGAAATCATTACTGTCGGATTAAAAGTTATGGATGCTGGAGTTTGAATTCCAATTAAAAGTTAACCAGCAAACCTACATAAAACCAGATACATCAAAATTTAGCTTTATTATTTCTACGTTGACCAGTGGTAAACAAACGTTTCTCGAGTGCCGTCGATTTTTTATCATCGTGAGAACAAAAAGTGTTTTTTTTTTTGTGTGTTTTTCAAACGACCTCTGTCTTTGAAATTCTGTAACTAAAAAAAAACTTGTGGTCCCATCGAGATGAAATTTAAATGCAGGCCAGGTAGAAATGTTTTAAATACAATTCTTAATTTTCAGATTTTCTTAAATCGACCAAAAAAACGCTCTTATCAATTTTGTAAAACAACTTCTTTTTAGTATTGGGTGGTCCTACAAATACGATCTTGGTCTTGTTTTGAAGCGCTTTGTACCTGTTCTTACAAATCTATTATTATTGTCAATTCACACTACGAAATAGAGTTTAAACAATTTTTAGTCAACAGAGTAAAATGTTCGTGGAACGTGACAACACCGAACGTACATGTCCGTTGAACATTGGAAACTAAGGCTATCAGAGCGAGTCGGTGTGTGCGGTGTTGGTACGTTCAACGAACATCTTTACTATGTTGAATAGAAATCTATTTAACATCGGTTTCGCAATGTGAATTGACAATGATAATGGGTTTTATAAACAGCTGTAGTTAGCTGATAGAATTTCGAAGGAAAACTCAATTTTTTATTACCATAGATCAATGAAGAATTAAATAAGCTATTCTTTAACTCGTTTTTATGTAGGTCTACTGGTAATTAATTGAAGTCCAAACACTAGTATCCATAATTTTTAATACGACAGTAGGATCCCTTTTCAAGTTAAATCCCATCCTGCTAAATCTACACTTACTTCAATCTGCTACAAGAAGTTTATATCTAAATTTAATATCCGTAGCTTAAATCCTTCGGAAAGAGAAACGCAGAACCTTGATCTATTTCCGCCGTTCACCTCTGTAGTAAAATATTTTACTTAGGCACAGTACTGAGTAAAAAGTATCACAGAATCAATGTTAACTTTCTCTGCCGGATGTAATGGTCAGGACACTTCTTAACGCTTCACTTAAGGCAGAACTGAAATCCGTCTCAATGACATTCCGAATCGTTTCGCTTCTCCATTCTTTTCGGCATGAATGGTCCTCGTGTTCAAGCCTGAAGGAAGATGTGCAATCCACTCCCCTCCTCACCCTTCACGGGAGATGGACAGCATTTAAGCCTTCTTCCACATCAGGCCACTCTCCTTTATACTGGCTTGAGACCCACTTGCCATGATTCTTTCACAAATTAACCTTAAGTTGATCCTCTCGTTGGAAAAATTGTAGGCTAGTGGAATGTGTATTCTGAAAAACTCAATGTTGGTTTTACTCCTCAAGGATGAAGCCAAATATATAATGCACTCTGACTAGAACTCGGTCAACCAAAGGTATCCTTTTATGGATAACCTTCTTTTTCCTTTTCGAATATGTTAACTTTTACTAACCGGTGTCTTGTTCAGAACTTTGGGTATTTTGTTTTATTCTAGAGCTTATGTTGGTTTACCGGGAAATCTTTTATTAAAACTATTTGGTACTTTGTAGATATATTCATCTAAATTATAGAAAATTACGTAGCTTTCCAAGCCAATCGTTTCCATGAAATAGAGTTGTACCTCAAAGCCAAGAAACCACTTTCCACTCCTCAGAAGGGAAAAGGTTTTACTGAGCTTAACAATTTTTGTACAAGATGACTTAAGAGTCTACATTGTAGATCAACTATTTCATTTTTGCACTCCAAACCTCATCGCGGACCTACATATTTATCGTCCTTCCCATTCCATCAGGGCTACAACCCGCTTTAGCACAACACTTCCACAATTCTCCCGTTCGCAGGCGAGAATACATAATGTGTGACATAATGTCTTCTCGGATGGACCGTGCACAAAGATGATGCATTGTGCATGAAGGAAGACTCTTAACATCTGGTGTGCCATAACGGATTTCAAGAGCACCTTACAATGTGCTAAGTCAGTAAAAGGAGCATCGAGCAGAGCCCAGAATTTATGATTCCCTCGGGGGCCTGGAGAGGTTTAACAATTCAACAGCTCCACCGTTGAGGCATATCTGAACCGGAAGTGGATTTTCACCGATCTCAGCTGCTTGAGGTGTGGACTGGAGGGAGAAAGAACTTCACCTGCTTTCTTAATATGTCTAAGTGACCCTACGGAGGACACGGATTTGGGAAAATGGAACACATTTCTCAACACTTTTTCTTTGGCAGTGTTTCAAGAAAGATCGGTGCGAAGGGACATTTCTCTGTATGGCAAAACACTGAAACCAAATTGTGTGTAAGAAATATGTATCCAACGAATATCGAATTTCTCTGGTAACTTAAAAGCTCCCTTGTGGATATGAACCTTTTTCTTTTATTTCCATACCATTCATGGTTATGTCGTAACATACTTAAATAGCAATAATATGTAAGTAAAAATTCACACATATAGACAGGCGTTCTCTCTAAAAATGTGACTGATCGAGTTAAAATTGGACCATGAAACATGAAGCAGCGATTCACAGAAATATTGGATAGATGTGAAGAAAACTTAACCCATCCGAAAGCTTACACAATTATACATTTATGTGTAACATGGATGGCATAGTCCAAATTAGAAAACAGAGAGAGCTAAGCAGAAATTATAAATGGTCATTTCCTGGTAGTGGTTTCTATATGAAAGATGTGGGAAGGAGGATTTGCCCCCCCCCCCCCCCCACTTCTTGACACTCTTGACACCGCACTATGCTAAAACGTATCTACTAAAGGAAAGCAAACTGTCCTTCCGTAATTGTAATTATTTTCGTTGATTTTGTATGATATTATTCTTCTCCTCTGTTGAAGTACGCTCATTTCTGAGAAATAATTTGACCTAATAGATCCAGCAACGTCACAGAAGAATTTGTGAGAAAATGTCACTTTTCTTACATTTCCACACACTTTCACTTATCTGTGCGGAAATATTTACTCCCATTTCGCCGAATCTCTTTTCCTAGAGGAACATATCTCACCTAATCACAACTTTCGTGAAAAGGAGAACTTCCGTTTCATGGAATCTCCTTTCCCAGAATATTTTGAAAAGGAGAATTTCCTCTCCTCTTGTAAATTTCAGGAACTGAAGTGAAAGTTTCAACGAAGTCCGTAACTTAATTCTTATTGGCTGTTGAAACTGAATGTTCGTTAAGTTTGGACTATTGGAAACTCAGAAATTTTATTATAAATGTATATAATGTTTTATTTACAGAATCACAGTAAAAAAATCTATCATATAGACTTTTGACATTAATCATCCAAATGCACAAATGCACAACTTGTCCACATATTGTGTTAGCAATCAATCTTTGTTCCAATGTTTGAATATTCGTGCCCAAATCTTTACATTAAGAGTTATTTCAATAGATTTGGATTTAACCGAGGTACGTATTCTCCAATGCATGATATACAGATTGTGTTTAAATTTTAAGCCAAACAAAGAATATCTATGTTCACTTTACGTTGCCATGAGTTTGTGAACCCTCACTTGTTCATTGGTTGTTTTCCAACTTACAGATAGTACCGTATTAGTTGGTTTACTCCTAACGAAACTCGGTTTCTTCACCTACCCATAATAAATGCAGTTCTCTCATCAATCTTACCAAAGGGCGTATTTGTGATTTCATTTTGGAAGTTGCGATTTTTGTGTGTATGCAAATTTGTATATATGCTACCAGTCAGTAAACTCAACTATTTCCTTGTGGCTCTAAAGTACCTTTGAACTAATCTATATCATTAAATCTTATTATAACATTTAGACGTAATTTAGAAACACTTACTATATTTACATTCTAAGAAAACTGAAACTTGTGAACAAGAGGTTTATCGAACTAGTAACATTCTAAATTGGACCAAAATTCCAATTGCTATGTTCAAACTTAATGTGTATCTAATCTACCTACAAGTGTCTTGTAAACACTTTAATAGTTGAAAAATATGAGCAACAGGCAATGAAAAGTTAAATGGAAAACAATCTGCTGTTGTCTCGGGTTGTAAGGTTGGACAGTTGCAGAGGAAAATATTTGATGAGTGGACCATTAATGGGCACGAATGATTTTTCAGCTGTCTGTGTTTGTTCCATATTAAAGAAATGATATACTGTATGCTTTGAATTCCATATTCTTTCAGCGGATAAAAACATCCCTGGCATCAACATCTCCCCTGAGATTTCTGGAAAGAGTAAATGTAATTCGAATGCTGAAATTGTAGATATATTTTATTAGAAAAATATTGTTTTCTGTGACTTACAGGCCTTAAGTTACATCAATTATTATTATTATTACTTTACAATACCCTTCGGCATGTAAAAACATGGGTCAGAGATACGTACCATGAAGGAGAGTAGATTAAGTGGTCTATGACTCTGAGTGATATCTGTGCATTGTGAAAGAGTACAACAAGAAAAAGAACAAAGTCATAGGCTAGATGTTTATTGAAAGTGCACTCTAGTCTGAACTTGTATACAATGCCAAAATATTTTCAAACCAATTTGAATTTTGTGATTTGTATAGTAGTAGTAACTAATAATAATAATAATCGTAATAATAATAATAATGATAACAACAACAATAATAATAATAGCAATAATAATAATAATAATAATAAACGTTTCTATGACTCTGACCCACTGAGAAAAAAATCCTGCGGGCGCCCTTACCTGGCAGGGATATAAAATATTTATCTTTTGCCAGGGATATTTTTTGTTTGGGTGGAATCCCCGGCATCCCTCCGTTAATTCTCACATATTTTTACATTCGTAACACGTTTTTTTTAATTCACGAAAATGCAATTGCCAGTACAGATCAAGGACATTACAATGTTTAATGTAACGTCGTCTCTAAATCTTGGGGACCAAGGGAGAAGGCAAGCGGACTTTTTAATGTCCTCGTCCCCCCTGCCTTCCGTAATCGAAGTAATCGAAAAAGAAATATCTTGTCATTTGTCTGGCATTCGATATCATTAACACCGGATAGCCATTCCCTTGCCTGGCATGTTCATGAGAACAAGTAAAGTGTTTTATGGAACACGACACACGTACATTAACAGATGACATTTGTATCAGGAGGCAGAAAAGCCACGTATAATGACACCCGTGATAGGTGACATGGAAACATCTATCATGAGCTGATGCAGTTGCTATACTGGAGACTTCTTAATTTAAACTGCACTTCCCTATTCGACGTGTCACAACGAGGCAGTGACAGCATCCGCATGGGTCGCAGTTCTAGCAAATTACTTGCATTCTATTGCGCCATAAAATAAACTTCTCAGCAGAATGTACTCCATGCAGGACAGTTAATATACATTCGAGTTACTGTTCTGTGAATACAGTTATTTCCCAATACTTTGCTTCCTTTCCAACTAAATTTCTAAAAAAATATTGTTCTTTAATATGCATCAACTACCTATTAATATGGCAAAAGATATGTACGATTCGATGCTTAGTTTAGATCCCAATTAATTCTACTTTAAATTCGCCAAAACAGGAATAATTTAATTATTTTGTAATGCATTCTTGGGTTGAGTTGCTATCGAAACGTTATTTAGATAATGATGAATCTTGCAAAATAAAGAAAGATTTAATTCAATATTAATATTAAGTACATTATTGCAAGCAAATAGCTATCTACAGCCATTTCAATCAACAACAGATTCCGTACGTTTATATTTTATCTATTATTCGACCTCCTATACTTAAACAGCACATTAAGTAAACAAGCATGTAGCCATACATGTATATCCATCGTATCAGGTGCGCACATGCCATACACTTAAACAATCGGAATCACATATTATTCTTTTATCAGATATATGTGTTTATATGCATCCATATATGTGTGTGTGACGTCGTGTGGGGACAAGTAAACACAGTCGGAAATTTATCATATTTTTCATATTTTTATTTTTGAAATATTATATATTAGTCTCGTAACTGTACAACAATTAAACCAGAGGGTAATGAAAAACCAAAGTAATTGTTAACAGTGGTATTAATAGCACTAAAATTACAAACGTATGAAATCAATCCATACGAACAACATTTCTAAAGTATTCTATGCAATAATCGAAATATTTTGAAGCAGGATTTGCTTAACTACTAGCACTGTTGTCGGACAAAAAAGTTACGAAATTCTTTGGCTCAGTGATACATTTAGAGAACGAGAGAGTCTACAATGTGTATATTAGTAGACTCGGTCTTAAATAGTTTTGCTTGATACCTGAACTTATTAATCAGAACATGCTGATTTTAGAAATAATAACAGTTTTCCATATCAAGTAAGAATTTTTACAGATTGTTGGGAAAATCTACAAATATACGCTCACCATATAACATATGACATAGTATCCTATACTTCAAACAAAACCAACATTTTCTTATATTTAACATTAACATTTATTGTTAAATCGAACAAAACTAAAGATATGGAATAACATTAATAATAAAAACACTTCCAAAATGTCCAACAAAGTACTTCCTGTTTGCTTCATATTACTTAGTTTCATTTACCTGTTTATTCTTTATGAGCTTTAATAGGTTTCTGTGTAAGCTAGCAGTGACAGTGAGAGATTTATGATTGAGAAAATTGGCGTTAAATATAAAGGAAAAGCAAATGAGGAAGATTTAAAATAAGTTATAACCATTGAACTATATACGTACATATAACTGGAACGCTCGGCCGCGAAAACTGAATGGAAGTTTGGTAGAAAACGTGGAGATCCCATAAGCTAACGTGTATTTCCTCGCCTCTTTTGCTTTCGTATAGCACAAAAACAAACATATTTTTACCATATTTATGCATTTAGTGCTATAAATTGATGTCTTATTAAGTGTTTCTTCGCAACATTAATAGTTGATAAGTGTTTTTATCGAACAAGTTGAACTGAACGTATGCTACACTCGTGTTCGGCGTTTGGATGTGCAGTAAAAATCGTTTAGATAATTGCCCGGGTGTCCACTTCTATCGGTATCATTCTTAAAATATGTGTACTACGAATAAATGTATTTGTTAAAAGTTGATGACGGTAATTAAATGATATAGTGAAAGCTTTCGAATGTGTTTACACCTACGTGTTTCATACACTGTCGCAAGTGATTAAACTTTGTAATAATCAATTAGAAATTTTCATTAAATTAATGAAGTTATGGAGAGACGCCAACCAGAAGTCACAAAGTGAATTAAAGTAATTAATCTCTGGATAGATGGTCGTAAAATATTAGTCTTATCTACATGCCATGCTTACGAGCAATTTGGATATTGTTGTCATGTCAAGTAGTAGTTCCTAAATGTTAATAGTCCACATAAGAAAAATGTGTGGAATCTTCAAAATGATTGTTAAATATTGTTTGAGATTTGTTAACCGTGATTGTTTTTTTTTACTGAAAGTGTTAATTGTGCATTAATTTTGTGCCCAAAAGCATGTTATCAGGGTGTCTAACAGCCTGGAAGTCTTAGCAAAATCAGGATAATTTGGTGTATTTGTGGAAAAAAAAAAAACGTTTTCGTAGTAATGCACCAATAGTAAGAAAAAGGAAAAGGACAAGCATTAAATTTAAAATTAAATTCGGGCTACCTACTTCAATTTTACATAGTGATTATAACTGGTAATTACAGTAAAAATTGTATAATTATTAAATACTCTAGGAAATGATAACGTTCCGAAATTTTCCACTTTCTTTTGCAATTTTTAGGTTGTGTATAGCTAGTAGATATGAGGAATAATTCAGATATTTTACTCAATTTTACTGTAATTATGCATTATTTATTCTATAATTATATTTTATGTAAAAAGATCTTACTTTAATCACAAGAAAATTCATACCAAGTATTACGTAAAAGCTCACCCCTGATAACCCTTTCCAAGAGTCATTTTATATTCAATTTCCCTTCCTTTCATCACTTTTACACATTAAGCCTTTTTCATCCTTTAACAGGTATTTTACTCAAGTTTTATCCACAAGTAACAATAATATTCATAAAAAGTGAAGTCTGAATGCAAGTGATGTACTCATTGCAATGTTTTCTTATAAATTATGGCTTTTATTTCGTAAATAATCTGTTGTAAAATTCCATTTGCCGCCACAGTAAAATTCTTCTGCTTCAGCTTTTCTTCATCCGTTCCGTGGCGTAACTAAGCGAAAGAATGGCTTCACATTTCGTCGTAAACAGTCCTTCCATGTTATATATAGTTCAATGGTTACAACACATTGCCTCTTTTCACAATTGGCACCGATTTTTGTACATGAAGTAAAATCTAGAGGCTAATGTCTGAACGTTTGGTCAAGATGGCCAAACATGAACTTTTTTGTATGCCTTGAATTGTGACAAATTGATGAATAATGTCCTCAGTAGACATTAGCATATACGGAAATGACACTTGGGAGAAACGTTTTATCAGTCGGAAATTTAATGTAACCAACATTTACTTATATTTTATGTACAGAGTGTCCCCAAAATAGTGTTTGAACTGGAATACTAATAACGCAATTACGATTTGGCACACACAGGAGATGTACCATGTAGTAGTTTTAGCCAAACGTTCATACTCGACCAGGACTCGAATTGGAGTCGAACCTACATTTTTCGCTAAAGGTTCTACATAGTAACAGAAAGTATGGACTCTTGTTGGTGTCACATACGTTAAAGTTATAGATGTTCCAAATGACCGCCATTGGTAGTAATACACCACTGTAACTTTGTACAACAGATCGTCAAACAACAGATATGGTTTCCACGAGAAGAGAAGCACTGGATGTCTCAATCACATGTCATGGCCTCCCTGATGACGCAGTGGTAGCGTCGTCGCCTTGTATTCAAGGGGTCCCTAGTTCGATACCCGGTGGACGCACAAGTGGTTCGGATCCCATCTAAACTGTAGGTCCAGTGTTAATGTTACAATATGTAATGAATTGTTTAACTTAAATCAGGAAAAAATGCTGAAACTATGGAAATATAAAACAACTATGTAGTAACCATGGTAAATTGTAAACTAAATTATGATATAAAAGAGCTAGACTTTTGTAAGTCTACGGGACATTCTCCTGGTTGCCGAAAGGCTGATGGTTCAGGGGACGTTGGGTAATATCTTGCTTCAATCTTCGGATTGGCTGGTGTACTTGTACTCCATTTGGCAGATATACCACAAACCCAAATCTGAATAAGGCGTTCTCCTGCATCATCAAAAAGACCAGGGCTATAAACTTCGGTACAACTAATAGGTTTAGGCCTACAAGTTGTATCGGGTGAATTGTCTGTTTGAAAAGTGTTTGTATATCATCGGAAGTTTAAATAAATCTTCGAGGAAAAGATCTTAATGATCTTTCGTTTCAAACCTACATAGGTGATAATTAAAAATAAATCCTACACCACAGACCTCGCAAGGGCTTGGTCCTACTAACCCTTAGAAGCCTTTGAGAAGTCCGATAAAAGGGTTGTAGCAGACTAACATAAAGCCCTAAAGGCAGAAAATGCGTGTCAAATGGAGTCTGGAAACCTTTCTAAAACAGGAATGGGCAAACCAGGTATAAAAATTGAATTATTTTGCTTCGATTCTCAACCACCTGCTTCTGTGTTAATAATTTAGCTACAGTTGCTGGGTGAGAAGGGCAAAGAATAAGTGGCAATTTTCGGTACAAAATTATAGGGCTACTTTCCATGAAGTGACAATTTTTTTTAGAGCTGTTTGGCGACAGCATAAAAGAAAAATAGTTCAACATATAAAACATCTTGCAGACATGGGGTTCACTCTTGACAAAAATACAGTTCGATCTACAGGGTGGGTCAAAATGTCACTTAACACCCTCGGTACAAGGAAATGATGATGACCATTCCTTGCCAGGCCAAGGGGGAACCACATTGACGCCACCCGCACGGTCGGCGGCCATCTTGATGTCCGCTATCTTCAATTCAACTTTACAATTTTAAATGGAAAGGGGGTGATATAATATATCAAATGAGGTTAGAATTTCACAGGAAATGCAATAGTGAAGGTTTTTCTGATGTATCTCTAACCAGTAAAAAGTTATGACTGAATTCTTGTACCAGTTTTTCTCCTTTTCGACGTGTTATAAAAATGCCTGAAAATTTGTTTAGCGCATTGGTAATGCATAAAGATCAAAGTGAAGTCTAGGGAGAGAAGTTCGCATGCCATTGCACAAGATTTTAATCGGATACGTTCATGAAGAGCTGTGCATTATGAATGGTTTCCCGATCAATTACAGTGTGACGCTTCCATTAAATGAAAAGTCCTGCACAGTGACAAGGCTAATGTTTATGTTCATAAGGAAGTTCATAAACAGAATATTCGATGATTTTTATCTGATAACCCATTTTCGACAGATCAAAGCTGAATGGTTAGTGTTGGTAAGTTAATGGTGTGGCGTGCTGTGTGGAACACGATTGGTTAGTCCATTTTCCATCAACGGAACCTTAAATGCTTAGGGCTACTTGGATTTGTTAAATAAACAGGTTTTTTCATCCTTTCTTATGGAAGAAGGTACTTTTTACAGAGCTTTTTTCAATAGGGAGGAACACCAGAACACTATGGGAAAGTTGAGAAGAAGTTTCTGTCCAAAGTTAGTTATCAAATGACAAGGGTCGCATATTCTGTTTATGAACTTAAAAAAAAAAACTAGAAAAATAAAGTTTGTTGGGCACTCGGTGCAAATACAGACGAGTCTGGGATACAACCAAATAACAAGCCTGGAAAAGTTTTTGCAGAAAACGGTCAAAGAATGTTCATATGGTCACATCAGGAGAGAAAGGCGAGAATGTCACCATCATTGCTTGTTGATATGCAGCTGGGCAATTCTCACCGCCAGTTGTAATATTTAAGGGAAAATATGTTAAACCAGAGCTTGGAAGAGGACTTTCTTATGGCGCCCAGGTGTGGATGAATACCAAATCCTCCTACATAAGCACCGACCAGTTCATAAAATGGTTTCATGGGTAATTTCTGCAGCAAAAACCTCAAGGTCATGTAGTACTTCTACTAAATGGTCACTCGACCCATGGCAACTCTCCTAAGTTACTTCAGGATGCAAGAGACAACGATGTCACACTCGTGTGTCTACCCAGCCACACGACGCATTATCTGCAACCCCTTGACGCTGCTGTTTTCAAGTCTTTGAAGACAAGGTTCCAGAAAGAAGCCCATGCCTGGATGGTTAACAGCCAGAACCGCCAGCGTAAAATTCAGCAAACAGCTGGTTGGAAATGCTTGGAAAGCTGCAGTATCAGTAGGAAATGCTGTAAGTGGATGAGAGGTAACAGGATTATTTCCCTTTAACCCGAACAAGATTCCAGATGAATATTTCATATCAGAAGTTCGACCATCCACAGTGGAAGAGACATCACAAGGAGAAGAGCAGACAAGAGGGACAACTATGAAAAAGAAGAGCCCTCTTGGGTGTGCTGTGAATGCTGGGAAAAGTACGAAGATACCAAAAAAGGAAATGAGTGGATTAAATGTCCCTATTGTTCTCGATGGTTTCATGAAACATGTTCTCTATACTTCGAGGCATGCATTGATCGTAAAAGAAAAGCTTTAAGAAAGATTAGAAAATCTAACAACTCAGAGTTAAACAGCAGGATATCTTTCTTAAATTTAGCTACATAGGCCTAAGTATTTTTATGATCTGATTTCACTGAAACATTTATTTCTGTTCACATTTCAGAAATTCAGACTTCCTTTTCTAATGGCTGGATCTTGTTTTACCCAGAGTTTGTATTTGTCATGATAATTAGGCTATATTATTTTAACGAGAATTTATTTGTTCAGTATGACATATTCGTAAGTAAGCAGTACTCTCTAAAGAAGACTTGTCAAATATTTTTCAGTTACCCTTAGTTTTCTAAATAAAATTCTTGTGAATTTAAAAGGTAGATGTACAAATTTGATTCATTTTACATTTACCATATACCTTTACTTATATATATGGATTTTAGTTCTAAGAAAATTTAGTACTTAAGGATTCGAATATTTTCCACTCATTTATATTTTAACTTGATGCTTTTCATCACATTTGTTTCACATTTTCACTAAGTGTGGCATCTGTACTCCATGTGACATCTCACCCCGTTAAAAGAGGCATCTCTACCACACATATGGGAGAGATGCCACAAATGCAAGGGTTAAATTAACAATCTCCATGTGATTACGTGTAATACATTTACATTTTTTTATTGAATATTGCTACTGACATAATATGGTTTCTGGTGTTGGTTATTGATGTTTGATATCGTGATTCATTTTTATATGAATCCCGTTTATCCTAAAATTACCCTTTAATTGAAATCAAAAATTATATATTTTTCTTCATAATATGGACATGTTAGATTTTGTGATTAGCAGAGTACCTAATGCAGCTCAGACGTGTTTAAATATCGTACATTATGATTAAATTCGTTTCATATGTTCCACACGAAGAAAAGAAATTAAAGGACAGTGTGAATAATTCAAACAAGATCAAAGTTTAACGGTGCGGTGTACAGTTAGAGAAAAGTTTGAAACATCGGTCTCTATAGAAAGCATGTTAACCAGACTTAGGAAATTACAATCGAAGGCCAGTGACTGCGGTTGGAGCAACAGCCCTTGAGCCAGGACAACTTCCCAGCAGACACAAACCCCATCTGGGGTCATTCACTTCTCTTCCCTCGCAGCTGATTCCAAACGGAACTCTCGCGAAAAGTTGGGATCCGTTTACACAAAAGAAGCAAGGAAAATGTTTGCGCACAAGAGAAGCTGCTATTCGACCATTTGTTGCCACTGAAAACAAGTTTGCTTTTGTCGGAATGAACACACTTCATCGCATATAGTATGCGAATGATATTTTTACATCGTTTGTCTTTGCAGGTTCTCGTAATGGAATATTTAGGAATCAGTGTTGACAAACACCACTTGGGAACTTTTCGAAATTTGCATTGATTTAATACCAATTTTTGTTGTTTTTAATTTTCGTCTTGTCTGCCTCTGTCGAGGGAGCCGGGATGGTTTAGTCGGTAGGGCGTCTCGGTGCCACTATATCCGGGTTCGATTCCTGAGGGGGTGATCTACTATATCGGCCTCTCTTCCGCTTAAAGCGGCTCTGGTTCTCACTCAGCCTAAACTAAATGGATACCATTGGGAAACACTTGGGGTGAAGGCAACTGGAGCGTTGTGCTGATCACTTCTCCTCCAACATCCCTACATGTGCCTCATGGCTTGGTGCAAAATGGACGGGGAAATTAACGTTATCTTACTGCCTCTATGTGAAGAATGGTCACGGGAACACACAACAAAGTCCAGGATTCGAATCCTTGGTATGGCAGGAGAATATCATTGTGCTTTCCTATCACACATTTCTTCATTCATCTTAACTGTCGAGATTTATCTAAGAAATATAACAGCGACGTAAAAATAACCGAAAGGAAAACAAAGAATTGATATTTTCATATTTTTGTAAAATTGTATCTGGAAGTACGTTAAATTTTTGTTTGTTACGCGTACATACAATATCCGAGGTATTGAAATCTATTAAGATACAAATTAATTTCATAGAGCCTGATTAAGATTGTTAAAGACCGGAGATAGAATGAACGAAAGTAGGCGCGTGAGGAAGTAAATGTAGGACATGTCAGAGACGAAAATCAAGAAGACAAAGTAGAAGATGGTTAGAGGAAGCCAAGGAAGATCCAAGAATACTGAGAAGTAGAGGAGAGAGAAGAAAAGCAAGGAACAGATCTAAAAGCGCTGTTCAATCACAAGGTGAAGTAAATGTATCACATCACATAATATAATATACAGTAACTGTTTCTTTGCAGACATTACACTATACTTGACGTTTAGCTGTTATTTGGGAGAAAATATCATTGGAACGATTCCAAACATTTGGAACGACACCAAATAGAGAAATATTATTTTGAAGAAATCTTGAATAATATTATACACATAGTGTCTCATAAGTAATAGCGCAAACTGACAAAGGTGAACGTACACGATAATAGAAGCAAAAAGTCTCAGAAAACTTGGGTCTCCAAACGAGCCGTTTTCGAGAAAGTCGCGAATGTGTGATTACAAGCCTCCACTGACGTCATTGTTTGAAAACGTCGTCCAAGTTGGTAAAATGCCAATAATGTGTGCGAATGTTTGGTTATAAGACGTCATTCATTGCTTTTTGTAAACACCGAGTGCTTTACTCCTTGCGCGGTCCGAGGATTCCTCTTTGTTTACAAGACAGAACATTTCCGATAGGTGGTGTTGTAATCAAACAGGATGGATACAATCTGTACAGAGAATTGTACATGCTTGAGAACAATTCCGAAATAATCGGGGGTGTTCGAAAAAAATCAAAACTCAATGCGGAATCGCGTTAAGTATTGCATCCAGATGAAAGGAAGACACTTTGAACACCTCCTTTTAACATGTACGAGTGTACAGTACAGTAATTGTACTATAGAACATACGTACTAGTAAAGTAGTGCTGTCTGTATTCCTTGTTAAAGTAAGTAGAATGTTCAATAAAGACAATGAGATCTCCTGATTTATCATACTGTATTATTAGATTTTTACCAACTAGGACGACGTTTACAAACAATGCAGTCAGTAGTAGCTTGTAATGACACATTCTCAAATATCTCAAAAACAGCTCGTTTGCAGACCAATGTTTACTGAGACATTTTTGTTTCTATTATGGTGTACTTTCACCTGCGTCAGTTTGCGATATTACTTTTGATACACCCTGTGTATATATATAAAGGGTGTTTCTAATGTTCGTTTCCAACGCGTAGGAGGTGATTCTACAAGTTAAAATAAACATGTCATGTGACGAAATGCCGTAAACTGCATCCATTCAGATTTTTCAAGTGGTCCCCCATGCTGAATAAAACGCTTCCCTACCACCATAACTTCAAATGATCCATTCGCTTCCTTTAGGGAATCCCTTGCGCATCATCTTCACACATCTTCAATGTGCTTCTTTGAATAGAGCATGCCGCATTTCTTTGTAGAACGTCCTTCGCCACGGTCATATGGTTGGCCGTTGTGCTTCTATTTCCTTGTAAACATAATTTTTGCACATTTTCCCACTTCAATAAATCCGTATGGGTGCCGTTTTCGACATTTCGTCACATGAACTTCTGTGTTCAATTTCAATTGTACAATCACCTCCTACGCGTTGGAAACACACTGTATACACACACACACACACCATCACACATATATACACAGACACATATATACTTACACACACACATGTATGTATATATATACACAAAGGTAAATATAAAATAAGGTGAATTTAGCTCTTCGATCGATTGTTTTGCATGTATTTAATTATAATTTGTGTATGTTGTAGGTGTCGAGGTGTAGTACGTCTGACGGCCACCAGAGCGCAGCACGTTGTTTCTTCCGTTGACTAGGAAATTCAAAATATAGAGCAGGAAGTGAAATATTACAGAGATTTGGAGGTGCGCATTCGTTTTTTGTGCGTAGGGGAAGAATCCAATATTATTCCAGAACTAAAAGAGGTTTATGGAGAAATGTGATGACACGTATACAAGCGTACCTGTGGTGTAATGCGTTTGCCAGCGGGAGGTGATGTGACGAAGCAGCAAAGAAGTGGACGACAATCGACATCAATCACTGACAGAAATGTATGTGACGTGGAGGCGATGATTCGTGATGAAAGTAGAGTAATGTTACAAGTCATTGCAGATGCATTAAACATTCCGTACGGTTCAGTAAGAAGCATTACCTGTGACCATCTCGGCTATAGCAAAGTGTTTGCGCACTGGGTGCCGAATATTCTGACAGAGGAAAACAATACCAAGAGTATGGGCATTGACCTTACACACCTCACACGATATGCGGTGTTGAAATACCTGTGCTTCTGTGGACACCGCAGTCAAAATGGCAGACCATAATATGGAAACACCCTCCGTCTCCACAGACCAAGAAATTGAAAACAACATCTTCTGCAAAAGAAAACCAAATAACATTCCACTGTGTTTTGGAACCGTTTCGATGTTATTCATGTGGAATTTCTGCCGCAGGGTACAACCATTATAGCCCAAAGGTACTGCCAAACTATTGACATATTTAGAACAGCCATACGCCAAAAACGCAGAGGGGCACTACGACAGGGTGTGGTGTTCTTGCACGAGAATACGAGACCGTATACAGCCGAACGCGCCCTTGCACACATCTGTAGTTTTAAGTAGGAGGTTCTCCAACTTCCTCCGTACAGTCACAATCTAGCCCCCTTGAGTACCATCTGTTTGGACCCCTGATAGGCGGATTAATATAACGTTCAGACCTAAAACAAATTCCAACAAAAGGTCTGTAAACTGTTTTTGTTCCTACTTGGTGTACTGATCAACAGAAAAAATGTCTACCAAAATCTGGCAACCGGAAGTGGTTTATTTTTAAGATGGCCGCTGGTAATCTTGAATATCAGAGAAAGTCCTATAACTAGCTTATTTTTAAGCGTACAACAATTACTTTTTCATCAATTTTACGGTTTTTATGGTCAAGGAATTAATTTTTACCAACAAATTTTGTCTATGGGATCAAAAAATGGAACCAACAGTGAAAAATAAAGGTACAATACCTGTTTGTAGGTCTAAGTGATTACACAATACAAAGTTGTAAGTGTGTATTATCATCACACATTTTAACAATACTGCATTCATATTTTTTCTCCAAAGTATCTATTTTACAAAGTACACTTTAAATTAGGTTACGAAAATGTGTACCAATATGGCGGTAAAAAAGTTTTTATTGTCCATTACTCCTCAACACTGTCCTCTACTTCATCTGACGCCTGGTTGTCACAATGCGTAACTTGGCACGATCCACATACGGAACTGCATGGAAGGCCGTTTGTTCTTCAACTGCAACGGTTACCACTGCAACTAGTTCTACAACTGCAATGTATAGTATTCAGTAGAGTGTCTGGTGCAATATTCATATCACACATTACTGGTACAAGTTCATCGCCATCAAGTTGCCAACCCCAATTCACAGGATTAATTTCGCTAGCCGTACTAATCCATCTCATAGTCTGACAGTACACTCTTAGACATTGGAAATTGTTGGAAGACTCAGTTGGAGGAAAACGTTCTGGATAAGCAAACGATTTGGCTATGACGACTTTCTTCGTAAGTATCTACAAACGCAAGGCTGCCAAATAAGTTGTACTGTTGCTACCAAAAATAACAAGCGTCGCTTGACTGCCAAGACATACAATTTCAGTAGAGTTCTCACCTGGTGAAGTGAATGCAGTCGCACAGGAATGAAGGACACGATCACCTTTTAAAAGTTTTTCTAATACCGATATTATACCAACACCATAAATACGGGAGGTGGAATCACATCCTTTGAATGCATGAATAAATAACAACTGTGCACATAACTCACTGCCAAGAATAGACTTCAAGTTAAGCCACATGAAATAATTAGTTTACAAGACACCGGCACACTCGCAAGAAGAGCTCAGGGAGAGGATCTTAACAGCTGGCCAACACATCAAGGACACCATCATATCATGAGTTACGAGACCAAATGTCCGTAAACACCTGCGTGCCTGCATTCGTAACGGAGGTGCCTACTTTGAGCAAGACGTGTAACGTTCTTTAATTGTATTGTTCATTAATTCTATTCACATGAAGATGAATCAAGCATTATTTCTTGTACACAAATGTGAATGTGATCTTAACAGCTGGCCAACACATCAAGGACACCATCATATCATGAGTTACGAGACCAAATGTCCGTAAACACCTGCGTGCCTGCATTCGTACACTGTAAAAAAAAATACACTTCTTGTACACTTTTGGTACTCTTTCTTGCATATAATATGCACAGGATGTGTACTGAAGGTGTTGCAAAAGTGTACTTAAAGTGTTCTAGATGTGTGCGACCCGAAATGACGAAATTTTGTACACTTGTTGCACACTTTGGGGACACATTCAAAGTTGTGTGCACTTCTTCAACGCTTTCTGTACACTTTTGTTTAAAGTAAGTCTGTACACTTCTTGTACACTTTTGTAGCACATGATTTCATTTTGTGTTGTTGGTCATATCGATTGTTATTTTATACTTTTTTTGACAAATGAATATCTTATGAACATAAATCAATTTCATTATATAAAGCAGTAACACACTTAAAAGCAAGCAACATTAAACAATAACAAAATATAACTATTTTTTTCCTGGAACACATGGAAATCGCATTGCATCATGAAACTATCAATACTTTTTTGTTTAATGTACCAATTTGATAATTGGATAAATCTCATTAAAATTGAAGAAGGAGCAAGTTGAATGTTCCGAGGAAATTAATAGATTTTCTTAAATCGAACTATTCATCTTTAAAGCACACCAAAACAGATCGTTAACTTCGGGGGGCTGGTTGTTCCTACACCGGCCGCTAGATGGTTCTGTCAAAATGTGTACAAGAAACATAAGTTTTTGTACAACAAATAATGATACGTTTGATTGTAAACATAGTGAAAAATTGTGCTTTAACACTCTTCGAAAAAATATGTGAACATCTAAGATACAAATTAAAGAAGAAAATGTACTGCAGTGAATTAAAGTGAATCTCCCATGAGCAACCTTTTCAGGCCCGTAGCCAGGAATTCTTTGTAGGGGGGGCGAAGTCAATCCTAGAGGGGGCAAATTTTTAATATATTGTGTCGCATTGGCAGGGTACATAGAAGCACTTGCCCCCTCCCTCAAAAGAGATAGTAACAGAAAAGGGATGATATCTTGAAACTGCAACGAACAAAAAAAAACTTCGAGCAACATCAAATAGCAATATTACGATAATGACTTTTCCAGATTGCCAAAGAATATAAAGTTTAACATAAATAGGCTAATAGGGACTGTATCTACTTGATATTTACAGGTCGATAATGTTAATAGATGATTAATATGTACCAACAGCTTTGGGCCTCTCTGCAGAACTGATTAAGGGAGCCCTTTATAAATCATGCTTCATAATGATTTCCTCTAGTTTCCAGTATGCAAGATCTTTACGCACAAAGGAATCTAACGAGAATCCAACAACACCATTGTGTTGTGTTATGCAAGAAGAATCGAATTAATTAAATAATAATTGTTACATATTATCTACACTTTGATGAATTCTGTAAAAATTTGTAATACATTTTTGTACTTGCTAAAACATTAATTCACATTAGTTCACCACGGACTCTATTTCCTTCAAAGGGGAGACTCTTGCATCACTACAGACAATGTTTGCCTACTGGTTACGTTAACCATTTTGCAAAATATTGTGTGAATTGTTCAGTATTATATTGCTATTTGAAATACACGTTTTGACACCTGACAAACAAATAGGAATCCCTCGATTGATCAATGACTTCTTGGATTACAGTGTCATCATTAATATTTCATATTAAGTTTCATAGAAAGAAATTGTTTTAATAGGGCGGGGCGCCATGGTATTCTCTTTAAGATTTCTTTTTTTTCATATGTATCGTTTGGCTGCCAGGGCCGACTCCCGTCGCCCCACAGCTATTTATGGCTCTGAACTTGTTCTATAAGAAAAGCAGACATTGCGAGCGAAGC